>NC_141695.1:1476266017-1476793681 GCF_964263255.1 Lissotriton vulgaris | reverse complement strand
TTAACTTGCGTGTCGGCCAGCCAGAGCAGTCCGGGGGCAGGCCAGAAAGTTGAAGACGATGTAAAAACAGTTCCTGAAGTCCGATTTCAGTTCTTGGAAGTATATTAGGATCAGCGAGAGTAGAACTTCAAAAGCCCATATAGGAATTCAGGATATTACAAGGATATTTGCAAGAGGGCGGCGCGGGTCTCGGGAGCCCTATGCTCACGCGACCATCTTGGATGCCCGCGTAGCTCCGCCTCTCCAACTTTGTAGCTTTTTAACCCCTTTCTTTCTATTTCTCTGTCTAAAACTCCCTACCTCTCTACCTCGGTCTACATCTGACTCTATCTATCTGCCCAGGAGCCAACGAAAGACCTATGACTGTTTTGTGTGATCCTGTTGAAGTTTAACATATATTTTAGTATTCTTTGGCATCCTGCCGTTTTGAATTAGCAGGGAATGGATAATAAAATTAAAATTTGTTCCATACCAGAGCTCCTCAAATATGTCTTTTTCGGGGCCCAACAAAATCCCTAATATGACACGGAGATGCAGCTGTCAAGTTGAGACTCATGATAGGTTGTGGTTACTATAATGCAAGGCTGAGAGCGGAAACTGCAGACTGGTAACTGCATGCTATGAGAAATAGTTGTAGGACTCACGTCTGAGCAGCATGACTGACTGACGGATGTGGCTGGAATGGGGGAGGGGCTGATGGAACCACAACGAGGCAGAGCTCCTGTGGGGACTCTTGCAGTTACTGGGTTAGGGTGACTGTGAGCTAAGGCTGATGGATGGAGTTATGGTAGGTGAGGGTGACTGCAAGTTGTGGCTGCAGGGGGTTGATGACAAGCAATGGCTTTTGACAGGAGATAGGGTAACAGTGAGGTATGGCTGCAGAAGAGCTGAGCGGAAGCGGGGCTGTCAGGTACACTTTCACGTTCAGTACTGATGTCAAGTTCCGGAAATTGTAAGATGTACTGTATTCTGGGAGGATTGCCAAAGGATTCTCTAGGTTACTAACAGAGAGACTGCCCCACAGGACTTTTAGAAGCATTGGCAGCGTGGGGCGAATTTTGTGATTTGTGGCTACTGTGTAGGAATATGTGGGTAGGCGTGGGTAATGCAAACAATCTTCAGCAGAATAATATTTCTTGGACACTTAGGATTACATCAATTCACATGTCTGGTTGTTTTTTTCTGCCTGCAGCTCCTCGGGAGTGTTTCATCTGCAGTGGTCTGGCCCAGACGGAGTGCGAGCAGTGCTTGATGGATCCACTGCTCAATCCTGGACATAGCAAGCAGTTCTGTCAGCTGTGCGAGCGACAGGTGAGGCATGGGACAAAAATAGAAATGGACGGGGCGACAGGGCAAGGCCTGTTACACATAGGGTGAAGACTGAGGGAAGCATGAGATATCGACTAAGGCCTATGAGAAAGAAAGAAAGAGAGAGAGAGAGAGAGAGACGTGTGGCCCATGAGATGAGATGGATATGCCATGTCACACAAGTATATGAGGTCTACTTTTTTAGGCCCCCGCTTGACAAATCCATACAAAACTTGACAGGTCAAAGCCCAATCAGATGAGCTTTTTTATAGGTAATTTTAGCGCATATTATGGTTACAGCACCAAAGGAATAAAAAAAAATCAATGAAAAGTCAGACCTAGCCATAACTACACAGGGACTATTGCTACCCGTGTAACATATATATGTAGAGAAAAACAACGGCTGATTAAGAGTTTCAGAACTTTAGCATTTTTTTTAATCAAGTGAGTGCCATTGCTTGGTTGTGTGTAAATCCATTCTTTAGTTTTTGAAAAATTAGGGTTTACATTTTTTTGTGAGGGCATGAATGCATTAAAAGACAGAAGTATATATACCATTATTTTATGGATCCTTTGCAAATTTTACGAAAATCCAACTTAAAAAAAACAAAGGCACTTCATTGGATAAGGTTTGTGAGTCACAAACTGGGTGCAAATTCGCACATCCGATACATTTTGATTGATTTGCTGTCAGAAAAATTTCTATTGCAACCTCCATTACCCAACATCTTGCTCCAAGCATCATCTTGGGAAATCTAAAAAGAAAAAGGGCATAATGGGGCAGGATGAGCCTACCCTCACCCTCAGGCCCATGAAGAATTTTCATGAAAGGGACCCTCCGGAAATGAAACTAAATGTTTAAGAAAAAGATTTCATCAGGGGTTCACAAATCCTCTACCTTTCCTGAGTTCCATTGACTCTATTAGGGTTGATGGATTTACAAATCCTCAAACAATTTAAAACAAAAAGAATTGAGCGCAAGTTCAGCTATGCTTGGCCAACACCCACACATGGGAGGTAGCTGTCAGCTGGGGCTGGCCACATTGCCTGGCTTAAGACCACATGGCATGCAGCAAATCCCCGCTACACACAGCATTTGGCTATACGAAGCAGGTATTAGCCTCCCTCAGCGGTTTGGGCTGCAGCTTAGGCCCTGCTGCGGTGTGCAGTGGGTGTTGGCCCCATACGATGGTTGGAGCCCTGTGGATAATCTGTGCTGCATATGTCTGAGAGCCATGCACAATAGTCGTTGGCTGCATGCTGTGGGTTGGGGGCAAGGCTTGGCCAGGCCCAGGTTTGAACCCCACCCGTGTGCATGGTTGAAGGCCATGTGCAGTGATTAAGGAAATTGTTTATTGTACATGATTAATTAAAACCTTTACAAAAATAAAAACAGTGTTAAAAGTACATTTTAAACAGTTTCTAGAATTTAAGAACTTACGTTGTTCACACCTACAGGTAACTTAAACTGCCATCAGGCAGCAGGTCAAGCATTTTTGTTGGACCTCATGCTACGTGCTCTTGTACCTTTTTATTACTAGGTCAAAAAACGTTGTGACCCGACAGTTTAGTTTTATGTCAACTGGTTGCCTGCATGTTTGAATACCATGCTGCTTAAAAGGTGGACATAGTAGACTGTGCCTAATATCCTTTAACTTAGGGCATCTACAGACAACATGAATGATGTCTTCCTTGCTAACTCCACATAAACGGCAGAGCGGCGGGCAGTTTTTCCTTTCCCAAGGTGGCAAATGAGGGGTAACTGGAATTACTCCAAGGCGTAATTTTAAAAACTTTTCTTTCGTCTTTATATTAACTCCGATTTTGAGGTTTGTTTGAGATTGCAGTAAAGCGTAATCACTGAGCGTTATCCAGCCGTGGGCTCTTTTGGTTAGTGCCTCCTTATCCTCAGTGAAGAATTTGCATTGATTTTTTCACTATTTTTTCTAAAAGACGAAAGATTAGTAGAAGTGCCCCACAAATCTGTCAGTCCCAGAACTTTGAGCGAGTCAAATAGGTAATCCCTGCCTGGGGATTTTCTGTGTCGGAGTAACTCTTCCCAGAGGTTGGAACATAAAGAGCCAGGAGTGGCTGCAGGCCAAGCCCTGAAGTTAACCCTCGATGAGCACAGCCAAAGAGGTTTCAAACTTCTTCATGTTGTGTATGATCAAACCCCAAAGAGTCAATGAAAAAAAGAAATGTTAACGTTAGCTTTAGTTACATCTTAACATATGTTTTTTGTAAATATGAGAAATTCACCCCAAAAAAGTAGCAAAAATTGAGTTATGATTGTATATTTATATTGAAAAAACACTGAAATTCGTGTGTTAATGTTAGGACCACAATCCTTAATTAGCACAACGTGCAAACAAGAATTTGCTAACCATGTTCTTAAACAACAACGCATACTCAAGCTAATAAATAATACTACATTCATAATCATTTATTTCATAGTGGTAGTGGTAATATATTATGCACTCTCATCTTCAAGATTATTTACATTTGTAATTGCATCTGTAATATGAAGGGTGAAGTAATGAGCTTTCCATTTGTAAAGCAAGTTAAAGTTTCATGTCCATTTTACAAGTTATGGATTAGGGTTCTAACTGTAACTTGCAAATTGCATAGGTTTTTCATTTTTAATTCATAAGCACAACTCCACTTTACCTCTATATCTTGACAATAGAGTATTTGTTGATATTATGGTTGCAATTTTTTGCATATCGATGGAGTGACATAAAACCAGTTAGCATAGTTGCAGTAGAAAAAAAACAGAACAGACATTGTATAATTAAAGAAGAAAGAGTTAGTGCAAGTTAGACAGTGAAACTTTATACAAGAGTTGATCCCAGTGCAGCATCAGAAAAGTATATAAACAAAGGTTCTGACTTACACGTTTATATCACTAAAGGAGTAACATGAGAGACCATGTATTAGTAAATTAATCTTAAAATGTATATTTAAAATACTGAAGAAGGTGGCAAGCTTCATGTGTGTGGGGATGGTGTTTCAGATAGCAGGTGCCCAGGGAGGGTGAACAAAGAGATTTCTATGCATAGAAAGGATTTATCCGTGACTTTCCTCATGCAACCTAACATTTTTGCTTCTGTTTCAAGTAGAGAGCTTTATAGGTGATGTACGCAAGAAAAGGAAACTTGTCTTCATAGTTCCTAATGTTGGATACTATACATTCATATAAATGAGGTTTAGCTTTGACAGGTGTTGGTCAATTCTGTAAGGATTTTAGTGATGATACGACTTCCATAGTCGAATTCTAGAGCTGACTATTGCCTTCTCAACAATTTTTTAAAATCAGATCTAGAGAGAAAATGTCTATGGTTTGCTATAAATTTCAGTTGGCACCAAGGACTCCTCTCCGTGCCAAGATGGAGCTCGTAGTTAAAAGTAAAGCCAAGACACTAAACAGGTATTTCAATCTTAGGTTCATCCCTCTAAGTATAAGGATTCGTTTTGCCATTCTGATACCGTTTTTTGCACCTATGCAAAATAAGACGCAGATTTTGAAACTCTTAACCCTCTAGCAAAGCACAGGCACAACCTATTAACCAAGTGGAGCCAGGGAATCTGGTGAACTGTACCGCATGAACCACCTATGCTTTCCTTGAGGATGGTGCACTGCAGGCAACAACCACTCCTGCGAGGCTACAGTATTAGTGAGCTCCAAAACTTGTTTCACCATGAATGGACACACACAAGTAATACTACATATTTTAAAAACTTTTTTACAATTAATGTCATCGTCTAATCTCAAAGTAACTATTAAAATAAACACATACAGTGGCAATGAAAGCAATTAATAAACAAAAAAGTTAAACAAATTGCAACATTGTGATGGTATTTCAATATTTCATGTCACTGAATGTTGAACTCAGTCTTTGGTAACCTACACCTCCCTTCTAGCCCCTGGCTAAGCTATAGTACCAAAAGTGCCTTTCTGACTTTCTTGAGGTGGTCAGTAGTAAGCAGACTTTAGTGAACAAAATATATGTTGTTTACTTAGTTTATGACTTAAAGAAGGTCACTCTCCGTCTCAGTTCTGGTATTCCTGAAATGATTGAGACCTGCTTGCTTCAAGGGGCCAATGACCTTTGCTACGGATGTGTGTAGCTCAGCTTACACAAAGCTCCAAGGAAGCTGAAGAACCCTCTCTGCCTAATACACGTCTCTACCAAGCTTACATAAACTTTCCTGATTACTTAAAAAAAGGAGACCTCATGATGAATAATGTAAAATGCTTGAATTAGCATATGAATTCTGTTGCAACATCACTAAATTCTAACAAATTAGAAATCACATTATTGACCTGGTGCTAGATAAATCAACTAAATAAATATGAATAATTGATGCAGTATCAAACTGTCATAAACAAACATTATATGCAGTACATGTTCAATCAGTACTAAATGCAGCACGTGTTTGTAAATTCAAAATGTATACTCATACATGAATATACAAAAATATGAAATGCAACTGAGGTACATGAACAGAAATTCAATGGTCCACTCAGAGGTCTGCTTGCCATTTTGAGATAGAAGGGGGAATTCAATCTTGCTTGGATTCAATTTCATTTTCATATGAGTCATCTAGGTTCTGTAAGGAGGCTTAACAAACTTGAGTATTTTCCCTGCTGTTTCAGTCTAGGCAGTACTGTCTAGTAGAGTTATGCACAGATTGCTATGTTTCTGCTTCTCGAGTTTCTGAAATGGAACATTCCTGAAAAAGGGCGTGGTCACACTTTTTGCTTGTGAAGTGAGTTTTTGGTTTACCCAGAAAATATTTTTTGACGATTTGATCACGCAAATTAGTCGAGAAAATATACATCAAAACCTTTTGAAATAAAATAGACTGCCTGAAAGTGGCTAAACCAAGTGAAAGGAGCCCAAAATTGATAGAAACAAATAGTTTGGACTTTATAAGGTGCTTAGTCTTATTAATACAAAAATTCAATACTGTTCTAATGTCTAGAATGTGAAAGGACCTTCCTGCTAGTGAGGAAGGCTTTGGGGAGAAAGTTAGGAAGAGGAATGTACTGATTAATATATGAATCTCGGATAACTTCAGAGGGAAAGGATGGGTGTATATGCTTGTAAGCACATTATTCTAATCAGAAACTGTGTAGGGCTCATTCAAGCATAGTGTCAGAATCTCACTTCTCTTTGTGGTAAAGTTATAGCTACTAAGAAAAGATAAGGAAACAAGAAGAAATGCAATAAGGCGACTTTATGAATTGGCTCAAACAGAGGGATCAATAGCCTATAAGAAAAACTGCAATCAGCTCCTAAGAAGCTGATGGCTGTCTAGTAGGTGGAAACACTTTCTTAAGACATTCTAAGAAATCTTTAACCTTTCATTCCTATAGGATTACCATACTGTTTATTGCAGTTGACAAGTTGTAATCTTAAAAATTCTATCATTCCCCTTTCTTTGTTTTAAGACTAATCAAAAAAAGATAATTGCTTGTCTATTTTTCAAATTTCTTGAAACAAATCTAATTAATGTAAACACTATATAAGATAAGAAATCTGTAATCACAGGGGCTCTAAAAAAGATATTTGTGAAGCACATTTTAGATAGGACATAATAAGACAAGATGTACCTTAACTAAAGAGAATCGCAGAATTGACTCCGCTAGATATACTGAATACAGTATGACCACATGTAGAACCTTTCCAGTTGAAAACATAAGTGGCTCTTGTACATGGTCTTTTTGCTTCTCTGTCAATAGCCAAACGTTCTTAGTAAGGTTTTAAATGCCCAAATTGGATGTGTTCAGGAGTCATGCTGACCGGTCAAAGACGGATGGATGCAACGTGAGGTCTGGCAATGAAGCCTGGTTAGAAGGTCCGGGCTCTTACATGGGTGTCCTAACATGAAAGAGATCATTGTAATACCATTCCTAATACCATTCTGGAGCAATTAGCATCATTTTAGCTTTGGAACAGGCCAGCTGGATGAGATCAGGCCATGATCAGACAAATTGGTGGACATTTCCCTGACCAGCTAATCAAAAGGGCATTCCTTTTTGCCTGGCCTGACAGAATCTGGAGACAAAAGCTCTCCTTTTTTGTATTCTGTAGGTGCAAAAAGGTCCACTTGTGGGAAGCCCCATTCTGAGAAGCACATTTGCAGAGGTAAACATAGAATTCTACAGAATTGAGGAATCACGAAGTTATTCAATTTGCTAACACATTGGAAATAGACGGAAAAAGAGTATAGGTGTTCTAGATGGAAATAAAGGCCTGGGTAATTTACCAAAGAAAAAGAACTATAGAAGCATACAGAAAGATATTCCCACAGGTAGGTGATTTTAAAGACTGTAGAACTGGGGAATAGCCAGTCAAATGTCCCGTTTATGAAAATAAATCCCATTTGTACTTGAATTTGGTATATTTGTAACACATGGACAAGTTAACAAGAAATACATTGGACTTCTTTATGTGTTAAAACTCTTTGCCATCTGATACATATATCTCTGAGACATGTGCTACTCTGTATAATGATTATATTAAATCATGAAACAAAAGTTGGGTGTAAGAGTCAGCTGTAATTTTTAGGAGCTTGCATTACTCTCTGTGGTACTTGATTTTATGTAATTTCAGTACTTGACAATGTAGTGCATTTCTTCTGAAATAGGTGTAACAAATAAAAAAAATTGATTTATGGAATGATGAATAAGAGCTTTTGTGACACTGATTGGAAGATTATTATTGATGTATATAAGAACCAGTACCACTTTAGTATGTTTCTTATCCATTTGGCAAATATTAGGCCTTCACTCAGTTAGGTGAGGCTGTTTTCCAATATACTTTATTTCTCAGTGTTAGCATGTGCTTACTTGATCCCTAGGCATTTGGGCTTCATATTTGTCTACATTACCAAAATATAGTGGCTAGATATCCTGGACACAACCATAGCATCACTGACATAACCATGACTTTGCTTTGTTTGTCAAAGGTACATTCTCACAGACAGAGAAGGGAGCACAGGCCCAAAACTATCGACTACCCAGAAGGGCCACCCAGTTCTTCCGTCACAAGGCACGTGCTGCAGCTCTTTGCCGTGCTTTGTATAAAGACCAGCCACTTTGTCTCCTTTGTGAAGTATGGACCGGACAGAAACTCCTGGGTGTTCTTTGACAGCATGGCTGGGAGATTAGGTAAGAAGCCTTCACTGTGACTTTGATAAATTCATGATGTGTGTCATGCCACGATTTCTAGACTGAATCCTATGAAAACCCAGAGAAGCATTACGGAGTAAAAGTTAACTGTAAAAAATGTTTTTTATCCTTTGAGACACAGATCATTTATTCTGGAAACTGTTAAATGTATCTAGTTAAATACCCTTGTTTTCAGTGTTTATTAAAGATTATGCAATAGCAATATCAGTAATCTTTACCTTATTGCGTGATTTGTTAAAAACCTTTGCAACAGTATACAAAGACAGAGGTTCATTGCTAAGTGCTTGACTTTAACAATAAAGTTAAAAACAGCATCGTGTCCTTAAGTGCTGACTTTAACGGTGAAGTTAAGAACTTCATTAAGACCTAATATCTAAAAGTTCATTAGGTTTTGGCTTAAACAGTTGGGAATTAAAAATAATTTAAAAAGAATTAAACATAGATACCTCAGTTGCGTGATACACAGACCCTGATACTCTGTGGATTGTGTTTGATTAAAAAAGAGAGTGTAGCATCTTCCTAATGAAGGGGAAGAGGTTATGTAAAAAAAAAACAAAAAAACAGTATAGACAAGTAGACTTTTCTTGTGCCATGCGTTAATAGTGAGTCTAAAGCATGTTTATTGGTCGATGACCAGATGTTTTCAGTGGTTCGGTGTCTTTTTGGTTCATATTTCATATTTGCATAGCTGCAAAAGTGAGATGTACTCCAAGTGGAAAGGCCAGATTACACGCTGCTTCTTCTAATTTTATTTCCAATGTCTTCATTAAATATACAAGAATCCTGAGACTAAACATTGTAGTTTGCATCTGATTATTTCAAGGATATCATATCTTGATGTTTGAACCGCTCAGTGGTGTCGAATTAACGTAGTCCACCTGGTGTACAATTACTTTCCCTTCTCATTTCTTGTAAAATGTCTTCATGAAATAATCAAGAATATTGAAGCTAAGTGTCTGGATCTGATTATTTCAAGGATATTAGTTCTCAGTGTTGCAACCTCTGTGTGGTGCAAAATTAAGTCAGTCTACCTGGTGTTCAAATATTCAGTCCCTTTTCTGAGTCTATGTGGTGTTCATAAATTCTATTCCCATCTCAAACCTCCCTTCTTGTTTTTGGTACTTCCTCTACACCCCCATGTGTGCCTACAAGGAGAGTGAAGGCATTTATGTCTCTCTATATTTGCTTATTATTACTCAGTTTTCACTCACTTTTTCACTACTGAATTTTATATGGTTAAGTTGTCTTCTATCTACAGTGTGCTTTTTTTTCTTGTTTAAAAATTCAATACGCTGGGTATACAAAAAAGAAAAATTAAGGATATGTTTAAGAATATGTTGACTGCAGAGTGTAGCAGGTGCAGCCATAGTGTGTACTGCGCTGATATCAGGCATCAGTGATTGTGAAAGCCATGGAGTATTTTTCAGATGTTACAGTGGTTGAGAATGATTTCCTGTTGCAGAGTCCCGATGTAAGATGACCTCGGATGGCGCGGCCTCTGATCTAGCCCTGCCCGCCTCCTCCACTTCCCTCTACCCTCTAAGATACAAGAGAGAATTGCCATGTGTGAGCACGCCAGCACTACAGTTAAACTGACCCTCTAACATGTTTGTCTGAGAGTTTCTCTCCTATCCACTGTACTGTAACCAAAGTGGGGAGAAGCAGTTACACAGCATAGTGTTTAGCTGTGGTTCACCAGTGTGCTAGTCTGTTTCTTGTCAGTATTAAGGGTCGGAACAGGGAAGTAGTCCTTCAGACACTGCTTAACCACATGACTGCTGGCCATTTTCCCCCCCTGTGCTGGAAAATGCCATTTTGCTGTTTCCATGACGAGCTGAGCTCGTCATCAGCACACGACACCCGTGGGTGATGACGAGCTGAGCTCGTCATCAGCATCGAAAGGGTTAATTAAAAAATTGCAGAAGAGCCAAATGCTGGGGTTGCTAAATATCAAGGCACCCTATTCTTGATTTTACCTCTTGCCTCCTTCTTTCCCCTCTTGTTTCTTCATCTCACTCCTGCAGATTCTTTTCATCCCTGCCTTCAACTTCTCTTACTGTTTTGCTCCCTTTCTTGCCTTTCTCGCTCTTGTGTGCAACTAGTCTGATGATTAAAAATGAGTCCCAGTCTCCAAAATAGAGGGCCAGTGCCCACAACCTGCAGCCACCGGCACAAATAAATGACTGTAGGCTGCCGCTCATACTACAACCGATACTGTGACCTACTGCTTAAGTTGTGTTTTGTACCTTTCCATGCCACCCGGACTGGCTTTTGCACCTAGAACTGCAGTCTGTTTTCTGCATTGCTCTAATAGTTGGAAGCAGTTTTCCTACAATGGTGGTGTGTCCCAGGAGCAAAAGAATTTCATCAAAATGATGCTTTTTATGTGGCAGTGAATCAATGTGCTTCTGAAATACTGTAATTTTTATGTGTGGTCAGCACATGATTGATTCTATTGGACTTAATTCACCGGAAACTGTAGGGATGTTTTTTAGGCAGTTGTAATTCAATAGGAGCACAATGAATTGGTGCCACAATTTGGAGTCAAACAACCTATTTTCTTTAATATTTAAAATTAATTATTTCGTTGCACGATATTACTTTTCAATGGGTTGATCAGCAATCCCAAAAATGCAAACACACAGATTTCTCATTCATTTCTTAACCCAAATCAGTGGAATTAAGCTTCTTCAGGCACCCTTAACATTTGTCAACATTGTAAAATGTGTCAATAAATATTAGCTGTGACCCTCAAAACTATTTTACTCTTCTAACCCTATGGTTATTACTTTGTAATACTTTTACAGGAGGCATGCATCGCTGATGTAATATGATTAGCATTTGTTTTAGCAACGCGCTTTCCATATTATATATTTTTTTCATCACCCTACTAGAACTATATTTTGTCACATCAAAACATATACGAGGATAGAACCAGTTGCTCCTATGTCCTTTGATTCACTTGCTAGTGTGTGATTGGTAATTATCCGATGCTTTTTCTGGTTCCTCTAGGAGATGCGATGGGAACGAATGTCCCTATGACCCAAGCCTGTCCCCAGCTTGGGGAGTACCTGGCCATGACGGAAGAGCAGTTTGCGGCTGTAGATGTCAACAAGATGGACAAACTGAGCAGAAGGTTCTTCTGTGACATTTATATGTGCATCTACCAGTACCCTGAAAATGGCCTCCAGTAACACCAAAGACATGCCCCCAAGAATTCAATCCAGACCACTGACAGGAACAGAGAGGAAAAAAAACCTTTCCTAAGATCCTAGAAGAAGGAGACACTGTGGCTGTTGCACGCACTGCACAAAAGTACCAGAGTTACCAAATAAAAAGGGCCACAATTGCCTCAGGACGCCACCATCATGTCCATCAGTGCACTGCCGTCTGTATACCTCCAGTTTAGGAGCAGGACCATTTTCTGCTATTCAGGAGCAGATGTGTATATGGGCTAATGTTCTGCAACTGGTGTAGACTGCTACTTTAATACAATAAAGTTCTATCAGTTCATTTTATAATTAAGTGTAGGCCCCACAGCATCAATTAGCAACCTTCTTTTAATGAAGTTAAATTGTAAAGTTGTTGGCCAAGCATGTTGCTGGGCAGGTTCCTCGCCTTGTGCATGGTACAGTAAACCAATTCCCATAAATACGAATTTAATTTTCAATGAAGTTGCAAAATGTGTGAAATCAGTAGGATGACTTTTCTATATTAATATTTAAAATGTTTGTGCAATACTAATGCTCTAGGGTTTAATAAAGTTGTATTTTAATAAATTGTTTTATTCGCTATTGCAGAATTTCTGTTCCGTATTATTTTCCAAATTCTTCTCTTGCGTGAGCCTTATGTGTAATGGTAGTCTTTCCACATACCTATGGTATTGTTGTGTGGTGTTTGAGTCAAAATAATTGGGCTTTACATTCATGTGTATCATTTGGTTCACGTCTGGTATTAGCCAAAGATTCTAATTCATGTATGTGGCCATCTCCCTTTTACACAGATAGCAAGGTATCCAGTTTTAGGAAGAAAACCTTAGTTCAGTGTTGCTTACACAGTTAGTATATCACTGTCCAAATCGCAAATTGAAAATACTGACAATATTCATATTAGAGTTTTCACATTTCGTTATTTTAGTGCAAAACGTGCTTTAACAAAAACAAATCCTGACATGAAATCTTTCATTTCTATTAAGGGCATGAAGGAAGGAGTACACATTTTCTTTCTCGCGTTATTTGCAACAGGAGCCATTTTAAAGCTTTACTACACATAACATATAATGCCACAAAGAACAACAATAGCTTGGAGCTCAGAGGAAAAATTACATTCCCCACAGGTCATAAACTATCCTCTAATGGCACTGTTCTTTATGGGGCAGAACTTTGGGGGTTTAGCAACTTGGACCCGCTGAGATTAGCCCAAAACAAATTTCTCAGGGTGGCCTCAGGTCTGCCGCAATCAACCCCAAGGATCCCACTTACGTATGATCTAGGGTGTCTTCCGGTTGAGGAGCAGGCTAGATTTCGCCCATTGGCGTTCTGGAGGCGCCTATGGACGACGCCGGAACTTAACCTGTATGCCAGGGCCTGTCTAGATGTTAGAAATACCTCTGGTTCATCGAACATAAGTTGGTTTAGAGATCTTAAATCGTCACTTTATGCCTTGGGGTTAAGTAATCTTTGGGTGGCCCCTGATTCGGCAGTCTTCCCCACAAAGAAAATATTAAAAGCACTGTATTGGGACTGGGTGACCTCAAACCGTCATCAGAGATTGCCTGCCAATAACCTTTCTAGTAAGTTCATTGATCTCAAAGATGCCCCCAAGCTTGAAAAATATTGGGACCTAATCACCAAACCAATGGATCGCAAATTGTTCCATCAGCTTAGATGTGGTACGTTGCCTTTAAGGGTATTTACCAACAAATGGTGTTCAAGTGGGTCTGAATGTTGTCCTCATTGTCAAGTTTTGAGTGAAAGTGTTGATCACTGTTTGTTTGTTTGCCCACTGTATGCTGCTCCAAGGTCCCAATGGCTTGGTCCAGTTTGCAGATCCCTGGGTACTCGCTCAGCTATTGAGGCTAGCAGACTCTTAAGAACCGACCTAACCCCTCTTATTGTCACTGGTGTGGCTAAATTCCTTGGATGGGCGTGGGTGATTAGAACTAGGCATTTAAAAAGCAGTCAGTGCTAGGCTTGCCTTTGAACATTTTAATGTGACTTTTAATTGTAGATCTAGGTCTTCCAGGTTTTTATATTCTATTACTAATTATTGCTATGTACCCATTATAAGAATGTCTGTTATATTTGATTTAATACTTTTTTAACGCCACAATGAATTAATGTTTTGTACCCATTATAAGAATGTCGGTTACAACTGATTTTATGTGAATTTGTTATTTTATCATGTATAATTTGTATGTACGTCTTTTAAGATGAAATAATCGAATAAAGACTTCTTAAATGGTAAATGGCAGTATATGACACCATGTAAACATCCTTGAATCCAGAAAACTCTTCTCTCACTTGCTGCTGCGGTAATCAGATTAAGTACCCCTGGTGTTCCTCGTGTAGTATTTGGTTTTACATGTGATTTAGCTATCCTGATATATTTTGTTAGTTGTTCTTCGTTGGTCTGGTGCTTTGTGCAACAGCTTCCAGTAACGTCCCCGCCCCCTTTTCTCTCCCACCTCTCTTCAATGCCTACAATCCAGCGCTATTATTCTTCAGCGCACTGACATGAGGGATTCCCAGTACTTTCGTAAATGTAATGCTGCTCAATATGTCCTCATCTGATTTCGGTGCTACGCAAACAAATGATGGAAGGAATGCTGAATAAATCATACATTCACCCCCAGTCAAGAGATCTAGGTTAAATCCATCGTTCTTTTGCTCAACATGCCACCCCGGTTTAGACCCAGCGATATACAAATCAGTCTTGACCTTGTGCCTCAAGGGAACAATCCATTAAAAAAAAAAATAATAATTCATCCGATTTCGGTGTAGAAGGCAACTCACGATCACCTTCAGGCCCAGCTTTCTTGTGCCTATCATCTCCTTCTCAACCCAGCACGCAAGTAGGTATGAGAGTTTTGTCTAACTCTCTCCTTCACACCATTTTTTCCCACTCTCAACCAAAGTGGAGCATTAGTTGCAGAGATGTAAGGTGATTGAGTCGCTCTCGGAACCTGGAGGATTAGGGTTACAACAATTCATTGAATGCAGTACAATATGTCTGTGGGAGTTATTGTGGCACTGAACTAAGTCGGTATTCACCGGAGGCTCTTTCACTCCTCTATTTTTCCACCAGGAGGGCAGTGGTGAGTAACGCTACTAGTTTTAAGGAGGAGGGGGGGTGAAGTGGATTGAAAGATACTGCCTGATATTTCCCACCTTTTGTTGGGAATATGTCACAAGGTAAGCTCCAGACATAGAACTATGTATATGGCATTGCTGCATCGCATATCTAGCTAAAAGGTAGCGGACCGTTGTAAATGGTCAAAGAAAAGCATAAATTCAATGAGTAAGAGGAGTGGAAGCGGGTTTGTGGACAGTGAATGCAAGTATTGTGCTTTTTTTAAAGAGATGGCCCTTTCCTAAACTGGAGCAGAGTTGATGGATGCCGGGAAGTTATTCCAGCTCTTGAGTGCATAGATGGAAAAGGTATGTTGTCTTGTAATTTTTTTTTTTACACTCCTCTGTCTGAAGACTGATGGTGTCATGGCTGTGGGTGTGCCAAGAACCGCCAAAGATGGTGAGCTTGTCTGCAAGATAAGCAGGGTTGCTGGTTGTGATGGCTTTTTAAATGATGCAACTGGTTTTGGAGCTGGTGTAGACTGACAATGGGAGCCAATGGAGTTGATGTCATCATATTTCCACAGGACCTGGATGAGATGTGCTGTGGCATGTAGGATGCTTCTAAAAAGTGCCAGGGTTGAATAAGGAAGGCCATAAAAAAGGATATTAATGCCATCCAGATGCTTGTTTTCTCTTTTTTTTGGATTCTTATCTGATGCAGTCTGTAGTGATGGTGTTCTGACAGGCATGCTGATCTATGATCATATAACATGAAAGCTTGATGTTATTTCATTAACAAATATCACATAGAGCAGCTTGGTTACTTCATATGCCATTACGACATGCAAGCTTTAAGTGTGCTAATGAATGTGAAAAACACATCCACAATTACCAAATGGATTAAACAGTGTGTTTCTAAAGCACATCTCAATGCTAAGTTTGACAAACTTGACAAAAATACATTTAGCCTTAAATTTTGTTACACAGTACAAACTTGAGCCCAAAATCCTGAGATCCGTCCAGCAATCCTTAAATGCGGAGTAGAACAGTTTACTCAAATACGTCAGCCACTGCAGCTTTCAACCAAGGCCGGACTGGCAGGACCGGGCATTGGGTGTTTGCCTAGGAGCCTGGTATTGTTATGGGGGCTGTTTTTGCAGCAGTTTTGAAAGCACCTGCTGCAGACTTTCTTGTATGTCCAGTAGTTTTCAGGAAACAATAAAAGTGTCACGATAACTCTGGTGATTAATGTACATGCTGAAGAGAGATCAGAGTTTTGGCAAGTGGCAGTTTTGACTCATCTATGGCGGCGCAGAGGGTTAATATGCCTGCTACAAAGAGCCTGTACCATGCAGATCACAGAACAGTATCTTATTTGCATAATTTAATAGGTTACTGCTTTTGTAACTAAGACACTTTTGTTACTGTGCATCTCAAAAGTTATAATAATGTAGCATAGAGAGCTATGAAGTGTCATCAAAGAGCTGCATGCAAACTACATGGTACAGGTTAGAACCGCATGTTCATTATCCTAATGTTGTTAAAAATTGTTTGCTTGGGTAGAAATACATTCTTGTTGCTTGAGTAGGAATTAACCTTGAAAATATGAAGGACAAGAGTTGTTTGGCAAAACAGGGATAGTTGGTTTAATTAAACGCAGTGGCCGGTAGAGCAGGCAACAGAGTCGGGGTCTGAACACGGTCTCAAAGTACAATGGTTTTGGCTGTCAATTTATACATTTCACAAAGTGTAATAAAACAATTTATACATTCTTTTAGAACAGGAATATGGGCTTAGTCATGGAGCCATAAATCTGGTCAATTGATAAGAATTGCAGGGAGGTCTCGACCACGCTTGCACACAATGTGGAGCTAGTGAGTAAGTGTCCAGAATGTCCGATAAGGGGAGCGCGTGATCACTGAGTGTAGTGTGCATGTTGGGTTCTGATTGGCTGAGTGTTCCTAACTTAGTGTGGCATCTGACTTTATCGTGTTTTGGGAACGCGTGTTCCTCCAGCCTACCGTGTTTCATTGGGGCCAATCTCCTGGGACCATTGTGGTGTCATGGTCTATCTGTGTTTTCCTGTTAGCACATTTTTCTAAGGGTTACGTGTACCCCCACCTGTAATCTGTCAATCAGTTGCTTCAGGCCTAGGTTGCAGGGCCTGCCTGACCACGCAATTCTGACTCGAGTTCGAGGAGGAGGTCATATCGGGTGAATTCAGCAACAGAAATGCAAGTTTGTTATTATACATACATATATCATGGTGTATATCGACTTCATATTTATCAATATTAGCATTCATATTAGTAAAGCCAACCCTTACCTCTTTGCTACCTTCTGAATACTGAGTGTGTGCTTGTCTCGACAAAGCACTCTTAAGAAATGCCTACCAGTAGGATGACATGAATCCTACACCTTGTAGTTCCCTTAGTCTTAAGTAACATTTTCTCTACACTGATTTACACACATATGATGAATTTTCTCTGTATCCATGTCTGATGTAAAGTGCTCCAACACCCTACACTGGTATAAGAGGTGCTATAAAACATATGAAATACATGAGAGAGAGAGGGGCAATAGAGATACAAGGGCAATGTTGTAGGGTGGGAATCATTGAAGAGCTCCAACAAAGATGACTGAACCCTGGTGCAGTGCTAAGCCATCATTTACCATGCTTCAAAATCTGAATATATCATGAAAAAATGTGTTGTAGAATGCACCATTTTTGCCCAACCTTTCTTGGGAACCCCCTCCAAACTCTCCTTGTAGTGGTCAGGCTGACTCGCTGCACTCACTATGCACCGTACGGGTGCTGGTGTGATAACATTTGACAGGGCTGCTTTGGGTTCACAGTCCGGCCCTGCTATCAATGAGATCAGGCTATAATTGTCTGGAAGGCTCGATTCCCCACTCTTTAAAATAAGAACAATTTCAACTCCCTTCCAAGAGGTTTGGTTAGAATTAGTGTTTAATGTGACAATAAAAATGATGCTTAATAAAAGGGACCCACATATCTAAGTCTGCTTTGTAAAGGCTTACAGAGATGTGATCTGGTTCTGGCACTTTGCTTGCTTTCTGATCATCCCAGTTGTTTCTTAATTTAGCCAGGGTGAAAAGGTCTCTCTCAGACAACTGGTTACTATGTACAGACTCGCTAAAGGTCTCATCCCAGAATCATCTAATACCGGCCAAAATAATGAGGAATTCATGGCACTTTGGTCACAGAGGTATTTACTTTAGGATTTGCCCCATTAATACCCAAGGCAAATAATGTTTAGAGGTCGTAAGGACAATTTTATGGTTTTGGGGAGAGTGGTGGTAAAGGATTGTAGGGGAATTTTAGGGGCATATTACCAACAACTAGCGATAATTATCGCTATGTTGGTTTAGCACCGATATTTTTATCGCCGAGCTGCGGCGTTTTTTTATCGCTTAAGAACCTTGCTATTATCAAGGTTTATCTCCTAAGCGATAAAAATCGGCCGAAATGCATGAATATCGCTGAAAAGTCAGCGATATTCATGCATTACCTAGCTAATGCTCTTAGCCATGTTATCCACCTACCATTGGATAACATGGCTAAAAACTGCTCAGGGGCAGGTGTTAGCTTTTGGAGATATTCGCGCTTAGCGCGAATATCTCCAAAAGTTGGTAATAGGAGATAGCGATGTTAGCGACTGTTTCCAGTCGCTAACATCTTGGCACGCCCACTTTGCATGTCATTAGTGATAAATATCACTGACATGCAAAGCGGGGCCCAAGATGGTCGCTATCTCCTACTAGCTGTCGCTAACTGGTGTTAGCGACAGCTAGGTAATAGGGAGATAATTTTATCTCCACTTTCTTGGCTTTTAAAGCCAAAAAAGAGGAGATAAACCCCCTTGATAATATGCCCCTTAGGGTTTAGAGATGGGTAGTGGTAAAGGGTGGTGAGGGTAAATTTAGGCTTTAGTGGTCTCCTGATACCTACGAACCTAACTAAATAACCATGAAAATAACTGCAGTCTCATTCTTCTCGCAGGACTTTTCAATTCCTCCATAGAAAACACCATTAGCATTGCATGCCAATCGAGAACACTTCTAGTTATATAAAGGAGCTTGGTAATGGCAACACAGAGGTACATTTGAGAAAAGTGATATGAGTGATGTTGAATGCATTACACAAATCCTCACAAAGGAAGGATACAGGGTAAAGCAGTAAAGGCATAACAGAGCTACAAGGGCAAAAGGAAGAAATAATGTTATAGATGTGGAAGCGAGAAGCACTTGGTGGAGTCTAACTCGTTGCAGTCATCAAAGCCTAGATGCTACAGAAGTATTTTTCCAACAGGCTGTAAGATGGAGGGAAGTGGAATGTGAATTTAGCGTAAGAACGAAAGGAGCAGATACTGACAATGGTATAAGAAGCCGAGGGTGGGGATTGCGGTGTGTGATGTGAAAGCCCAAGATTGGATGATCGGTGAGACATGTGAAATTTATTAACAGTTAAAGTGTATAGTCAAGATGAATGAAAGGGAAATTCTTATGTGGTCAGATTCTTGTTCACCTTACACTTTAAGACACATTAGCATAAATAGGCTTAAGAATTTTTTTATTTAACTTTATTTTCAGAACATATATGTCATACAGTTTCATATTGGTTCAATTAAAACTGTCCTATTGTACATGGTAAGATCAATACCGTCATTGTATAATAAATCCCTGATAATCACCAAACAGCTGCCCCTTTACATCACAGCTGCTTTTCACAATTCTTCTCATGTTAAATATGCAGATGGCTGCCACTAGAGGAATCTTCTTTTGTGTTCCTCTACCCACACCAATTGATGTGGATACATCTTTCATCCTTAAGAAATCAATATGAATTTGGGATTTAATTTCAACCATCCTTGTGAGACACAACATACTATCTTTACCTAAACCCCTTTCCAATATAACTGTTCTCGCTAGCTCGAACCCCACAGATCCCAACCCTTCTCATTTCACCTCTTTAATATTCTTCGGACTTCCCAGACAGAACGACACAGGCTTACAGAGGTCTACAATCTGGAGGGTCATTGTGTGGACTACTCTTCTCGGCCCACAACATTAAGTCTCAGCTACGTTTTCATCTGGTCATGTCTGCTTCATCAGTGGTACATCAGCTATGGTCTATTCTACCATTTATTGTGTCCATCTAGCAACTTGTGGCAGCCTCACACTTAGCCACTGCATAGCTATTGGCCCCTCCTCAATGACCACTCCCAGTACCTGAAATGTGTGAGCCAATAAATGCCCTTTTCTTTTTGACCAGCAACCGAGCAGTAAATATCGAATCGTAGCGTGCATCTCATGGCTGTGTGTAAGCTTAATCAGTACATCAGGTTAGAAATCTTCCACCTCCCAACATATCTAAGTAAGGTGTACGAAGTCAGCCCCCTCCAACTGGCAATGCACACAGTTTGAAGGACCCGATGAAACAATTTACCAAGTTTATTAGGGGTCAGATAAATCATGTGCACTTAATTATATTGAATACGTTTAAAGCTGGCATTACTAGACACCATTTTGACTTCTGTACTCCCCTTAACTCAGTCCATATCAGTAATAGTGTCTGGAGCAATTTCCTGCCATCTGCCTGTTGGAGATGGCCCTTTTTGCAGGGTTATCCCCAAACTTTGTGCTTCTTCCTCCTATTTTTTCCTGACCGGTCTTTGTTGGTTTTAGGATTCTGGTCACTTTACCACTGCTGATTAGTGCTAAAGTGCATATGCTTTCTGTGTAAATTGTGTTATGGGTTGGTGTTTCCATGATTGGCATATTTGATTTACTTGTCAGTTCCTAGTAACGTGCACGGAATGTGCCAGGGCCTGTAAATCAAATGCTACTAGTGGGCCTGCAGCACTGATTGTGCCACCCACATGAGTAGCCGATAAAAGGTAACTCAGACCTGCTACTGCAGAGTTTGCGCGCAGTTTGTAACTGCCATGTCGACTTGGCAAGTGCACTCACTTGCGAGGCCCTGACCTTCCCTTTTCTTACATGTGAGTCACCCCTAAGGCAGGCCCAAGGTACCACTGTGGGCAGGGTGCAGTGTACGTGAAAGGTAGGACATGCAATGATGTGTGTGGCATGTCCTGATATTGTCAAGTCAAGTCAAATATACTTTATTCGACAAAAATGTATCATAAAAGTGCATGCATTTCCAAGTCTTAAAAACATTCCATAAAATATATGTAGCCGGATTGCAAGAAAATAAATACAATAAAAAGGCATATGTACAATAAAAACCTAGAGACCTAAGGTGCTTACAGCAATATAATCAAGAACAGTAGTCTGCGTGGCCTGCAGTCGTTTAAATCGTATTGTTCTTTATCAGCTTTGTGCGCGTCTGCCAGGCATTTACCAAGTACTTTGCTACCCCACACACGATGGTCAAAGATGTGGTGTCTGTTGTTAGTATACGTTGAGCCATCCTGTGGTGCTTAAAACCCATCTCTTTGCATATTGGTTTCAGCCATCTTCTTCTAGCCACCTTGTAAGCTTTACATGCAAACAGAAAATGGGGTAGTGACTCTCTGGGAGCAGGACACCCTGGACAAGAAGCATGAGGGAACCCAGACTTTTTCCAACCCACAGTAAATTCATTGAGTGGGAGGGTCCCGAACCTCAGCTTTAAATAGAGCAACCTGTCCCTTGGATTTTGAATGAAGTCAAGAAATGGTTCAAACTTCCTAAGAGGTTTGTGCTCCAAAAACTGTTCAGTTAGTGGCCCCCAATTGGAACCATGTAGCTACTCTGCCTGTACACAATCCCAATATATTTTCTTGAAAATTTGTTTAGATGGGGGGCATTGGCTCATCCAGGTTTCTCCCAGCCCCAGATTTAAGACCAGCCGTCTCAGTTTGCTCAACCACACGATCTTGTTGCAGCTGTTCAGTTTAATAAGTTCGTCAAGGGATGCTGCATAGTTAGCCAATTCAGGCATCCTTCTCAGGCGCACCCAGAATAATAATGGACGAAGGCAAACTGTGTCTTTGATTCAGCGTTTACCCATGTCCTGGAAGAGGGGCTTTAAAGGGGTGGAAACTGGGAGGGAAACCAGATCTCTCAGAAATGTATTCTCAGATCTGACCAAGTAAGTAGTGTTCTCAAACCCCCACAGTTCTGACTCATACATTGCTGAAGACAGTGCGTTCCCCTCATATACCACGAGTGCCGGGGCTATAGGCCTACTGGTGGATCCCCGCTGTTCTCTTAGGATTGCTCCTGAAACTCGTTTGTGGTTGAGGAGCATTTTGGCCACATGGGAGTTCCATTTCATCCTGTTATTGACCCTAACTCCCAAGTAGTCAAACACCTCAACCACCTCCAGTGGTGCCCCATTGAGGGTGATGTTGATCCTCCTTGATCTTTTTGACAATGTCAGTATCATTAGCTTGGTTTGGAAGTATTGATGGTTAATCCCCTTTCTTCACAGAACAAGCTAAACCTATCCAACAATTTATGGAGGCCCACAGGGGTTTTGGACATCAGAAGGGTGTCATCGGCGAAAAGCAGGGTGGGTGTTTTCTCCCCCGCCAGGACTGGGGTGTCGGCTGGGTCCTCTATCAAATGGTCTACCACCCCATTAACAAAGAGAGAGAACAAAGTCGGGAGCATCGCGCAGCCCTGGCGAACCCTCCTGTTCACAGCCACCCTCTCTGTCAACTGATTGCCCATCTGATCTTAGCGTAATTACCCCTGTGGAGTCTCTTGATAAGCTCAAGGAGATAGATGGGGAGGCCCAGGTTATGTAGCACCTGCCAAGGTTTACTGCGGGGCACCAGGTCGAAGGCAGTCTTTAAGTCTATAAAGGCCAGATATAGACTACCTTTCCCGATGGGCACGGTCTTCCAGTAAACCGCAAAGAATCCGAAGACCTGGTCCATCGTGCCCACCTTCTGCCTGAATCTCGCCTGGAAATGCGTAAGAATGTTCCCTTCATCCAACCATGACCCTATTCTAGAGATGATGACCCTGCCAACTACTTTCTGAATTACATTGATTAAACTAATCGGCCTGTAGTTGGCAGGGTCCTCTCTAGCACCTTTCTTAAAAATTGTTACAACCTCAGCTCCCTTCCACGAGTCGGGAATAGATTGCCCCTGTGCAATCAAGTTCATCAATAGGGAGATGAAGTTGGCCCAAAGCATAGGGTCATATAAAATTAAATCCCCTGGCACACCATCTGGCCCTGCGGCCTTACCCGGGGCTATGTTCTTAATTGCCAGGTGTACCTCTTTGATTGAAAATGGTTCTGCTAGATTGGGGTTCTCTAAAAAAGGTCTTGCAAGGACACTTTGCGATAACACTGGTTCAGCCTCACCACAGTACAATTTAAAAAAGTAACTGTACCATTGATGTTCTGTAACGTGTTTTGGGACGGGGTCAGGTCCCCTTCTGTTAGATTCATTAATTAGTTCCCAGAATAGAGTTGAGTCTTTTATCTGGACCGCACTTTTAAGCTCCTGCCAATGTTGTTCCTCCCAGTCCCGCTTTGCTGATTCTATAGTTTAGGTATACTCCTTTCTAGCCACTCTTACTAATGTAACATCTTTATTGCGCAGGGCTATAGTTAATGCCTTTCTCTTTTCTCTGCACAAAGTCGTGTACCATAGGTTACCAGATGAGGGTTGTGATCGCTGTCCTGGGACTGCTTTACCTCCATGTCCACTAGGTCACCCCAGAGGCGAGTATCGAGCAGTATATAATATTTGCGCGAAGGACAACTAAGTCTGTTGTAGGTGTTGGCCCCTTCTAAATCGGAACGTGTCCTGCCATTTAGTGCTCATAGATTATTTTCTAGTGTTTCTATGGCATTAATTTGAATTGCCCTGGATGACCATTTCCTGATTGGAGCCAAAGTCAGGGTGGGAATAGACTGTTTAGCATCCTCTTCATTAATTCCCAGGAAGTCTTCCCCACTTAGGGGTTCATATGTGCAATTTAGATCTCCTCCCACAATAATGTTTGCAAGGGAGGGAATGCTGGCAAGTTCTGTCTCTAGAGTTGTTATAGCGGACGAAGATTGGGCACCTGCAGATCCTCTTGCATAGACATTAAACAGCTCCATGTTATTAACATTATGAGGACCTTTTATTGTCAGATGTAGAATGTCCTCCGAGGCTGAATTATGCCTGGTAATAACCCAGTTCAGAGCAATATTGACCCATATCTGGAGACCCCCCGATGGCCGACCCTTCCCTGTACTTCTGGCAGGGATAAAGAAGGTGTTATACCCTGTCTTATGTAGGGGTATCATGCTCCAGGTCTCCTGGAACAGGCAGACTTTGTGCTTCTCAATGAATTCGTTCCATTCCGGGATGGCCAGTTTTTTTTTGTAGACCTGCTGAGTTCCAGGATAGGAGCCAAATCACCCTTGGGTTATCATCCTTTGTTCCTGCTAAATCATAAATGGCCTGAACCTTCCCTTCCCTGCTAAGGGGACTTGGAATTACTATATTTGCACGGGGAATACGGCCATACTCTCCCGTAACTTGTATTTCAAGTGGGAGATCCCAGTATTTGTCCTTAGTTAGTCAATCTATTCTATTAAGGTCAGATTCATCCCGATCCCTGTCTATAGACCAAAGTGGCAAGCGTCTAATTTGGATATCCGAATGCTTGGGGGTGAGGTGCGGTACTCAAGGGCTACTAAGTTCTCCGCAATTACTGGGTTGTTTAATTGCAATTCAATGCAGTCTGTATAGGAGCTAAACAGGGATATCCTTTTTGCCCTAATTATATCCTCCCTGATGATTGATCTAGAGCCCCTAACATGGCGCAGCCAGTGGATTGCTTTATTGTGAATGGATTCACTGCTTTCGTGGCCAGCATTGCTACTAAGCTTGGGGACCTTGGTCATATAGATAATTGATGCTGGATTTCTAAGGAGGATGCTATTCGTTGGTATACCAGGGTCATATCTCACACTCTGTCTTTCTCAAATGGAGGAGATGCTAGTGTTGCCCCTATTGTTAGGGTGGGGATTCATACTCTTGACTCTCTCTCCTCTTGCTTTCATAATTTCTGCATATGAACTAAAGCCAGTGTGCCTTGAGGGAATAGTCTTATCAAATGGCCTTTGAACTATAGGCCCTCTCAAAGATGTCCCCGCACCGGCCATTGATTTAGTGGATGGAGGTTCCCTGGTTACTAAGGTCGCTTGAGTGGATGTTAAGGGCTGGAGATCTGTGGCCCTAGACACATCCGTTTTCCGTATTAACTCCTCCATCGATTTTCTTACGAAAGCCAAATCCCTTTCTAGATTTTCCAATTTCAGCAGTAAAACCTTATTAGAGTATAGGCATTTAGTGCACGCTATAGGGCCATCGTTAAGGGGCTCTAATTCCCTGTTTTCATGCACTACATCAGCTATTGAATCTCCAGAGTCCCCTTCTAAAACAGCAAATCTGTTTAAGCAAGTAATACCTTTCTCGGCTAATGCCTCTTGTAAAACCCTTTGATTGGAATGCTCTAGTAACTTATTGGGGGATTCCATCAGATTAAATATCTCCGTGGAGCATTCAAGAGAGCTATGCACTTCACAGACTGGGGGGATGAGTGGTGTTTTTTTACTAAAAAAAAAAAGGCAGGGATCAATTTTTTCCGAGTCTGTTTTAGAACCTAGGTAAGGGTATCAATGTTTGCCATTGTATTACTGCTAGTGTTCCCAACTAAAACATCCTCACACTCATTGACGATGGCTTCAATTCTTGGGAGGACGCAGTTGGTGGCTGCATGCGGTACCTTTTTTGCCTTTTTCCCTTTCTTAGCAAGTAAGGATTGTGCTCCCCCTGCATAGACCTTCTTTTTCCCATTTTGTGCCAAACTTATAGTGTAAACCCACTCTTGCACAGTTTAATCCCCAAAGTCACGCACCCGTATAGGAGTAGTTCATTCAAGGGGTCAATATTCGTTATTTTACAAGCCACAACCCCTTTCAAAGTCTCCACAGTACCTTTTGTCCTATTTGTCGTGTTCCCGTATTCCGGGTGTTAGAGGGGGATCCTGCCCTGCCTCCTCCTGTCGCGGACGGGCTCGGAACGGGCCAACCCTTGGCCCGGACACACCTGCGCGCGTCCCGCCCCGCAGGAGCCCTGATGCGGTCTTATGCGCCTCCTTGCGCTGCCGCGATGACACGAGGGCCCGCGACTGCTGTGGCCGCTGGGGGATGTCGTTCCCTGTGTGCGCGATGGCGGGCATGGTCGTTGCAGTCCCCTCCGGGACTGGGAATGGCCAGGTGGATCTGGTGCCGGTTTCTGGACCCCAAAACTGCTGGTGCAAGTTTCCCGCGCCATGGGAGCCCTGGTGCGGTCTTATGGCGCCTCCTGGTGCTGCCGCAATGACGCGGGGGCCCGCGACTGCTGTGGCCGCTGGGGATGTAGTTCCCTGTGTGCACGGTGTGCGCGATGGCGGGCACGGTCGTTGCAGTCCCCTTCGGGACTGGGAATGGCCAGGTGGATCTGGTGCCGGTTTCTGGACCTCAAAACTGCTGGTGTAAGTTTCCCTGATATTGAAATAATGACAAGTTTGTTTTTCACTAATGAAAGGCTATCTGGCCCACAGCAAAGCATGGGAGTTAATTTATAACATCTTATAAATATAACTTCCCATTGGGACCAGATGAGAAAATAAAGTTTAGTATGCCTGAACTCAGAATCTAAAGATGCATCTTTTAGTAAAGGTGATTTGTACATTCTGTGTTTGAAAATAACACTTTTAGAAAGTAGGTCTTTTCTTGCTTAGCCATCCTGTGTGCCTCTGCTAGGATGTGTATTGACTGTCCGGCTTTGAAGTGACAGGGGCTGGGGATGTGCAGTGGCTCCAGAGAGTCTGGATGAGTCAGGGCTGGGCTGACTAGACATTGCTGCATTCAGAGTAGTGGGAGGGGTATTCACTACCACCTGAATAGGCCCGGTCTGCATTTAGAGTGGTGGGAGGGGATTTCCCCTTACACCTGAATAGGCCCTGTCTGCCTTGGACAATGCTGTCTCCACCTCCTGCTGGGAAGCTGGGCCAGAGAGAACCAAACTGGTTTAGACTAAGCACAGACACTCTCTGACTGAGAATACAAAGGAATTCTGGGGATAAATACTGGGGCAGAGACACCAGAACTCTTTTGGAACCAAGAAGACTGCCAAGAAGAGCTGGAGAAGCTGTGAGGAGGGACTACCACTTTGCTGTGTGCTTTGCTGTGTTGACCTGCAGTGGCTGCTACTGTCTTGGGAAGTGAAAGGATTGGACTGAACTTTCTGCAAATTCCTTTTTGTGAGTTTCTCCAAGGGCTTGAGGTAGAGCTTACCCCCTGTTCAAGAAGTCTCAGGAACAGCAAAGACTTCAGGTTCTTCTGCCATCAGCACTGGAGACTGAGTGTGTTGTGCTGCAACAGAAGAAAAGCAACCCAAAGCTGTCTACAACGCTACTGCTGACTCTGTGTCCTAAAGGCACCGCCGCAACGCTGCACGACAACCCTGGTCTCACCGACAACGTCACCTGACACCGCCACGGAGCCGTTGCTTGCACCGCAACCTGTAGGCACCGCACTTCGCACTACCTCGCTTCAAGCGGTCACCCTGGTATTCCCACCGCTGCTGCCGCCGCTCCATGCCAACATTGACGCCGCTGTCGCGGTCCGAGGGCACTGCTCGCAAGTTAAACGATGCACCATCTTCATCCCGCACCGCAGTCTTCGTCTACCGATGCCATAGACTCCAGTTTGTCAGCCGATGACAGCGCTTCGGCAACATCGACAGCTTTGCTTGCACCGTGACCTGCCAGCACCGCGACGAGCACAGCATCACTTCGCACCACAGCCCTGGTTTCACCAACGCCGGTAGACGACCGTCACCGAGCCGCTGTCTGCAACGCGACCTGAGGGCACCCCACCCTGGCCCACTGCACTTCGCACCACAGCTCCAACGCCAGCCGACACTGGCGCTCTCGACTTCAACCGCAAGGAGTTCAATCTGCAACGTGTGTGACTTCAAGGGCCCGACGACTCCTGCACCGATCTCCAGAACTGATGCCCACACGCTACTTATCTGCCTTATGATAAAGAGGAAAGGATGGGGGTACTCCTGTGTCCAGTGCCTACTCTCCGTGTGTGCCACGCAGCAATCTTTTTTCCCCAGTCATCGCGTTCTGCCAGCCATTGCACAGCACCTAGCATCTGGACTGAGATAGAACATACTTTCATGTCTGGCAAATCCATTTCCCCCTTGCCCATTACCTCTTCGAGATGATCAGCTTTGCTCTATTTTGGCCACATGTCCACATCATCTCTACTAGAAAAGAATCCAGTTCTCAATCATTATGTCAAATAACTTTTGCCAATGCTACTCTGCCTATTACACTGTAATATATTCCAGAATTTTATGAAAGCTCAAAGCCCTTTTACCATCCGTTCCACATTCAGTTGATAGTTTTCAGTAGCTTTGTGTGAAATACGTATCCCCAAACATCGAAAGTAACAATCCAGTCCAATGCAAGAAAAAATATGAGTTAATGCTGAATGGGTACAGCTGTGTCAAGCTTCCAGTTATGGGCTGTTTCAAAACTCAAACACAAATATTCTATCCTTAGATATTTTTTTTTAATTTCTACTAATTACAATTACTCACGTTATGTGCACAGAGTTGGGTTCTGTTACTCCGGGGAATGTCCAGGAGGAACACTATGTGTTTTTTTTTTTTTTTTAAAACATTTGTTGATACTTCAACCAGTTACAAGTATGGGCCTACAACCACCAGGGCTGGCCGCTAATCAATATCATTTCAATCAAGCAATTAGAACCAGACTCGGCCTTCCGGGAGGCGAATACAGCACGACTTCAATTAAAACTGGCAGCATAGCATACTGCACGAATAGCAGGATAATAAAGGTTCCATTTCATAATATAAGATAGAAGGATCAGGTGCCGTACAATATCACAAAGGTGCATAAAAGGCGGGCAAAACAGTAGGAAGTCCACAGTTAGGTCGTTATCATTCAAAACAGTGGCGCTGAGGCATACGATTCAGGATCAACAAGCATACAATTAATTTCGCACCAGTAGAGCGCCCGCCCGATGGTACTGAAGTACAGTGAAAGTATAGGCACAGATAAAAAGTCGACAATTGACAAAGGAATAGACCCACTACGCTGACCCGAAAAAGAAGAAACAAAAGAAAAGGCGATGAAAGATAAGAAGAAAAAAGGCCATAGAAACAAATAGTAAAAACAAAATTCCCCCCCTCCAACCCCCCACCCTGCACCCCTGCAGATGACTACGGCCTACCCTCCTAGCAGCGTGCCTGTCGCCCCGTAAATGAACCCGAAATATAGAACAAAGTGAAAAAAAGAAAAGGGAAAGAAAGAAGGGACTAAAACCCTGCCCAAAAAGGGGAAATGGAGGAGGGCTGTGTCATACGCATTCCCGGACTCTTTCCCCCCCCCCCCGTCTTAACGAAGAATCCCCCGCAATGTTAACACAATCAAGCGGACCACAATAAAACAGTACATCAGAGGAAACCAGAAATCCCGCCCCGGACTCCGGTAACCAAATAAAGCAGTCCCGTTACCGATAAATCAATATTGTGAAACCTCAAACAACAGTCTCAGCCTTGGCCCCGTCGATCAAATTTGCTGATCCCCTCTGATAAAGAGCGCCCCACCGTAAAATTGTCAAAGGTCAAACAGAAGTTGTCGAGACATAGTCTATTAGTCGAAGAAAGGATGGCAAGTCCCAAAGTAGACACTCGAGTCCAACGATGCCCCTTCCCGACTCTAAGACCAGGCACTATCCCATCCGCCATCTTGATGGACCAGCTGGGAAGGGGGTGCGACACAGTCCCACACAGGTCACAATTACGTGCAAACATCTCCAAATCGGGAAAAGCAGTGAAATGTTCAGCCAATTGCAGTTCCAAAGATTCCGACTTTGTAGGTGTATCGCCAATCTCCACGTGTTCGAACCGTTCCACTTCTGTAGGGGCATAGAAAGCTCCAAGCACCGGGTCAAATGGCATCGCTGGGGTAGCAATAGGGAAAGGAACAGGCCACCGGGTCTCGGGCAGCAAGACAGAGTCCGGTCCCGATCCTCTAAGTCCGTCCACCGCCAACAACAGATTCCAGGCCTGGGTCTCCATAGTCGCCTGAAGTGCCTCAAGGGCCGCCATCACTGACCGCAATGACGGGCCGCACTGGACCCGCTCCGCTGGGTTTCGCATGGCAATAAGCATATTGACCCCCATGGAGAGGCGCCTTCCCCGGGGTAAGATTAGGCGGAGCAGGAATGAATCGTGAGGGACCGATCGTCAGTAGGCGTTAGTGCGCACCAAGTCTCCGATCCAACGGCACCGGCGCTACGAACGCCAGGCCCCTGGGTCTCGGACCCCCATACACACCACCTCGGGCATCACTCGTCTCCGCACCTCCGGTACAGTTCCAGGCAGCAGATCGGCAGCAAATCAATCATAAAGATGTCGGAAGTTCCGTGGACCGGACCCTGCCGCTCTTTCCGGTCCGCTGTTGTTCAACTAGGACCCGGCTAGACCAAAACTTGAGACCCCGGCTTCCAGACTGGGCTAGGCCTCAAATTAAACCTCGACATAACTCCACTCCACCATGTGGGAAAATCCTCGGGATTGCGCCATCAGTTCGCAGCCCCTGCTTTACTCATCAGGACCATATGTGATCCCTACTACACTCAGAAAAAAAAATCTAATTATATGTAATATGCCTATTGTCCTAAAAACAGATTGCAAAAATAGGCTAATCTGTTTTAAAGGGGTTGATAATTCGCCCTACAAAAATTGGCAGCTTGGCCATCTGAAATACAAAAGCAAAACAAAAAACATTTGTATGCTTTGCTCATCAACATATCACCACAACATGGAACTTCCGTTTCACATATAGGTAAACCGTGAAATATATTTTTTGGTGATATATTTTCTGATATATTTTTTTTCAGATATATTTTTCTCAAAACTCTACTGGATTATAGGACTCGAAAGGTGGCAGGAAAAGTGTTTGCGGTGGAGAGAGGAAAAACATTTATAGGGTGGTATGAACAGCGTGTTTTGAGAATAGTATTGGATCCCAACCATCCCTAGCAAAGTGGTATGCAATAGACAATATGGAGTTGAGAAATTAAGTTATAAATATCCAGAGCTGTTTGCTGAAAAACTAGGGTGCCGGGAAGAATTTCAACATCGTATCATGTTTAAAAAAAGGGTGTTTCACCAATTATTCTGTTAGCCTCACACAGTCAATTGAAGGATGAGCTTGACAGATTGTGAAAGTATACAGCCCATAGTCTCTTCTGAATGGCGAGGCCCAATTATCTTGACCAAGAACGCCAGTGGAAAAAATATGCATATGTGTGGTTCTCAAGGACGTGAATGATTGCATATGGAATGACCGCCATTCTCTTACTCACATCGAGATGCTGATGAACGTAAATGATGTCGATAGGTCGCCATCAGATGTAGCTTTATCCAGAATCAAAGCAGTTGACGTCTTTGGTGAGGCCCAAGGGAACCTACTAATTTGTGTGGATGCCATGTGGTTTAGTACCTGCATCAGCAGCCTCCCAAAGGATAATGCAGGGTATGCTGCTGAATTAGTCTAACATATGATATTTCTAACACGTCTTGTTTGGGAATCTGACAGGAAGTAACACAATGCAGTTTTAGAGAGATTCTTGAGTAAATTGGAGCAAGCTGGCCTCAATGTAGGGTAGAAAAATGCAAGTTTGTTGTCAGAGGGTGGAGAATTTTGGGCACACTTTATCATAGGAAGAAGTGAAACCCAAAATGAAGTTAGAGGAGGCCATTAAGAGAGCATCTGCTCCTAGGGACAAAGATGAACTATGTTCCTTTCTAGTATTAGTACTACTCCTCGTTTTTAGAGCATTTCTCAGACATTGTGCATGTTCGCGCTCTTTGATAAAGGGAGCAAAGTACCAGTGAACAAGTTCTTGCCAACACGTATTTGATGCCATCAAGATGCCAATTGTCAAAGCTGTTGTATTGAAACCTTTCAATGCTATTGATAAGGCACTGTAGTAGCCGATGAGGGACTGGGAACAGTCCTGATGCAGATAAGTGAAAGGGTGGTAGCATTTGCATCGCAGAAGTTGAAGAGTGCTAAAAGCCTCTATTCCACCATTGAGAAGGAAATGGTATGCTGGTGGGGAATACAGAGCTTTGCAAAAATTGTGTGGGAAACTTAATTTGAACAGCACAATGACCATAGTTCATTTGTAGACTTATTGTCAACTGAAGGTCCGAGAAAGGCGACGACACGCACAGCCAAGTGTTTTATTGGTAGCAGAAATTCACGTACATCATCAAATATGTACCTGAAACCAAAAATGTTAATGCTGATTGTTTGTCATGTCTCCTTCTGTGCAGCAGTCCGTATGAGGAAGATGAAGTGTATGGAGGCAGATATTGAAGAAACTTACAAGGGAGTTATTTTGAAGGAAGAATCGAAAGAGAAAGGAGGATGAAGCTTTGCAATTGGTGATGCTGAGGATAGGAAAGTTTAGAAGGGAAAGGACAAGAAGGATTTGTGTCACTTTGTCAGTATGGAAAAATGGACTTGTGGTGAACAGAATTAGTAGAAGAAGTGCAAGGTTGGTGGTTCCAGCTGGTTTACATCAAAGGTTCCTAAACGTGTTACCCCAAGGTCATGGAAGGCTATCTACCATGAAGGGAAGAGCTCAAGCTGATTTCTTGGGGACTGGAATGCACTAGGAAATTGAGAGTTCATTTGAAATGTGTGTCTTGTACTTGTAGTGTTGTACTTGTAGTGATAAATCTCACACAAGGTCGGAAACTCCCATTGTATCATTAGAGTTTCCAAAAAGGGCCTGAGAATAGGTAACCATTGACATTGGCAGTACATTTGACTGCTTTGGGCACAAAACTAGGTATGCCGTAATGTTAATTGACTATTTTTCTGAATGGCCAAAGGTAGTTTTTATAAAAGAAACAAAGGCTGCCAATCTTGTTGCTTTTTGCAAAGAGAACTTTAGGAGGGAACGGTGCCCAGAGGTGGTCATTTCTGACAATGGACTGCAGTTTATGTCCAACAAAATCAAGTCCTTCTTCAAAAAGGAAGGGATCAGACACCACAGAAAGCAGTATATCTGGCCTGAAAGAAAGAATGTGTTGAGTGATTCAACCGTATGCTGGGTGATTGCATACAGCTGGTTGTAGAGGAAAGTTTGAATTGAAAGCAATAGGTGAAAAACAAGTTAAGGAGCGACAGGACTACACCTCACTCAGTAATGGGTGCGACCCCATTTTATTTGTTAAAGGGAAAGATGGCATGTATGACAGCCGTTCCTGCCTGGATGGAGAGATTGGGTCATTCTAAAGTATAAATCAAGCCCTTGGTGAAATGGTCAAGAAATATCAGGACAAATATGGGCAAATGCATAATCACAAATTAAAGGGGGTTGGCGACAGATTGAAAAGGGTGATTTTGTTGGTGTGTGTAAGAAGAAATTGCATAAACAGGTTATTCCCATTGGTCATGTTACAAGGAAGTAAACGAAGCAACTCGCAACGTGGTTAAATGTAAAGATGAAAGGTGGCGGAATGTGAGGAAAGTTACTCTCTGCAACAAGTTGAAGCATCAAATTTGTGGAAAAGGTTCAACCATGTGTGCTGAAGACCTGAAAAAAGAATCAGGAAAATGCCCTGTTAAAAGTTAATAGATTATATTTGCACCGAGATGTCCTGTACGACAGTTGTTTATGTCATTCGTTTTGTATTTAGGTAAGCCACATCGTGTAATCCTTTATGATCCACATCTGTGTTTAGAATTTTCTTCTTTGTTTAAGCTGGGAAGGGGGATATGTTGTATCTAGTAAGGCATGTGTTAAAGGAATGTTAGCCATCTGGAGTTCCTTGGTGACCTCAGTGGGTACAAGAACTATCAGTGGAAGGTTGCCGCTTATGCCTGCCAGGGTTTGCACATATATATATTTATATCACCTGCTCTTCAATGAACTTGTCGTATTTACAAACTGAAAGTATTCTCTTTCTTTCCCACATTCCCACGGTTATCAAAACGACTTTGAACCTCCTGCCGTTCTGAAAGAAATTGACAATTCATCTCATCAAAGAACACTACCACCTTTCAAGAAAGGAACGTTCATGCCACCTTTCTACTTATAAAAAATATGTAATCACCCACCAGGGTACTCACCCATTGATCAGAGTTCTGTAGTTCCTGAGTGAAGTTGACCTTACACACGTAGCATTGCATAAATGCAACAGACAATTGTCAAGATAGCTTAGAGGCACACACAAATATCAGACACAAACAATCAAAGAGGTAGGTGTTGAAAGTTAGGTTCCCAAAGGATTGGACACTTTGAGAGAAGTTAGCGTAATGGCCATGTCGTGAAAAATGAAAAACATGCATGTGGAAATGACCCCACAGCAGTGAGTCACAGACTTAGGTCTCGATTTAGACTTTGGTGGATAAGGTACTAAGTCTGAGACTGTGCACCCGCTCCACCAAACTCTCGGTCTACCAGCCCAATTCCGAGTCTGGAACACCTCCAGGTTTGGACCAATGCAGTACCATACACTATGTTGGTGCATATCATCCTACAATGGCCCGAGGGAGTACAGGCTGCTGCAGGTATGCCATCCCACTGTCCACCCAGTTTTTAATGGGCTGTGGATGGCTTTACTCTTTTTTTTTTATACTGTCTGTCACCACAGAGAATATCCTGTTGGTGAGTGGCAGTAAAACCAACACACAAAAAAACACACACCATGGAAAAAACAACCCATGGTGTTAAGGCCACTAGTTTTTACTTTTCTAAAAAAAAAAAAACAGCTTAAGCTTTAAGAGCTTGTTTTTAGAGAGGAGGGGGGGCGTTGAAAGTTTTGTCTAAGCACCCATCACCAATTATAGAGGCACACCTAACTTTTAAATGTTTTTGTTTGAACCACCATAACGGCAGTTCATACAAACCTGGGCCGGCAGCGTACTTTAAACTTAGAGGACGAAGCATAAGCAGTGAGGTGGATATGAAGTCCGCCCCCGCCCTACATGCCTTTACTTTGTCTAACAAACTCTAAATCATCTCTTTAGAGCGAACACATTGGGAAAATGGGTAAAAACGAGAGAGCAAACTTGAAAATGCTGAACCTTTTTGGAGAGTCTATAGTAGGAGACCCTTCCTCTCTGTTGCCCAGTAATGCTTATCGTATATCAGTTTTGGTACTGTCCTCCTACTGAGATTGCTCTTTTTGCACTTATATAGACATGGAAAGGAACTGGATAGTAGTATCTTATGTTGTACGCTAAATTATGAGGGAAATACCAGTATGTTTCATTGTACTGCTAAGTAACTATTCAAATCATTTGGTAGCATAGATGTGTTCAAAACGTACATATATATACATGCAGGACCTTAACAGTGACAACAACGCGCCTACATTTACTTAATGAATATACTGGTGACTGATTTAATCAGAGCACTCCGGTTTTATAAAGATCACTGCTCCCATATATTTGAAACAATGTCAAAACATTGACAGTGATTGATTTCTCAGGAGTGATATACTTGCACTTTGAGTCCTTCTTTACTTTTCAAATACCAGTGCAGATTTAAACAGCAGAGCGAATGACCACCTTATTTTGCATATTTCTAAGACATGCTCTGGTTGAAATGCGTACGGCACATGGATTCCTGTCGGAAAATAAAACCTACACTCAGTTGGAAGGCTTGTTTTTCGCGCGGTGAAATGCCAATAATTTGGCAGTGACATTGCCACCAAGCCCCAACTCGACAGGCTGGGCATCTCTTTTCGTCTAAGGTAATTTTGGAATTTTTATATATATATATATATATATATATATATATATATATATATATATATATATATATATATATATTACCTACTGGCGGTCGCCAGTAGGTATATATAGTTAGGATTTTTTCTCTATGGGATATTTGAAAATTCTATGTCTAATAACTTTGGCGTTTGTGGACGGAATTGGCTGAAATTTTCAGGAAAATGGAACATTTTGTTTCTGAGCAGCCGCTGACAATTTGGGGGGGTTTCATCAAGGGGGGGGCGAGAAAAAAGGGGGGTCCCAAAACGCGTTTTTCCCATGTTAATTTCCATAGGGCGGTTGGCCTCACTTTTAGCTCGAACGGCTGAATGGATTTGCACGAAACTTGGCAGAATTGTAGGGACTGTTAGCCCGATGTGCCTTTGCTAGGCCTCAATATATGTGCTCCAGTGGATTTTGAGTAATTTAGGTTCAAAAAAAGATATATATCTGGGCGGAGCCTAACCACACATCTGATCTGATTGGCTGTCAGCACTTCATCCAAGAAGTGTTGGCATCCATCTTGGGACCAATATACATGATAGCACCTCATTAAAAAGCATTGTAGTTAATAGAGGGTTTTAGGACTTTAGTTACATTATAAATCATTTGTTGATGGTACCATACTCGTTTTAGGAATTGTGGTGGGTTCTAAGGTGATTTTACCATGTGAAAAAACCTTCTGCTGTGATATCATGAATATTGTTTGAAAGAAAACTAATATCTCATGATTTTCCCACAGTGGTTTGGAAGGGGATCTATAAGCTAAACTGAAAGCATATTTTCTGTAAATTCACATTATCTTTCTCAGTCATGTGAAAATGAAGTCTGACATTCTCAGTAAAACATGTACATCCAACAAGGACAGAGACTGTCAGTTGATTCCTTTGTGTTCTACTGCAGCCTCCTAGAGTGTTCTAAAGAACAACTAGAGCGCTAACAGTCCTACTTATTACAAAGGTATGGCACACCTGAAGCCATCTTGATTGGAATAAAGTGGTAACTCTTAAAACATTTAATTTAAAAAGAAACAACATGAGGGGGTATATTTTGCCATAGAAAGTATGATTAGTGCTGCAGAATGAAAAATTAGGGCACATTTTGAGTGACTTCTCAAATCCTTTTCTATTTCATTAAAACATTCTGACATGCAGTCTCCCAAAATGGCCACCAGAGACAAAAGAGCCCAAATGTAGCCCAAATATCACCCAGATGTAGCCCAAGTACAGCCCAATGACAGAATGTCCCAGAGTGTTCTAAAGAACAACTAGAGCGCTAACAGTCCTACATATTACAAAGGTATGGCACACCTGAAGCCATCTTGATTGGAATAAAGTGGTAACTCTTAAAACATTTAATTTAAAAAGAAACAACATGAGGGGGTATATTTTGCCATAGAAAGTATGATTAGTGCTGCAGAATGAAAAATTAGGGCACATTTTGAGTGACTTCTCAAATCCTTTTCTATTTCATTAAATCATTCTGACATGCAGTCTCCCAAAATGGCCACCAGAGACAAAAGAGTCCAAATGTAGCCCAAATATCACCCAGATGTAGCCCAAGTATAGCCCAATGACAGAATGTCCCAGAGTGTTCTAAAGAACAACTAGAGCGCTAACAGTCCTACTTATTACAAAGGTATAGCACACCTGGAGCCATCGTGATGGGAATAAAGTGGTAACTCTTAAAACATTTAATTTAAAAAGGAACAAAATGAGGGGGTATATTATGCAATAGAAGGTATTATTAGTGCTGCAGAAAGAAAAATTAGGGCACATTTTGAGTGACTTTTCAAATCCTCTTCTATTTCATTAAAAAATTCTGACATGCAGTCTCCCAAAATGGCCACCAGAGACAAAAGAGCCCAAATGTAGCCCAAATATCACCCAGATGTAGCCCAAGTATAGCCCAATGACAGAATGCCCCAGAGTGTTCTAAAGAACAACTAGAGCGCTAACAGTCCTACTTATTACAAAGTTATGGCACACCTGAAGCCATCTTGATTGGAATAAAGTGGTAACTCTTAAAACATTTAATTTAAAAAGGAACAAAATGAGGGGGTATATTTTGCCATATGAATTATGATTAGTGCTGCAGAAAGAAAAATTAGGGCACATTTTGAGTGACTTTTCAAACCCTCTTCAATTTCATTAAAACATTCTGACATACAGTCTCCCAAGATGGCCACCAGAGACAAAAGAGCCTAAATGTAGCCCAAATATCACCCAGATGTACCCCAAGTATAGCCCAATGACAGAATGTCCCAGAGTGTTCTAAAGAACAACTAGAGCGCTAACAGTCTTACTTATGACAAAAGTATGGCACACCAGAAGCCATCTTGATTGGAATGAAGTGGTAAGTCATAAAACACTCAATTTAAAAAGGAACAACATGAGGGGGTTAATTTTGCCATAGAAAGTATGATTAGTGCATCAGAAAGAAAAATTATGGATCATTTTGAGTGACTTCTCAAATCCTCTTCTATTTCATTAAAAAAATTGTGACATGCAGACTGAAACATGCACTTTGAATACCAGCAGCAGACGTCCCTGGTGAGCAGTAGCTTTACTACAGTGATCTAATGTGCAACTAGAGTGCTAACATTCAGAATTTATGGCAAATGTGTGACACATCTGAATGCCTTCTTGATGGAACAAAAGTAAACAAGCATTGAAAATGCAATAGATCTCGCCCTCGTTTAAGTTAAAGCCATTCTGTTTGTAATGAGGTGGCTTTTTAGCTTTGCTTTTATTAGTGTTTTTTCAACTTTCATGTAAATAACATGCATCTGTATGCATATAAGTATATGTATGCATGCATTTATGTTTGTATTTATATAGATATACAGATGATATATGTTTATATATGTATGTATATATATATATATTCACTGAAAAAACCATAGGCTATAGACCATATATAGTTAGGAATTAGCATTTACAAAACCTTGAAAATTCACTGAAAAAACCATAGGTTATAGACCATATATAGTTAGGAATTAGCATTTACAAAACCTTGAAAATTCACTGAAAAAACCATAGGTTATAGACCATATATAGTTAGGAATTCGCATTTACAAAACCTTATTTTACTCACACAAAACCATTGAAATTCCATATATAGTTAGTTGCACTAACTATATATCGCGCACCCGCAATCCACTGCTGATGATGTCACATATTACATCATTCATGACATGGTCAGTGACATCACTGATGACATCACTGATGACATCTCAAATGACATCACTGATGACATCACTGATGACAACATCCAGTGACTGTATGTTTCTGTAAAGTTAAAATATGTCTTACATATTGAAGAATGAGTGGATGTATAAGTGTCTGGATGAAGGATTTAGTAGGTGCATGGCTGACTGTATGAGTGAGTGATTAAATGTGTCTCACTGAGTGCATGGGTTAGTGACTAAACTGTCTTAATTTGTGCATCATTATGTCTGTTGTTCTGTAAACTGTTGCATGTGTTGATAAGTAGCTATATGAGTAACTATATGGGTTATTGATTGGTTGCCCAAGTATTTGTATGGGAGACTGAGTGTGGGTGTGGGTGGCTGGGAGGTGTATGACTCTGTGCATAGATGTGTGAGCAGTTGATTCACTAGATGTATGGCTTCAAAAGTGCATGTGGAAACAGCTGTATGGGCGGTTGACTGTGTGCATGAGTGTATTGGTGAGTGAATGGTTATCTCAGTGCTACATCTCAAAGTAAGTACATATGTAAAACACAGTACATGTGAGAGTTGACATATATAAATAACTGTGCATAAGAGCCAATGAATGTGTGAGTGGCTGTATGGATCATTGTGAACTTGTATCAGGGATTGTATAAGAGAGTAAATATGTGTTAGTATATGTTTGAATAAGTAAAGTTTGTATAACTGTATAGTTGAGGAAATGGAGGTGTGATTGATTCTTTGCATGACTGACTAGGTGTGTGAGTAACTCCATGGATGAGTGACAGTCTGTGAGTGTCTGTTTACACTGATTGTATCTAAGGTTATATTAGAGTCTGAAGAGGTTCATCGTATTATCACATGAATGATATCATCAGTGATGTGATCAGTAATGTCAAATGAGATGTCATCAGTGATGTCATCAGTGATGTCATTTGAGATGTCATCAGTGATGTCATTTGAGATGTCATCAGTGATGTCATCAGTGATGTCACTGACCATGTCATGAATGATGTAATATGTGACATCATCAGCAGTGGATTGCGGGTGCGCGATATGTAGTTAGTGCAACTAACTATATATGGAATTTCAATGGTTTTGTGTGAGTAAAATAAGGTTTTGTAAATGCGAATTCCTAACTATATATGGTCTATAACCTATGGTTTTTTTCAGTGAATATATATATATATATATATATATATATATATATATATAGTTTATTTCAGAGAGAAATGTCCTTGTCCATTAACTTGTATGCCGGAAATAAGATTGCACTGCTTACACACTAAGGAAGTGTGGGAGTCCGTAATTCATGTGGGAGAAGTTCCAAGAGGTCCGTGCCTGTGTGGTTCCACCTTGCAATTTGATGGTCAGGAGTGGACGCGTTTGTGTATATGTATATGTTTATTTCAAAGAGAAATTTCCTTATAAAAAATCATATTACATTCAATTAAAAACTAAATACAAACGTCTGATCATGCAAGAAAATAAAAAACTAACAATGACAATTTGTAAAAACAATTATTTCATAAAAACAATTCATTCATCATTCACTATTCCAATATTTTTAACTGTAGCTTAAAATTCGCTTCTCATTCACATCGTGAAACGTTAAAATGTATGCAATCAATTTATCAGATCTCCATCCAGATTACATTTGCTATATCACAAACGTTCCTTCTCAGAATCTATACAGTAGTTTAATATTAGCTGTGCTATAAACAACGGCCCCATCAGTACTAGTTCTTAGAATTCTCAAGGCTTCTGCACATCATCTTAATCCGAGTAACCCTGGTATATGGCACACAGATAAAATCCATTTCCTAAGTGGAACAACATATGCATTGCAGGGAAAAAAAAACAAATGTGCAACCGACTCAATGGCGATTTTTCCAGCTGGGCCTATAATATTAGCACAATATTTCCTGCCCCATCGTATATGGAAGCTACTGGTGGCTAGAATCTCATATCTGAATTTAGCATATAATTGCCTTGCTATTGGGAATGCTATGCTATCCATAAAGAGCTCAAAGGCCAATATGCATTTATGGTCTAATTGCCAGGTATGGATTTGTGCATCTCTTCTTTCAATAAAAATGACCAAAATGTATCTTTATTGACAGTCTTGAACACACAGGAGGCATCGGCAGGAGACTCCCAAAGGACAGCCACCTAAACGATGTAGCTAAACTTTGGCATATGCTAGGCAAGGAATTTGTAGATGATGTTTTGAATGCAATATTTCTTTTAAGGCTGAGCCATATGGGCTGAGCTCCACTGTTTGCCACAATCTACACCAGCACAAGAGTGGTTTTAAGTCGACTATATGTGCAATTGGTGCAAGCCTAAATAAATGAGCAGTGGAAGATGAGTGCTCTGGGTAAGACTAACTAATGATCACAAAAATCTATTTTCCTGCACCGTTAGCCTGGTATCCTTAGTGTGCCCACATAGATTGGATCCATACAAAAGCAGCCCCCTTAACCCAAGCATTGTATAATTCTACAGCAGGGGAGATTATTTTATTCCTAGTTGAATTATATATTTGAGGTGGCCATGGATTGATGTTGCAGAGTTAATGCACTCTAATGAATTGTTTGCTAGTCTGGTGTCAAGATAATCAAAATCTGTGACATACTCAATCTTTTCATTATGTGCTTTAATGTGGGCGCCCACCCCGCCCCCCAGCACAGCGGGGGAATTACCCCCGCAGCAAAGGGTTTATATATAGTGATTAAAGACTTGGAACCAAAACACATCCTGGTCACCCCTTCTCAATTCTGATGCTGCTAGAAACTTCACACTTACTACCCCATCTCACCTGGGCATAGTTGGTCTTGAATAATCTTATTATTATTATTATTTATAGAATGTTATCAGTACACCCATACTGCCAATGCCATTCCAAAGCTTATGGTGGGGGATCCAGTTGAAAGCCAACCTAAAGTTGGCAAATGGTTTATTGGCTTATATAAGTGTCCATTTCCCAGTTTTCCAGTATATTGTACATAATCTGAGAATCTGATCAACATTACTGGTTTTGGGCCGAAAACCTGCTTGTGAATCAGATAGTACCCTTTTTTAGTTTGCCGGCTCTACAAGTTTCCCCAATATCTGGCGGTAGAAAAGCTTCTGCAAGCTGTCATTTAGACTAATAGGCCTGTTACTACGAGGCTCCTCAGGACTACCCTTTTTTATATAAAACGGTACAATTTTGGTGTCACACCATGATTTGGGTAGCTGGGTGCCCTCCAAATTGCAATTCATGAGCTTGTTGAGATAGTGCGCACAACCATGGGGTTCTGCAACGTAGAGATTTCCAGGTATTCGATGTGACCACAGTGCTTTCCAAAAGATTATCCCATTAATGGCATCATAAGACTTTTGTAAAGAAATCACTAAAGGACTTGGTTTCTTTTGGCGGTATCTGCCAAACCATTTTGAACCTTGTTGGTTTCGGAGTACAAGGCTTCAAAGTGTTCAACCCAAGCCTTAGGCTGGACATAAGAGTCAACTTTGAATGTAAGATATCAACTACCCCACCCCATTCCAGCTGCTACAATCAAATTATGCCACATTTAATTCTTTCATTCCGAGCTAGCAACAGCTAGGGTATGTTTGTACTTTTTCCAGGCAAATTTGATTTCTCCACGTTCTTTGGATTTAATAGAGACCGCGAGGGCTGACTTCGCTTTGTTACTCTGTTTAGTAAACCATGAGGGTTGGATTCCCTGCCTACATATAGGTGTAGGTTCTCTGCAAAATATTACTTTTAAAGTGTTACTTCGGTCCTCATCGGTGGTTAAGATGCCTAGTTTCCTCAGCTGTTTTGCTCGAAAGGCATCAACTCTAGCATACCTGGGACTTTACTGTAGGTTTGGGACAATAAATATGGGTGACTTAACATAAGACCATTTTAATATGCACTTATTGTTCTAGAGGCTCAATTCACCATCGTGAAAGGGAGTTGGATCTATGGATCTAGGTAATAAATATCCATGCATCGGAAGATGAAGTGCATTGTGATCACTTTCGTGCCCTTCTAGTACCCCCACATCGTTCACATAGTGCCAGAGTTGGAGATCTAACATGATGTAATCTATCCGAATTGACTGGTTTTTCCTTTAAAAGGGGCAGGCACAGACTAGATCTGAGGGACCTGCTCTAAAACCTAGGTAATGGTCATTCCTAATAGCTGAGGTGATAGAACCGTCCAGCTTTTTTTTATAGGTGGTAAATCTAGTTGCAGGATTTTCCACTTGAAATCTACATCCTCTGTAATGGCGAATTCAGAATCGTCAAAGGGCTCGAAGGAGACATTAAGCCATTCTGTCCTCAGTCACGTTGGGCGTATGCCGAGGACATAACCATTGAGTCCTCGCACGCGTGACAGGAAACCCCTCTGGTATAGGCACCAGAGGGAATTCCTTTTGCTGAAATTAGCCTATGGAACTGGGGAAGAGCTTCGCAAGCACCCAAGGCGATTTTATTTTTTCATTGAAATGACAATCGGCGTGCATGGCACACTGCTAGCATTTCAATGAAAGTGAAATGAGCCTATGGGTTTGTTTCACTTTCTCTGCATCAATGATCACGGGGCTATCTCAGCCCCCACAAGCACTGATTAAGGTGGGAGAGGTATTCTTGGAAATGGGATATTCTCCCCTTTCCAATGGTACCTTTCTCTAGTGGATCACTGGTTGGGGATCGCTGGGGAGGGCGACCCCCCACGCAGGAATCCACTATAAGAAAGCAGGGAGGCATTTTATTAAATGACAGTCTTTCTGCCTCCACCTCCTCGGGGGTCAATTGGGGGCATTAGCCCCCAATCTGCCCTACCCCTGGAGAGCAGAAAGTCCACTAGTCACAAGGGACTCCTTTTTACTTAGTATAAGGGTGGGCTGCCAATGCCCCCACCCCATTAAAAAAAATGGTCAGTTTTTCTGCCCTCCCTGGGGTGGGAGGGGGCAGATGGGTGCAGCAGCTCCCAATATTACCCGGAAAGGGGGGGGGGGGGGGGGAGGCCAGTGGGCACAAGGGACTATTTTTTTGCTAGTGCAAGGGTAGGGGCTGCCCAGAATGGGCAGAGTCTTTCTTCCCCTCCCCCGGGAAGATAGGGGTTACTACCCCTGATCTGTCTCCCTGTGGGGAGGCAGGAACCCCTCTAGGCACCAGGGATATGTTTATAGGCATGTAAGGGAGAGATCTCTTAAGCAAGAGTCACTCCCCCTTTATTTGTTTGGCACACATTTTGTCTGTTTTTGTCCCCCCTCCCCTTGAGGGCTCATTTGCCCCCCAAAGGAGGGAAGAAACCCACTGGACACAAGTGAGAGTTTATGCATTTTTGTAAACCCGAGTTCAGCTTATGGTCCGCATGTACTGGAGTTTGGCTGGCTATGTGTGTTCTGACATTCTGCTAGTGGCGTGTGTGGACTTGCGCTTGGCTGGTGGTGGGCATGAAATGCGCTTGGCTGGTAGTGTGTGGGGATAGCTTTTGGCTAGCAGTGTGCATGGACTGGTGTTTGGCTCATGGTGTGCAGGGATGGCACTTGGCTGGCGTTGTGTGTGAATGACGCTTGTCTGGAAGTGTGCATGGAAGGAGCTTGGCTGGCGGTGTGAGTGGGCTGCCGCTTGGCTGGTGAAGGTGACTTTCATGGATCCCACAGCTTAATCTTACCTAGAATCACCCAACTAACCTCAAATTTAGCTTTAAAAAAAATGAAAAATAAATAAAAATCTGTGCAGGAAAGTTGCCAGCAGAGATTTCCTACCACCCAGTGTTCCCCCAGGTCTCACAACAAAAATGCTAACTCACTTGTGTGGGTGGACCAACTGCCTATGACAGGGAAGGGTCCAAAACGTATTATGGAGACATCAAAATAATCTATCACAAAAAGTGGTTTTGCAAGGGTATCACCTGCGTTTTTGGTCCCGGGTCGGTGGCCACAAGGGAAAACCTATCAAACCCAGACACTTTTGAACAGGTTGTCTAGGTTCCCTAGGTGTCGTCTGAGCTAGGGTCCAAAATCTAGAGCTCTCAACATTGGAAAAAAGTCTGTTTTCAGTGGGAAAACGTGATGAATCCATGTTGTGCTCTGGGCTGTTTCCTGTCACTAGGCCAACCCACACAAGTAAAGTACCATTTTTATCGAGAGACTTGGGGAAACACCAGGTGGTGGAACTTTGTCGTTTCCTGCATATTCCAGAACTTTCCATCACAGAAAAGTAAGGGAAATTAGGTTTTTTTAGTCAAAGTTTGAGGTTTGCAAACGATTCTGGGTAAAAACATATGATGAGGCACGCAAATCAGCCCACCCTGTATACCCCTAGACGTCTAGTTTTAAAAAAACGTAGAGGTTGGCTAGATTTCCCTAGGTGCCGGCTGAGCTAGTGTCCAAAATCTTAACCTACCTACATTGGAAAAAATGGCTCCGCTTTCGGTGGAAACATGTGATGCATCCATATAGCGTTTTGAGCAGACGCTAGGCCTACCCACACAAGTGAGGTACCATTTAGGGGACTTGGGAAATGCTGGGTGGAAAGAAGTTGAGGGCTACTGTTAGACGGAGACCTGGAGGGTCGGCCGAGGACAAGGGGAGAGGCCTCCGGAGAGGGCCGTCTCCAGCGATCGTACAGACAAGTAACTCCCCCCCCACAGATGTACACCACACAAAGATTAGGTTAACACTCTTTATATACGATTCTTGAAGCAAGGATATCAGCGATACAGGGAGATCGGGACACGAAGGTCCTCTTTAATTCTAGTCTCTGGAAGGGAAAGGGTAGCGGGACAGTCTTGGTACCGGTCCGGTACTGAGGTGGTACGGTGGTTAGCTCACAATCCTCGAGCTCGGAGTTCTGGAAGGTCGGGCCGCGGCAGCGCCAGCAGGCTCGGTTGATAAGTCTCACTTGAGAAGGGCCGCGGCAGCGCCAGCCGGCAAAGGTGATGGTTCACACAAGGATGGGCCGCGGCAGCGCCAGCAGGTCCCGACGAGGATGTAGGTTGCAGAGGGCCGCGGCAGCGCCAGCAGGTCCCGACGAGGACGTAGGTTGCAGAGGGCCGCGGCAGCGCCAGCAGGTCCCGACGAGGATGTAGGTTGCAGAGGGCCGCAGCAGCGCCAGCAGGTCCCGACGAGGATGTAGGTTGCAGAGGGCCGCGGCAGCGCCAGCAGGTCCCGACGAGGACGTAGGTTGCAGAGGGCCGCGGCAGGGCCAGCAGGTCCAGATGAAGATGTAGGTTGCAGAAAGCCGCGGCAGCGCCAGCAGGCAGGACGATGATTCACAAGGCAGGGCTGCGGCAGCGCCAGCAGTCCGTCAAGGATGAGTTCTTCTAGGTGTCTCTCGACTCCAGGATACAGCTGCCTTCCTGCTCTGGAGCTGCCCCAGTAATAGGTCTGGCCTCCTTTGATGTCCGGACCCTCGCTCTTGGAGGTCGGGAGGTCCGGGATGAGGGAGTCCAGACACCCAGCAGGGGGGTGGAGCCAGCGCCCGGGGAGGCTGGGGGTGATCGGCACCTGGCGGGGGAGAGCCATTGACACTCCTTTCTCCCATTGACCTGCCAAGTGGTCCGCTCACCTCCTGGGTGGATGGTGGTGCCTCGATGTCGGGGCCTGGGTTGGGGTCGAGCTGAGGCCACGCGGCCTCGTGGTGCAGTGTCCAAGATGGCGGCTTGGCCGGGGCAAGGCTGCCGGTGGTGGCCCGGGCTGGCCGATGTCGGGGTGTTCGGGAGCAGGCGTCCCGTTAGGGACGGGTTGCGGGTTGCCTCTGTGGGTTGCCGGGGTGGTTCTTCTGGTGACACCGGGAGAGCTGGTGTCCGAGTCTTATGATGCGGGGAGGAAGCGGCCCCTTCACGAGGCCTGTCCAACAGCTACCATCAGATTCCACAACTTTCCATCACAGAACTGTGAAGAAAATGTTTTTTTTTTTTTAGACAGATTGAGGTATGAAAGGGATTCTGAGTAACAGAACCTGGTGGGAGGCACACAAGTCACCTCATCTTGATTCTTCTAGGCCTCTAGATTTCAAAAATGTACAGGTGTTATCGGTTTCCTTTTTTTTGTAAGTAATTTTTTATTGGGGTACCAACAAAACACAGAAAACAAACATGAACAATACCATTCAAAAAGAAGAAAAAGAAATTCGGCACGGTGGTTAATTTCCCCAATGTTTTTTTTACAATATTTCTAACCACCCCCCCTTCCCCCCCTTCCCAGCGGATCCATCCTTCCCCTAACAATCAGTTCGACAAAAAACAAGGGAAAGCACAAAAGGAAAAAAAAACAGAAAGGAGCTATAATACCATAATACACTAAAACATAAGAAAGAAAACCGAAATATAAATAAATATATATGTCTTCATATAACGATTGAGCCAGTTGGTCATGGGCAGCCATAGTTTCTCTCCTTTCTCTCTAGCCCGCCTGCCTCTCCTCCTCACCACCGCCATCTCCCAATTATATACAGACATAAATTTACTTAGCCAAACATATTCTGTTGGAGGAGTGATATCCAGCCATACTGTGGCTATACAAATACGATAGACGGTCATAGCCACAAACACACATTTCTGATTATTTTCATCCATCCCTTGCTCAAAGACACCCAACATGACAGACAGTGGGGTAAGTATCAGCGCAAAACCCAAAATTGCCCTCAACCTACTTTCAATTTGGGATAATAATAAAGATAGTTTTGAACATGTCGCAAACATATGCGTGCTATCTGCAGCTACCTCTCCACAGCGTGGGCAGCAAATGCCGGTTAGACCACCCCACCTGTGTATTCGAGCAGGTGTGACATATAGATTACACCAGGTTTTAAAACATTGCATTTGTAGGTTAGCAGATATATATGTCGTTTGACTATAATGCAAAGAGTCTTCACAGTCCCCTTGTCCGGCCTGTACCTGCAATTGCCATCGTTCAAAGTGTTTTGGTAGATCATCCCCCATACCTGCCGTAATAAGTTTATAGATGACAGCTATTTGTGGAACCCGATTTTTGCTAAACATTTCTAGCAAGGGGACTTGGGCCCGATTAAGACATGTTTTGTCTATAACATCCTGGATTTGTAGATATTTAAAGTTGTCTGTATTACCCATCCCAACCCGATCTTTAAGAATATCAAAGAAATGATGCCATCCCCCGCTAGAAAATCCACAATACAATAGATAACCTTTCTCCTTCCACCTGCGAAAATAGCCATCACTGAAAATGTCCGAGCAAAGCAGTGCATTACTACCAAGAGGGGAATACCGATGCACCCGAGGAATTCCCATCTTTTTCCTAATGGCTGTCCATACTTTGTATACACTAATAAGAACCTTAAACTTGACCCTCTTGAAATATGCATAATCTATGTGTCGCAGTAACAGACCCGGGCCTCTGCCCTACACAAGAGTTGGAAGATCGAACATCCGGGATCATCTAAACTACAGCCATTGATCAATTCCGCTGAATATTTCAAAGTGGTAGCCCAATAATATGTCTGAAAATTAGGAACAGACCATCCCCCCCTATCTCGGGGTAAGGTCATAAATCCTAAGGCCCTACTTGGGCGCTGCCCCGCCCAGAGGAACCAGGAAATGAGTTGGTCAAATTTCCGTAACCAATCTTTACCAAAGTCCAAAGGAATAACCCTGAAATAATAAAAATAAAATACGGCAAAAACATCATTTTAATGACGTTAGCCTTGCCCATCAGTGTCAAGTGTAGGTTATTCATTCTCTTGGAGTCGTTTTTCATTTTTCCTAGTAGAGGACCCAGATTTATATCAACGATCGTGGCCGGGTCAGAACTAATCTCCACGACAAGATACCTTGCGTGGGGCACTATCTGTAAATCGAGCATATCTACCTTCTGATTTATCAGTATTTGGGTTTTGCCTTCATTCATGTGATACCCAGAAATTTCCCCAAATCTAGATGCAATTACTCCTAACGCAGCTAAAGTCTCCTGTGGAGCTGAGATCACTATTGCTAAGTCATCAGCATAACCTTAAATTTTTACCTCACCCCCTGTTGCAGAAACAGATTGGATTGCCTGATTTGCTTGTATCAATCTAATTAGGGGATCAATATATATTGCAAATAACAAAGGAGAGCAGGGGGCAACCTTGCCTGGTGCCCCGCTCGATACTGATCTCTCCAGAATAGCTGCCCTTTAAAACAATCTTAGCTATGGGCTCTATATACATGCCTTTAATTACCCGGATATACCCATCTCCGATTCCGTAGTGCTTCAATACTGCACATAAAAAGGCCAGGAGACCCTATCAAAAGCTTTTTCAGCATCAAGTAAAATTAGCGCCATAGGGTCTCCTGTCACCTTGGTATAGTCAAATAAAGTTATGCCGGCGCCTATGGAAACCTATCAAACTACAGGTGTGATAGGTTTCCATAGGCGCCGGCTGAGCTAGGGTAAAAAATCCACAGTTTGGCACATTGCAAAAAAAGGGTCAGTTTTCAGTGGAAAAATATCAATGTTAAGATTTAGGGAAACACAGATTAGTAGAATAGTCTTTCTCTGCATTTGAGCCTTCCAAATGTAAGACAGTGTGTAAGAAAGAAGTCATTTTGAGAAATGCCCTATAATTCACATGGTAGTATGGGTACCCACCAATTCAAAGATGTGCAACTAACCACTGCTTTTAAACTCCATATCTTGTGCCCATTTCGGAAATACACATAGGTTTCCTTGATACCCATATTTCACTCCTTATATTTTACCCAATGAATTGCTGTATACCCAGTACAAAATGAAAAAACATTGCAAGGTGCAGCTCAGTAATTGGCTCTGGGTACCTCGGCTTCTTAGAGAACCTACAAGCCCTACATGTCCCCATAACCAGAATGGTCCACTGGACGTAACAGTATATTGCTTTAGAAAATCTGCCATTGTTAGAAGTTACAGATGAAAACGTTGACACAAATGGCTGTTTTTCCAACTCAATTTCAATATTGGTTTATTTCAACGGTTACTTTCCATAGGAAAACCTTGAAAGATCCACACAAATAACTCCTTGCTGAATTTAGAATTTTGTCTACTTTTCAGAAATGTATAGCTTTCCGGGATCCACTATTGGCTTCAGACCCATGTCTACCTCTAACTGGGAGGAGACTGAAAGCACAAAAAATAGGAAAAATTAGCCAAGTCCCAGCAAAATGCCAAACCGGTGTTGAAAGGTTTGCTGGAAAATTCAGATACTTTCTTGTGCAGCTTTTTTTCTAATTTCTCCCCAAAACCGGAAAATCTAGCTGTATTTTGGCTAATTTCTTGGTACCCTCAAGGGGAATCCACAAACCCCGGGTACCTTTAGAATCCCCAGGGTGCTGGAAAAAAAAGAGACAAATTTGGTATGGATACCTTATGTGGACAAAACGTTATGGTGGCATAAGCAAGAATTACTCCAAATAGTAAAAAAAAAAGGCTTTGCACCAGAGGAAAAGGCCTAGCAGCGAAGGGGTTAAAGCCCCATGCCACTATTAATGGGGTCTTTTCTAGATCACATTCAATGTGGGACTTATTTATGGAAATTATTTCTGACCCCTTGCTCCTGCCAACATTCCTATTATAAACATTGAATATGTATAGGTTGATAACCTCAGATGAACTACTCTTCAAACACAGGATGTCAGGAAAGCTTGGAGGTAGCCTCTTAATTCTGCAGTTTAATGAGGATCTCATCCATATCTCAAGCCCTCCAGATTGTCTCCCCGACCCTGCGAGGCAACAGAAACATAATAGTTAAGTACCAAGCTAATACACAAAGTCTCCTGAAATAAGCATACATCAAAAGCACCAATAAAGTTCTCAATAACTAGGGTCTGACAGTTTCGACTTTAACCCTGCAATGTTCCATGAAAGTGTATTCCAGTCATCACGCTGCTTAGCCAAAATAGGTGGAAAATAATGCTGTATGCACTATTTACTAAATCAGACCACACTTTCCATGGCTGCAGAATATTCCTCTAAGCATACATAATTATAAAATATTAGCTTGAAGTTTTATATCCAAATAAAAAAGCTTCCACAAGCAGCATGGTTACATGTGGGCATATTTCGTCTTATGGTACTGTACTAACCTTGATTGCAGGGAACATCAGGGCTGGAGAACTCAAAGTTATCCGGAGATAAAAATCGCTGGATGGGTTAGGCAACTTACAACTTGATGACATCTGCAAGGTATTTTAGAAGGCACCAGACCATCAATCAATCAAGATTTTGTGAAGCGCACCTGCTTCACCCGTAAAGGTCTCAAGGTGCTGTGGGATCATGATGCGGGATCGAGCTGCCTGTTATTGTGGGTGGGGCCAAGAGAAGTGGGATGTTTCATTTTTATGTTAGAGTGACATTAATTTTAATTTTATCTGCATGGAGATTGGAGCAGATGGTTGTGGGGTTAAGGATGGGTATAGAAGGATCTCAGAAACTGAACAAAGTATGAAAGGGAGAGGGACAAAGAAGGGCCCAGGTACTCCTTAATTGGTGATTAGTTTGGCAGAGGGAAAATCATCAGGCTCTAGGGTCTTAGAATAGATATTATTAATGCAACCTGCCATGAAGGGCCTTCTTGAAATCCTGGGGCCTTTAGCAAGGAGCAAGCTATACAGTCTGTGATAGTCAATTAAATGCAAAAAAAGTGAATGTAAAAATAGCAGATGGGGGCGTGGCCAAGATGGCGACGGAGTAAGACTTGCCTGCGAGCTCCTCCGGCGCCTCGAGCCCTTCATCGCCTTGTATAGCTTTCCTGGGGCAATCTTTGCTCCGGAATCGACTTTATTGGGGTTGCTGAGGTGCCCTGATTGCTTTTGAGCCTTTCCCCGTCGAGCTACGACCAGGAACGGCGGACTTAGCCGAGGTGACGAGGCGGCGACGCACGAGGTTGGTGCAGCCTACACTGCATCACCCGGAGATCCTCGGTTGCTATTACCCGGGGGACCCTGGGCCACCGCGACCTGCAGAGAAGAACAATCGAATTGCAGGACGCCCTGACTGGGACCGTCCCGAGCTTAACCTACCCCCCTGTGGATCATTTCGGCTAACATCATCTGGACGAGGTGGCGGGGAGGCGCCGACCTGTCTGGCGGCTGCTGGACAGCGCAGAGGGACGAGAGGAGAAGCGGAACTGATCCGACCCTACCCCATACAGCCCGGGGACGATTCAACGAACATTGAGCGAGCACAGCGATCGCGGTCCCCTGATAGCACCGGCTTCCCGGAGACGGCAGAGCGGGGGGCCCGGGGGGTGCGAGGGAGTGTGGCCTGATATCCCGGGACGCTCCTGGCAATCGCGAAGCGAGCGGGGGTTAGCCGCGGCTCTCCGTCATTACGACGAGGAACCGCATGAACAAGCCAGGGAAGGACGGTCCTGGGAAGGGTCCGTCTGCATCGCCCCCCAGTTCCAGCAAGTCACCCCCGAAGGAGGACGGGGCCGGCCCTGTCACGAAGGCCTTCTTGATCGAACTTTTTGCATCCATCAAGGATGACATCACGGAGCTGAAGTCCCAGCTGGCCTCCGATCTGCGCGAGGTCCGCCGAGATGTGGATGGCATCGGAGAGCGGGTGGCGACCCTGGAGGATCACGATCTAGGCCTTGCAGGCGACGTCCACCAGTTACGGCAGGACATGCTCAGACTCCAGGAGCAAAATTTAGACCTTCAGGCCCACTGCGAGGATTTGGAAAATCGATCCCGCCGTAATAACATTCGAATCCGAGCGGTGCCCTGGGAAGGAGAAGGTGGAAACTTGCGGGAGTATCTGGAGGCCCTTTTTCTGCAGATTCTGGCAGAGGCGGATCTCTCGGAGATCCGCATGGACAGAGTTCATCGAGTTGGGTTGCCACGTGGCGCGCGTTCACCGCCGCCGGACATTTTAGTTTGTGTCCATGACTTTCAATTGAAAGAGAGGATCCTACGGAAGGCCAGGGATACTAACAATTTACAATTCCGGGGACACAGCCCCCAGCTTTTTCAGGACTTGGCGGCCTCCACATTACAGAACGGTGTGACTTCCGCCCGGTCACGGCTTTCCTGCGGGAGCACAGGGTGTCCTACTCCTGGGGCCACCCCTTTCGGCTCATCTTTAGATGGCAGAACAGACTGGTGCAAATACGATCCCTGGCGGCTGCCAGGGAACTTCTGGGCATGGAGGAAGAGGCCGCGTCGGCTGGCGCCACGCTTCCCCAAGAAGACAACGCCGTTCCCGCTCCCCGGCATGGCAAAGAATGGGCCGCACAGGAATGGCGGAAGGCCCGGATCCATCGGCGAGCCAAAGTGAGAGGGGAGAGGCTCTTGCCTCGGTGGCTCTGGTGACTGACTCGAGACGGATAGACAGCTCTTCGGCAGCCTAGGCTTTCCAAACATCGGCCTGTGGGGCCGGAGAGGCTCTACCACCTCAGGTACATTAAGGGACCTTGCTCCAATGGAGGGTTACCCCGACCCTGAACTCGAGGGGGGCATTACCTGGGTCTTCTACCCCCGACCCTTATGGTCTTGTCCAGCTGCTTCTTCTTTTGGACTGTTTTTTCTCTTTAAGGTTCTGGGGCTGTTTTCTTTGTTTAGTATCTTGGGGCTCCTTTGGGTTGGGGGGGGTGTTGATTTGGAGTGGGCTCAGTGGTGGTAGCGGTGGATCTGGTATGACTGTGGGTGTGTTCGGGCTGTTTACGGCACTACAGGGGGATCTGTATGGAGCGGGGTGGGGGAGGGGAATGTCTAAATGATGCCAGTCACGATAGGTTCATGGAATGTTAAAGGCCTTAATTCCCCCCAAAAGCGTCAGAAGGTGTTTAAATACATTATAGATCATCATCTGGATGTGGTGGGACTGCAAGAGACTCATTTGGCTCGTAGGGACGAAACCAGGCTCAAGAATAGGCAATACCCACTGATTTACAGGTCTTCGGCCTCCACTAAACACCGGGGGGTGGCACTCTTGTTTCGCTCTACACTACAATTCCAACCCATGGGTGTGCGTAGCGACAGGGAGGGTAGATGGCTGATGGTGGCTAAGATTTTAGTCCGTGAGTGATTTAAGTATTAAGTCATAATACTTAAATCACTCACGGACTAAAATCTTAGAGGTTAATGGTTCTTGCTCCCATGCATCCACCTTCTTTCATGCTCCTAACTTGCCACCGGGGCCTACCTTCCCACTGATCACAAATCAGAAACCTAAACTAGGAAACTATACTAGCGTCTTTCTATCTCGCACCACTCACGTTTTCCTTTTCATCTCCCTCTCACGGGTGTTGGGGTCAAAGGCTAGTTCTTTCAAACCACTTGCGTTCATATATGTATTTCTGATCTCTTACAGCCTTGAAAAAGCCCTGGCGCAAATCGCCACAGGGGCGAAACACGTGTCGGCTGTTCATGTTTTTATCTAAATTAATAAAGAGCAAATTTTCTACACAATATGGACTTTTGACTGACTATATGAACAAGGACTCAGCCTAAGGGCATCAAGAATTGGTGCTAAACACACTCATTACCCCCTTTTTAACTCTCTCAGTTTGAGGCAGTGGCAGGTTTTAGGGTCAATCCTAGCAAGTCCTATATCCTTAACCTCACGCTATCATCTGCTGAGGTGGACCGCATCCAGCCGCTCTCGCCCCTGTCGTGGGCCAGCTCCTCTATACAGTACCTAGGTGTCCGGCTGACCTCGTCCGTCACCACTCTGTATGCGGCCAACTTCCCGCCTTTGTTGACCCAGATACAGACTGAGCTTAATCGGTGGAAGCCCATGTTCATTTCTTGGCTGGGCCAAATCCATGCTATTAAAATGACTATGCTCCCCAAGCTCCTGTATCTGTTTCAAGCGCTCTCTATTACATTGGATAGGGGCTTTTTTAGGCGCATTAAGACCATGATCCTACACTACATTTGGCAAGGGGGTCGCGCTAGACTTTCCTTCCTCACGCTGCGACGGCCTTTGAAGAAGGGAGGGGTTGGCTTCCCGGATATGCACCTTTATTACAAGGCGGCGCAACTCCGAGTGCTGGTGGAATGGACCCAGATGGAATCGGAGAAGCACTGGTTGCATATGGATAGGAGTGTGGCGGGGAGGTTGATATGGGACCTGGTCTGGAAAGCGAAGGGGGATCGTCCTCGGAATGCCTATATTAGCACTCTTACGAGCACTACCCTGAAGGCCCGGGACTCAGTTTCCAGCGATGAGGTGGACTTCCTTCCCGTCCCCCTTCACCCCTATACATTTTAACCCGGCCTTTCCGCCGGCGCTTGTGGAGGGCCCCTTTGATGTGTGGAGGACGGGAGGTTGTCACGCGCTTACGCACCTGTTTCACGGTTATGAGCCACTCACCTTCCATAATTGCATGCGTGACTATGCGGTGCTACCGTCCGAGCGTTACCGGCATACCCAAATGCTACACTGGGCGCTGTCACCTGAGGTGCGGGACGCAGCGACAAGGCCTCTTACAGATTTTGAGACCTTTATCACCCGCACCGCATCCATGAGAGGGGTGATCTCATTCCTTTATGGCCTTCTGCTTGCTACGGCTATCTCGCCTCGCCCTCAATATATGGGTTTGTGGGAAGAGCATCTGGGTCGGGATATCTCCGACGAGGAGTGGACTCACCTCTGGCGTGACTTGCACAGATTGAATCATTCCATTGACCTTAGGGAGGCCCACATGAAAAGGATGTTGGACTGGTATCTTTACCCAGCCCGGTTGAAAAAGATTTTTCCCTCCACATCGGATAGATGTTGGCGAGGATGTGGCCTCTTGGGGGATTTTCGCCATATTTGGTGGGACTGCCCTGTCATTCGCCCCTACTGGGAGGAGATACTGTCCCAAATCAAAGATGTGCTGGGTTACCCGATACCTGTCTCGATAGGCTTTGTTCTATTGGGTCTCCGTGATCCGCTTCTGGAGCATCAGACCAAGGCGGATAAACAAATCCTTTGGCTCTGCATTGGTGCGGCCAAGCTGACCTTGGCGGCGGCCTGGAAAAAGAAGGAGGCTCCTGCACTCTCCCTCTGGCATGCGAGGTTGTGGAAACTGCTGAGCATGGAGCGTATGGCGAATGTTTTCAGAGGAGAATTCAAAAACTTCGATTTTCGATGGGGCCCCCTGGTCCGCTTCCTTTCTCAGGGCCTGCCGTCGGCGGTTTGCCCGCCCACATTGCGTGCACTCCATTTGTTCCAGGTGTGAGAGGATGTTTTGATGTGTGCGTATTACTTAGCTGCCACCACTGGGGGGAGGGGGGAAGGAGGGTTGAAGCAGTTTTGGGGGGAGGGTGTTCTGTTCCTTTTATCTCTATGGGGGGTGGGTTCTTTTTTTTTTTCTTTTTGTGTTTCATCTAGCTGCATTGTTTTTCTTTTGACGGAGAGACGAGGAGGCGCAAATTAGACTGATCGATTGAGCTCCCGACTTGGGTGGCTTGTGCCTGGCGCCACTGTGAGCCGGTGCCTTCATATGGACTCCCCCTTGGGGCAACATTATTCACTGGCGAACTTTGAGAGCCATCCTGGCAAGGGTGGCCGCGTTGAACAATCTTCAGCAATGCTCAGTCTCCTCTGCCATGTAAAGTGAGCTCCTGCGAGGGCCCTTGTCGCATTTACTGTGTTTCTATCTTTTCTCTCACTTTCTTCCTTCTTCCTTATTGTACTTTCAATAAAAATATCTTTAACAAAAAAAAATTGCAGATGGTAATAGTGAGTCCTACCAAAATCCCGAATTAAGGTGGAAATAAAAAACTTAGTCAGTAACCAAAGAACAACAACATCAAAATGCCTAGATTACTTACCACTGATCAAGAATAATTAAGCAAAGAGAGCAAATCAAGATAGTCTTGTTTAGGACCTCATGGAAGAATGCAGATAAAATCCATAGTCCTGCAAAAGCATAGGAAGGAAAGTGAGCCCAAGGAAAAGAACAAGAAACATGCATTCCTACTGTGTACGATAGGTACTGACATATAGCTGGACAATGTTGTCCGAGAGGTGAAGTTAATATGTAAAAATTGAAGATTGTGAGTGGAACAGCAAGATTCTGAAGCTGGTGCATTTTCAAAACTTATATTAAAGTATTTAAACGGAGAGTTAAAATGAAAAGAATAGAACATGCATAGGGCTAGAACCCTTGAACTTCAGGTAGGCCAACAGTAGGCCAGGTTTGGATCCATAAAAACATCCAGATGGAGTAAGTTCCATAAAAGAAACAGTATGAGATCACAAAGAAGCCAACTAGTCCAACCCTAGTGATCAAAATGTGACTTACCATCTATGGGTAACCATCCCATCAGCAAATGGTCAATATCACATCGGAGTCCAGCAATCCATTACCAGTCTGAGTGAGCACCAACAATGTTGGTACAATGCACCACTTAAACCCCTAGAACCCCATACCGGGAAAGCAACAGAGCCCCTTGTCTTCATGGAAAACTGAAGAAAATGGACATGGTCTGCTGTGATTGAATTCCAGTATTTGGAAAAATTGTGAAAATGACCCCCAACCGGTGTTTGGTGTATCGGGGGAAATGTAAAGGAGTCATTGTTTATTGTTGGTATTTCAGGAATGTGTATTGATCCCTCTGCCTCTTCCTTTGAACTTGTAACCTCTGTAAAAGGCTTTGGTCGTTAGGGTTTGTCCCTGAGATTTATATTGTGAACCAGAGGTAACTGGTGAGAGGTTCTTGCTCCTTTTATTTTCAATATGGTCTGTGGTACCTCAGGTTTGAAACCTGACACCCGTAACCATGCAGTTCTTCTCATCAGGACACTAGTATTTATACTCTTAGTATCAGTGTCTGCTGCATCTAAAGTACACCTAATAGTTAATGAAGGCAAACTTATCACAAGCAACTCTATCTCTTGACCGCTTTTTCTGTGCTCCTCTGGGAGATGATGGAGAAGCCCCTCTATTTAGTCCTAGTGGGCCCGTCGTATCTTGCTAAGAATGCTTGGCTATTAGCAATGTGCCAATGATTAACGGCTGGTGTCGCAACTCTTACCTGCAGCATCCATAAGTTTTGATTCTTTTTCTGCTTGTGGGGCTTCTACAGTGGTTTGTGAGTTAGCACTTTTCCTAGCATTGGATACTACTAAAGAGTCAGGAGTTAATTGACCTCTAATAAGTCTGAAGGTGGTGGTTTGTACATATATATTTGACCTCTAATAAGTCTGAAGGTGGTGGTTTGTACATATATATTTTTTAATCAATGTGACTAGAAATTATTCTTTCCTTGACTGGTTATTTAAAAAGTTCATCTGCATAAGTGTCATACCCTTTAGAAGTGGCAAGTATTGTGCCCCTCTTTGTGTATTAGGTAAAGTTTCAAAAAGGAAATCCACCTCTATTGAGTCCTTATATAAAGGTCCCTGATGGAAATTGGCTGCTCTGACTATGAGATTCTGATAAGCAGATGCATCATCAGGTGGCGACGTCTAGGATATAAATCAGGTTCAGTGTCAACATGAGGGTCAATATTATAATCTTCCTAAAGGATCCCCTAATTGTGTGTCATCTGGAAGGTCATGATCCTCGTATTTTGTCGACTGAGGAGACTTATTACCTTTAATTATCAGATACTTGTGGTCAGTGAGGTGGTGGAGGTGTTGATCGTGGTACAGGCAAAGTAGGAATGGGAATGTGCAATGGCCTAGTTGCAGCATCCTTTCTTTCCTTCTTTAGAGGTTGAACAGGAATGTCCAAAGCCTCCTCAAAACTCAACTGCTTCTTAGGAGTTTGTTGTTTTGGAGGCTGCACCATAATGTTCTTTGTTCCAGGCTGAATTTGAAGTGTTTTCAGTTTCGGCTAGAGCTTTTGGTGAAATTGCTTGAGAATTGGCTCTGGAGATTTCGGACTGAAAAAAGTATTTTGGTGGAGAATGCTTGGTTTTTGATGGAGGAAGGTCCGATTTCGAAACAAGTCTTTTTTGCAGTGCCAAAACCTAAGAGTGAGATGTTTTGGTCTTGGATAGAAGGGAGAGAGGCCCCTGCTGTGGGCCAAACTTTTGGAGCAGAGCTGAAAGGCGAGGCTACAGAGTAAAATCTTTGGTGCATGCCATGGCTTCTGCGAAGTGGCAGCCCTTGAACAGTTTTCTCCGCAGAGGCTGAGGATTTGGATTATGGAGCCGGGGTAGAAGTACTCATGGCACGTTGTTTTTGTGTTGACTGAAGAGTGGCCGAGTCTTCTTCTGATTGAGACTCCGACATCAACCATTTGCTTGCTTGCGCTGCATTTCTTGACGCCTAGCCCTTCGATCTCGCAGAGCCTTTTTTTTTATCTTTGTCCTCATATATGCCACCAGATGGAATGACTAATAGAAACTCTCAATTCTGCAAACATAATGCCTAACTGTGCGCCCTGGAATATCTTATTTTATGTTTAGCTTTCGAGAAGTCTCCCAGAGGTAGGTTTTCTACTAGTCCAACTCCCCTGATCGATGTCTCTGTAACTTGTCTTGGGGAGGACCAGTCCACAAACCCCTGGCATAATCATTGGACGTTTGTTGTCTAACTATCCGACCATTTTATCAACAGAGCCCAAATCTTTGCCGCCTCCTCTCCTCCACACAAGAGGTCTGTTTTACGAATAGCCATGATGTTTTTTAGGCAGTCTGCAAACCTAGGAGGGGTTGAAGATTTCCATTCTCTACAGATCTCCCTCCTGGCAATAACAATGACATAGAATATAAACTGGGTGATGCGGTCTCTAGTATCCTATTCCTCTAGCAAACCCATAAAAATCAGTCTGGGGCTACACGTGACTGATCTAGACAGTACCTCCTCTAAAAAGATGCAGACCGATGACCAGTAGTTTTTAATCTCTGTACAGTCTGTAAAAATATGTAAGTCGTCGGCCTCTGTATATTTGCATCTGGGGCAGAAGTGAGGTATCCCCGATATTTTTGAGAGCTTAGAGGGAGTCCAATAGACCCTGTGTGCCGTGTAAAGATGGTTTCTTCTGAGGTTAGCAGGTTTTACTGTTTTTTGAGATATTACAAATTAATCTATCCAAACCTCCGATTGTTTCTCCGGCTCATCTCCTATTATATCCCCCCAAAGTTTCGAGAGCTCTTCCTCCTGCCTATCCTTTGCCCCAATTAGTGTGTTACACCATGCTGAAACCTCACCCTTCTTGTCTATTAGCTAAGTCTAAGAATTCGCAGCCCGCTGTTTCTGACACCCAATTTTGACCTCCCCACCATGATGATAGTTGATAGTATTTAAACCTCGTGAGGGACCTTCCTGGCAAATTAGATATAGATGTCCAATCTAATAGTTCTTGATTGACCTGGAGATCTCCCCATCGTTTTAAGCCGGCCTCTCTCAAGGGAAGGGAGAGTCGATCCAATAGACATTCCGGTGGAGTCCCAAATTGGTGCCAGAGTTATAGTAGGGAATTTTCCAAATTTTACAGGCTGTTTGCCATAATTTTAAGGCTGTTAGTAGAATTTTTAGGCTGACTTTTTGGTAAAATTTTTGGGCGCCAAATTTAAACAAAAAAAGTTCAAGACCCTTAGGAAGGTCGGATAGCAAAGCCTGAAACAAACTACCATGTGACGACGAATCTAGCTTATTGGCCAAGAGTCTAAAATTTTTCAACTGAAATGCGTAACAGTAGAAAAGCAAATCTGGGAGAGCTAGTCCTCCTATTTTTAACCCCCTCCTCAACTTTTTCCACGCAATTCTTGGTGACTTGGATGCCCAAATAAATGAGCTAATCTTTCCCTGAAGGTTTGAAATGTCTTTATTATGAAATGTCAGTGGAATGCTATTAAATAGGAAAGTCACTTTAGGTAATACTACCATTTTAATTAAATTAACTCTTCCATAGATACTAAGAGGAAGACTGGATCATCTTTGAAGAAGTTTAGTTATCTCTTTTACCACGATCTGCCAGGATACTTTGGGTGTGTCTTGCAATTTTTGAGTGATGTGTATACCTAGGTACCTGATCTTTGTTTTTGTATCTGGTATGGGGACAGGACTATTCCAACTCATTAGGTCTGTTTTGTTTTTGTTAATACCATAACCTGAGACTGCTCCATATTCCTCTGCTAGATTAAATAACTTCGGGATAGCTTCTAATGGGTTAGTAGTATATAGCAACAGATCGTCAGCATACAATGTGGTCTTTAACTCCAGCCCCCCCATATTAAAGGAAGAAATTGTTGGGTCAGATCGTATCACTGTCACAAAAGGCTCAATATATAAATCAAAAAGGAGAGGAGACAGGGGGCAACCCTGCCTCGTCCCTCTTGATATCACAAACCAATCTGACAAAGACCCGTTAATTAAAACCTTAGCTCGTGGGTTCCCGTATAAATTTTTAACAGCCTGAATAAAGGGTGGTGGAAAGCCGAACCTTGTTAGGGTGTCCCACAGAAACACCCAGTTAACTTGATCAAAAGCCTTCGCGGCATCTATTGCCACGATGGTAAGTGGCAATCCCTTTACTTCGGCATAATCAATTGCACCGATGACCTGAAAGGTCAACTCGTTCAGTTGTCGTCCTGGGATAAAACCCCTTTGGTCAGGGTGAATGACAGTTTTAATAACTTTGGATAGTCTCTCGGCCAGAATCCCCGAAAATATTTTAAGGTCCGAATTTAAAAGAGAGATAGGTTTATATGACTCTTATATTCTTTGGGTCCTTGTTTGGTTTTGCTATTAAAGTGATGGTGGCCTCGAACCAGGAGGGTGGGATATTCTCTCTTTGGTGATAAATATTGTTGAAAAGGGACAATAAGTGTGGAATAATCACATCATCATTATCTTTGTAGATCTCCGTTGGCAGGCCATCTGGGCCTGGGGCTTTATTCCTACTCATCTTTTTTAACTGAGCTCTAATTTCCCCCTCAGTAATGTCTCTCGACAAGGTCTTTTTATCTTCTTTGTTCAATTGGGGTAGTGCCCTTTGGTTCCACCACTTCTCCAAATCTTCTATTCCAACCTTGATATTTTCCCGCTATAACTCTTCCGTGAATCCTCTGGCTTCATCCCTGATCTCTTCTTCCTTAGTTAGCTGATCTCCGGAGGTCCTTTGGGTCAAGGTGTCAATATTATTTCTGGTCCTGTCTGCTCTGGCCTTCCACGCCAAAAGTGCCCCACACTTCTCTCCGTATTCAAAGTTGTTTAATTTACTAGTTTCCCATCTGTCATGAATCTGTTTGTCAGCTCTAGCTTTGAGACTCAACTGTAACCCTAGAAGCTCCTTTTCTAATTCTGGAATCTTCTCCCTTTCCTCCAAGGCTGCATGCTGCAGCTCCTGCTCTCTCTTTCTAATAGAATCCAGTTCTTTAATTTCTATATCTTATCTCTTTTCTTTTTTGTCTCATGTGGTATCCCAATAAGCCTCTAAGGAAGGCCTTAAATGATTCCCAAACAGTCTGTTCTAGTGCTGAGCCCACATTAAATAAAAAATATTCCCTTATACTGCTTCTAATTTTGACTCTAATATTATCGTCTAAGAGAATAGTTCTATCTAAGGTCCATCTTCGTTCGGTAGCAATATTTGCAAAATTAATGTTAAGTTGTACTACTGAGTGATCCGAAAGGCCCACTGGAATATGAGTGACTGAAACCAGGACTGATTCCAAAGAATGATCTACCAGGAATAAGTCAATTCTCGAGAATTGTTTGTATTTTTTACTATAAAAGGAATATTCTCTAAGGTTGCCATTCTTGGTTCTCCAAGCATCCAACAAGTTATGTTCTTTCATTATTTTTTAAAGAACAGAGAGGGATTTCTTAGGCAGAATATATTTTGCTCTGTAGGTGTGATCCAGCTGAGTATCTAGAATAAAATTAAAGTCCCCCCCCCCCCAAGAATCAGAGGTGCCCTACTAGGAATTAAGACCCTCTCAAGTTTACCCAGGAAGGTTTCATTATCCTCATTCGGGCCATAAAACACTGCAAGAGTATATGGTGAGCCAGCAATTAAGAGCTCAGCTACAAACCACCTCCCTGTCTGATCTGTATCCCAACTCTGTACTTTAATGCCCTTATTTGCTCTAACAATTATTGCAACTCCTCTAGATATTCCCTTTTGCCTCGAGCATAAAATGTCCTGTACCAAACGCCTTTTCTCAAAAACCTTCTTGCACTCTTTTTCCTCGAGATGGGTCTCCTGAAGTACATATATACTAGCCTCGAGATTCTTTAAGAAATCACATATCCTCTGTTTCCTAAAGCTTCCTATTCCATTGAGATTCCAGGAAATAATCTTACTGCTTGTGTGGGAAATTACTGCCATAGCCAGGTGTTACCCTCCCAGTTAATCTCTAGGGTATTATCTAAATGTCTATATATGTGTTTATATGGCTGTATTTGTCTATGTAAATGGATGTTCGTTTTAGAGTTTCTGTACACAAATGAGGACTTTTTTCTTTTTTCCCCCTCCCCCCGCTCCCTCCCCCAAGGAACCCTCCCTTCATCTTGGGCGTTTGTCCTGCCCCTGTGGAGCTCTCCACCTTACCGCGCCCTATCTATCTTATCCCTTGCCCTATTAGCTGCTTCTGCTGCTGTCGAAGTGGATTAGTGTAAATTAGTGTAACTTAGTACCTCCCTTTTCCCTTTCCCTACCTGCTTTCTCCCCCCCATTTTATTTAAGTTATATTAGTCAAGTGTAGTGTGCGAACCCCATTATTGTATGTGTGTGTTTTTTTTTTAATTTATTTTATACATAGTGTGGTTTTATGTGTAGTTTTGTGTAGTTTTGTATATGTCCTAAATCACTAAGTTATATCTTGCCGTACAGGCATAGTCTGAGTGTACAAATATATACAAATGTATACAGATGGAAGTCAGGTATTAAAATGTGCTCAATTTTTGGGGCTGGAAATCACCAACCTAACCTACTCCCTCATTTTCTGTAACAATTCATCTACCTCCTCCGGCTGATTACAGGTATATGTTTTATTAATCCACATAACCTTAAGCAAGGCTGGAAACTTCATCTGCACTTTTGCTCCCAATAATCTCAGCTCCGGCATTCTTGATCCCAATTCCCATTGTCTGAGCCGTTCTTCCTCCTATGTCAGACCTGATTTGATATGGGTTGGCCCGATAATGGAGAGAGGCACTTGCTAGAGCTCTACTCAATATCAACTCTTTAACAGTATAGGTCTGGAAAGGGTCTCTATGTACTCTCTGAATCTCCGCTTCGAGATCTATATCCGGACGATCTTTCAAAACCCCCTCTCTTGGGAGTCTGCAGACAAAGGCTTTTATATCCCCTACTTCCTCTCCTTCTGGTATCTTTAAAATGCGGAGGTTGTTCCATCTCGAGTGAGTCTCCAGTCTTTCCATATCCATCATTAAAGCCTTATTCTGTTTCTTTAAGGCACTTAGTTCCTCGCTATTTTCTGTTGTGGTAACTGAGAGGGTAGAGACCTTTTTTTCCAAGGTAACTGTTTGTGCTTCTACTCCTTCCAATCTGGTTTCTAAAAGATCAAACCTGTCATGTAGTCTTTTTTGATTTGTCTCAGAAATTTCGAACTTCTCCAACAAGTCACTTCTTAAAGAATGAAGCAGAAGTCCAATCTTATCAAACTCCTGGGGAGGAGTAGAGATCAGACCTGTGTCTTTTTCTAATATAACACGAGTTTTAGAAGCTAAGGTGGATGCACTTTTGGGGTTTTCCACAGACTCAATACGACTCCATCCTGCTATCTCTGTAAATTCAAGGAGTCTTGATGAGAAAGAGGATTCTCTGAGGGACTATTGGTATTGCTACAATTTATTGGTATGTCATTGTCTATATTGACTGGGCTCTCTGAGTCTTCTAGAACTTCCTCGGTTTGAATTTCAGCTAATAGGGAGTACCTGTTATCCAAGACTGAACCAGATAAGGAAGGAGGCTCCATATTCTGAATGGACCACTGGACCTCTTCCACATTAGCTCCTTCTTTTAAAGTATTCATTTTCTCTACCACCTTGATATAGCTTTTAAGAGTGGGAGTATTTTTTAGCGTTGAAGTCTGCTGGGGGAGTTTACTACAAATAGTTTTCTTGGAACTCCATTTCCTCTTACTTTTATGTGAAATAAGAGGTGAAGGTCTCACCTTCTCGCCGAGTTCAGCTGACTCTAGAACCCCCTGCTGCTTTAATTCTTGTTTTGACCTCAACTGATATCTGTTCTTTACTACCTCTCCTCGGCTCATAGCCTGCTTACTGTTTGCCCGGTCTTTCCCCTTATGCTCTGAGACTCTTGTAGCTTTAGCTGAGTATAGGTCTACCGGTGTGATAGTGTTGGTATCAGACACCGTATCTGGGCTCCCTTCCCCCTGATTCAACAGAACTGGTGCTACTACTGCTGTTGCAGACGAAGCTGCCTCCATACGAACTCTACCTTTGGCAGGGGTAATTGGAGTAACTGGGGAGAGATATCTGTTAATTGAAAAATGCCTTTTATTTTTTTTTTAAATGCCCCCAGCAGACCGGTCCTCTGTAATGTTGCAACGGAAAAACACTTCTCATGTGCTTCCAGATATCCCACTTCCGAGTAACCCCCTCCCGAACTTCACCCCAGCGTCTCAAATTATGACTTATCGTTGATATGTGGGGCTACCTCGGAGAAGCTCCCGCGTTCGTCACAGATTCCTCCGCCGCATTTCCTGGATCCGCTTTCACCGCTCTCACTGCCTCGCTTCTCGTGACCTGCGTCTGCCCCTCCTCCGCGTCCTCCCAGCACACGTTCGCTGCTGCAACCATCCCCAAGGTCCAAGGGTCCTAGCGCCGACGGATTCTCCTCGTTTGGTTACATGAAAGGGAGAAACAAAACCTCGTTTTTCTGCCTAGAAGTAACTCGCAAACTTCACGCTACCAATTCTCACCGGAAAAATTCTGTCGGGACAGCGCATCCGTCAATCCAATGCGCTCAAGTGAAGATCTCCACGACAGCCGCTAGCCTGCCGCCGCCATGTTCCTCCTCCTCCCAGAGCCTTTTTTGACCAAAAAGACTTCTAGGCCTCACAAGAGTCCTCTCGATGTTCGTGCGAGAGACATAAGTTGCAAACGGGATGTTGGTCGGTGTGAGGGTTTTTAGAGTGATACTTTGGACAGAAATGGGACATAGTGCATTCCATTAGCAGGTCACTCGATCTCATTCGAAATGGAGAAGTATTGCCCGGCCAAGTGTGGCCCATAGGCCAAAGAGACGAGTCGATAGCCCGCTACGAAGTCTAGTAGCCGAAGTCAGCCACTGACTAACGTCACTGAGTGACTGCATTTTGTTTTTTTTGCAAGGAGCACATCCACACAAAAGGTTGTTCTCTTCAGTGGCAGTCTTTGTACTTAATTATTACTTTAGAAGGACACTTTTTAACAGCTCTTCACACCATAGGCCACATTACATTTTCATCAGTTCCTGTTTCCTGAAATGAGGGTGTATATTCCTTTTGAAGCGACCTTTCTCGGATTGCTGCTATTGCAGAGCATACCAGATTGTATCCATTTGAATATATTCTTTATAAAGTAATTCTCTTTTTAGAATGCGTGCAATAAAATGCATTTGTAATTGACCTCCTGTATGTAATTTGAGAGTTACAGCTATACTTGTAAATCAATTTAGTCTGTATATCCTGCTTGTACGCCTTTAGTCTGGCTTTCAGTGCTCTTCTATGTTGTGTTTGTCGATATTTAACCATTACATTACAAACTGAATTTGTGCTGAGCCGTTTATCTATCTCCGCAAGCCTACTTACCCCTCTGTGTGTCTATTTACCCGTCTATATACATGTCTGTCTGTATCCATCTACTGTCTGTCTCTCCCTCTATCTCTGTGCATCTATCTAGCAACTTACATCCACTTTGCAGCTTCTAAGCAAATATCTATATATCCTTGTCAATCTTTCTCTATGTGTATCCGTCTATGCAAGTCTATCATTCTACCTGCATATCTTTCCAAGTATAATTCTATTCATACTCAGTCTGTCTTTGTGAGCCTCTCTATTTATCGATCTTTTTAACCATCTCTATTAGTAATAATAAAGATTTACAAAAAAAGCATAAGCAAATTGAAGACCAGATCAACTGACTTTTTCAGGTAGGGTGTTAGTTTGACCTTTTGATTTTACGAAAATTATGGTTATACCAGTTACCTATAGGGGTTTTCGGCCAGACTTCATCCATAAGTCTGTTGTTGTGTCATTCACGGTTTTTTTATCCACAGCTCACTTCAGCCATTGCCCGACTTCACTGGGAATTACAACATGCTTTTCTTTACCAAGGAGTACATCCACACACAAAGTAGTTTGCGTTAGTGCCATAGACATGTGTGCCTTTTTGGACCCAAAAACATTTTTTCCTTTAGTCAATGTTTTTTAGATTGATAAGGGCCCAGCAACTTTCACAACAAAGCCATTTTGCAAAAACAATGATAGAAAAAAAAATAAGAATTTCTAAAGGCATAAGGCTGGTGTCCAATGCCAGACATATGGGCTTTCCCAATGCTCGTTTGAATGTATGTTTTTAAAACTATGTGAATCTACTAAAAAGTCCATGACCGAGAAGAATAATATACTTGCCAACAACAATCGCCATTTCTACAGATGGACATGCAAGGCTCCCATTCAAAATGTGATCACACCTCGGATTCGTTCTGTCCGACAAGTAAAACGAACATGGCACAGACAAGTCTGGTAATTTGCTGCCTGTAGTCGTAAGCATTTACAGTGGCACTTCCAGAGAAAGTACATGGGACCAGAAAGAGGACACTGTAGAGGTGAGGTGTTAAAGAAATTGGATCTTAAGCTGTGGGCCATGGGAGATGTTATGTTCCTTATTATTCAAGGAGCTGTTCCTTGAAGAAGTACACCTGCATCTTCTTTTAGCACTGCTGGAGGGCTTTTGAAAGCAAGATGTGAAGGGGTGCTCTCTGATATTTTAAGTGTTTGGATGAAGTACCCTTGTATCTGCTTTTCCTTTTTGTATTTCTTATTTTCAAAGCCTGGGCAATGCAACAGCTGTTACCTTTTGGACTACAGAGGCTGTTGCACTATTCTTTACGCTATTGTACATGGTATAGGGACATCATGGGCACGACCTCAAGACTGTACTACTTATTAAACCTGGCAGGAAGAGATTGGGAAAGCACGAGTTAATCTATGGAATGATGATCAATTTATAGAAAATACTAGTCTTCTTTGATCCTCACATTCCTGTAATTCCTAATTTCCGCAATCTCAACTCAACTTTAAGTAACATCTAATAAAAATATCCGTTCTGCAGCAGGAATTTGTCACTCGTATTCTCCATTATACAATCAATTGTGTACTCCACTTTTATCCTGTAAACACTAAACATTTGCAAACAATACCAAGGCCAGTCAACTCACAGTTCCCACAAACGGTCACAGTACTCTTGCCCCACTCATCCCCCATTGTCCAACTCCACTCATACTATGGTGTTTCCAGACATCCCACTGAGGTTAGGAACTACAGTCTCTCTCACTAGTTAAATCTCAACTGTCAAACGAACCAATCTGTGGCCACAATCGTCCACTTTTAATGGGACTCAATCTTCAAGCGCCCCCAAGTTATCATCACATTCTGGTGACAAACAGCAACTCCTGGAGACACTTGGCTAAGAAGCATCGGGTCATTCTGCCTCTCACACCTTACTTCAGCAGGGATCAGGAACTACTATTCTCATTTTTCAAGTAATTTAGCAACGCTTCAGTGTCTGTACTTGAACAAACTGAATCTTTAATTACAATAAAACATGTAATGCAATCAAGTTATCCTGAAATACCTTATATTATTCGAACACTGCAGCATTTCAAGTTCTCGGATAGAAAAATCAACATTTGTTTACTTCGCTGACTGCAACTGTAGTATCTTAATAATGGTGGTGGAAGACACGAATTATAAATTCTATGCAGACATTTTACCACGATTCTTGGGTCATGTAGAAAAAACAGTGTTGGTACAATTAAGTTATGTCAGCTTATGAGCATGGCATGCTGAGGATACTGTAAAAAAATAAAATTAAGTTGAACTGGTGAATCAGGTGAGAGACTAGCGTTGAAAAGGTGATGGGCTTTTGCTTCCAATGTTATTCTAGTTTTAAAAAAGTGATCTTCAGTAACACTTGTATAAAATGGTCCTGGATCGGCCTCTGGGTATCAGAAGTGTCTTTTTTCCATTGTAGTAAAACGTGCCTTTTCAGCAATCATTTGCTTCCTTTTCACCTGCCTCTTGCCATTCCAAGCCTAGCACAGGTTCCGATTTAAATACGATTCCATCTGTTCATTAGGAACTTATTTGGCAAAGTGGCGCGTCAGCTGTGTCAATCGAAGTGTACAGCAGTGTAGAAGATAACCCAAACCACCTAGAAGGAAGTACAATTATTAACTTGGCTATTAGTATTTCAATAATCAACCACGTAGCAAAAGTTAGTCTACTGTTCTCACTCAGGAGTGTCACACTAGCAGGTCTCACCCTGTGTGTCTCTGCACATCAATGACACCGCAGCAATCACAAAGATAACCAGTTTCAGTAACCCATGCGTCACCAATACTTCTCAAAGATGCAGGGACAAAAGATAGAAGCCACATGTTTATTTATGCACAGGAACATTTACACATCGTGGACAAAGCCATAGCTAATAGGCCTGGTTGTGTTACAGTGACCTACAGATGACATGCCAAGTCAGACTGCGGAAAGTAAGACAAACATTGGGAGGAAACTGACATTTGAAGATAAGTGACTTGTGTGGGAGTTAGGGAGAAAGATAAGTTACACGGAGGATACCTGGACTGTCAATTGACAGGGAACAAGGCACAGGAGGAACTGTGGAGAGGTAGTGGCTGTGTTAAAGACATAGGGAAATGTGATGAGTTGCATGGACAATCAAGTGCCGCTATTATGTGACTGCAATAGAAACTACAGAGAACCTGCCTGACAAAACATCCGCTATAGGGCATTCTGCTGCACCACTGCATCTAACCTGTATAGCAACCAAAATAATTTCTGTAACCACGGACCATTGTCTTTACCCCTCATTAGCACAGACCATTGTATGATCTGCGCAAAATGTTTCACCGATATCAGCCATACTGGTAGAGATACCTGCACCATTTGTACATAATTTTTAGCTTTCGCTGCATCAAACAATACGGATATTGATTCAGGAGGAAACGTTGCATACTTGTAATCTTAGTTCTCCATCATGTATTTATTATTTTAATTTAGTTCTCAGAGAACACTGTAGAGAACATTTTCACAATTTAAAATTATTTCAAGAAAAATAAGCCTATAGGAGGCAACCTGTTCTGTCTTTATGGTACAACAGCTCAAGTTAGAATGACAATTTCCAATATAAAATACATTCAGCTGGAAATTCCACTTAGAATTGTCGCCCAATAATGCAAAATCCCTAAGCAGAAAATGATGCATATAGGCATTATACATTTTTATAGCAAAATTAGGGCACTCTAGTCCAATCAAAAGACAGCAGCTACATAAGATTATTTTGAATGGAAAGTTTGAGTAAGAGTCCAATAGATTTACTGTTTCAAACTATGCCCCTTTTTTCAAGACAAGTGTAGCGTGATTATGAATTCAAAGAAGAGACCCATGATGGCAAACTAGGGTTATCCTTTGTGATATCAAAGATGAGCTCATGATAGTCAAACATTCCAAGACAGTAGCAAGTTCAGCTCAGCTCAAGTATAACGTTTTGGCAAACAAGTCAATGAGTGAAGGTTTGGTTATAGCATGAATCAATCTCCAAGTGACCAGTCTACACATGTCTAAAAACTATTGGTTTCTGCCCTAGATCTTCTGGAATGAGGTTTGGCTTAATCCAATGATACCATCAGCTTTTGAATATCTTTAGTCCTATAGATTACTGAACATCAATTTTCCCATCAAACATATAAAGCAATTTCTTGACTGCGGGGTTCAGATTTGAGAAAATAAAAACCAATTGATTGAAATAATATTAAATATGGTTCACATTCTGCTTAGACCCCATGCACCATTCTAGCTGCTGAAACAGCCACTGAGAATGCCATCTTCCATGAACGGGTAATGTTCTAACTACTGCATTCACATTTTTTTATATGGGATCAAAAGAGAAACAGGTGGGGAGGTCACATGAATTGGGAAAAGACTAGGTTTAAGTCCCATTGGAGGTAGTGGTCAATAATGGGAAAGTTACAACTTTAAAGACCCTTCGCAAAATCATTCATCAGTCGGACAATTAAAACAAGACGTCCAAGAAGAAATGCAATAAGGCTGGATGGCAGCCAAATCTATTTTTAAAAGAGGAAAACAGTCAGGTTTAGATACATATAGAGATAAAGCAGTGTTGTCAATTCAGGAAATTGAAATCAATTGGTTTATCCAGACATCAAATACAAATATTACTCTGCTCGAAGGTGCGCTTGTGTAATGATGTTCAGATTGCTTGTAGATGTCCAAGAAGTCGGGCAGAAGACGTAGATTAACATACTAGAAGCATTCATTAGATGATGGCTAAGCCAGCAATAGAGGACCGTAGTTTAGGACCTAGCTTGACATTCTCAGTATGAGTTTCGCCAAGTAGGCTAGCTTCCTGCATGGCTTTTGCAACATGAGAAAGTCTGGAAACCACCACATCTGCATTGAGAGTCTGGACCAGAGAGGATCATCCTTGACATGTGCTAGTTCAGCATAATCGGCACTTTCAGGGAAGAGTTATTATAGAAAAATCTATGAAATTAAAGACCAGTCTATAAAAAGGATATTAAAGTGGAAACCAACCTCTGAAACTAGAGTCTGCTCTCAGCAACTTGCTATTTGAGGTGGTAAAAAGAGTAGAGTTAAACGGATTGTAAACCTGCGACTACTGAAAGAACTGTTGTTGATCAACCAGTCGTCCAAGTACATATTATCTATAGGTTTTAGACAGCGGCCAGACAACTGCTTTTCACTATGAGAAATCAAGATAAGGCAGACTCCTATTTAAATGGCAGAAGTCTGCACTAGTAGTGCTGGTTGTAGACCTACCAACAATGAAACTTCCTATGCTTTCTGATTATTGAAATATTAAAAGTATGCACCCTGTAGTTTTAGGGCAAACATTTAATCCCTCAGTAGTAGTTGGTGGTAGACTTGGCGGAATGCAGGCATCATGAATTCTCATTCTTTTGCATTGTATCGTACAACATGCGAGGGCAAGAAAGGTTGTTTCAAATGGAGCTCAGGCTTAGAATGGTGCATGGAAACTGAACGCTTTATTTATTCGAAGAGAAAGTGTGGCCAAATAAGTTTCAGAAAATATGGGACCTGTGGAGAGATCACTGAGGCCTGCCTTAGGCCTAGCTGTATGATGCAGCTCATATGGTCTGCATTTCACTCGACTTGACTGCTGGGGCGGGAGACGATGGGACTCATGTCATACTGGGTATACGATTAGGTCGCATCAGCTAGGATGTATGAACACATGTGTTAGTCAGCCTGCACACCGTGCAAGCACTACACCAATCATCCTAGTCTTCTGATTTCAGGGATAAACAGGAGGCTAAAATAGATGCTCTCCACTCCTATATACACATGTGGATACTGTGATTCGAGTTCATAAAGGATGGTGCACCTTTGCTGTGACAACTTTGTCAAATATCTTTCTTGGCAATACCCAAACCCAGAATTACGAATGCTTGAATATCCACACTCTTGCTTCATGGATCTATACTCTTGAGGTATAAAAAGGATGGCAAACTCCTGTTTGGGGACTTATCTTTCCCTTTGTTCCTCTGGTTTCTTGGAACTCTCTCCGCCACCTTTTTGCGAGACTAAATTATATAGCTCTTGCAAGGTAGTAATTTAAATAATGATAACATTACCCATTTTAAGTACACAGTCTACGCGAGTTCATGAAGTGACCCTGGCCATCAAAAAAATGCAGCTCTGAGAAGGCTCCTCGGACTAGGACGATTTGGAGGAGGAAGGGAGAGGGTTTGTGGCCTGACCTGACCTCAGGTCGCCTGACACCTGGGGTTAAGGCAAGCCGCACCCACGGCTGCGCAAACGTTGCTGAACTTGGGCAGTCCTGTCCAGGATACACCTGGGGAGGCTAAAAGCCACTTCCGTAGCCATGAAAGGGACAATAGGCAGGCGTAAGACAAGATGACAAAGAGGCCCAAGAACTTGGCCGTAGCCCGTGAGTCCTTAAAACACTCTACCGCTGCGTCCAGCCTATCAACGAAGAGATGAGAGCCATTAAAGGGTAGGTCCAAAAGGTTGGTTTGGACATCCCCAGAGAAGCCAGAAGTTCACTGCAAGGTGTGGCGCCTCACAGCCACTGTTGTGGAAATTGCTCTGCCCAGCAAGTCTGTTCTGTCAAGGCCACAGCATATGGTTTACTTCACTGCATCTCGGGACTCCTCCAGGGCCTGTGGCAGCACATGCGCAACCGTCTCCCATACCAAATGGGAGTAACGGCCCAAGAGGCATGCAGTGTTTACTGAATGCAATACTAGGCTGTGGAAGAAAATATTTTCTTGCCAAAGCTATCCAGCCTTTTACATTCCTTATCCGGGGGTGCGAAAGGGAACACGCCACGGGAAGTAGAGGCTTGAACCACCTTGGGGTTCAGGTGATATGTGAGGTAAGCTGGGTCGCCTGGTGCAGGGCAATGGCGGTGGGCGATAATTCTATTCACAGACGCCCCTGTGCTAGGCTTGGACCAGGTGCCCTAGAGAACATCAGTTAAGGCCTCATTAAATGGCAGGAATGGTTCTGAGGACCTCTCAAGACATTGGTCTTGACCACCATAGTAGGAAGCTGCAGGTCCAAGACCTCCGCAGCCCTATGTACCACAATAACAAAAGAAGCTTCCTCACCTGTAGCAAGGTTAGGGGGAGAAAGCATGCCAGCCTCTAGAGAGGTATCAAAGCCACTAGCATCACCAATTTCCTCATACCAGTCCATTTCTTCAGAATAAGGCAGGATTTCTAAGGAAGCTTGCATCCCCTCACAATCTTCCTCAAATCCTAGCCCCTCCAAATAAGGCTGAAGATGCAACAGAGTCTGCATGCACTTCTGGCACCAGCCTCAGTGGATGCCCAGTTGGCTCCGGGTCATTGGGGAAAAGAATGAGGCCGACCTGGTCAGTGGATGCTGGTCTCATTGGAAGACTGGGCATTGGACACGGCGCCAGGAAGGTTGTGTAGGAGAAATGACTGGTTTCGGTCCGGATCCGGGAATAGGTCCATGAGAAGCTACAGACACCGGAGTGGACAGCACGGAACCCGATGTAGCTCTTTATGTTATGTTATGTTATTATAAGTTTGTAGAGCGCTATATCACCCAGAGGTATCGAAGCGCTATCAGCGAACACACAAGATCAGTAGGCACCAGACTGCTGAATCACAGAGGCCCCCAAGCCTCCCAGAATAGCACAGCCTTCAGCTTCTTCCTAAACACTAGCAGGTTAGTTTCCTTCCTAAGTTCTGCTGGGAGGTGATTCCATGCCAAGGGGGCAGTACTAGAAAATGCTCTGCCACCCTTGGATGGGAGATTAACCCCTTCTATGCTGATGACGGCCCCCGTCCGTCATGCACCGCGGTGGGCGTGTGCTGATGACGGCTGGGGGCCGCCATGAACCCGCGCAATCATTAAAAGTGCCGCACAGGTGCTGAATCGCGGCCGCACCCAAGGGGTTAAACCGAGTGAATATTGTTATTGTTATTGTTAGTTGTATTTGTATAGCGCAACATTCATCCTACAAGGATATCACGGTGCTGCAAAAAATAACAGTAAAAACCAAGGCAGTAACCTGGGAGCAAATTGATTATTCTGAAGTGGGGAATAGTGCAGTTTTTAGTTTCTTCTTGAAGGTGGGGTAGGAGTCCGTGAGTCTAAGGTTAATCGGTAGTTCATTCCAGCATTTCGCAGCAATATGTGAAAAAGCATTTCCGCCCATTCTGGAAAGCTTAATCCGAGTAGTGGCAGCTTTGGCAGAGGCTTGTGAACGTAAGTTCCGCGCTGGGGCATAGAACTTAATTCTATTTCGAAGAATGTAAGGGCCTGTATTGTGAAGCGTTTTATAGGCAATACATAGCATCTTGAACGTGGCTCTTTGTCTCATGGGCAGCCAGTGTAAAGCTCTCAGACAACTTGTGGCAGAATAGTACTTTTTTTTATTGCAGACAGCTTTTGCTGCGGCATTCTGGACCAGTTGTAATTTCCTAAATAAGTAGTCCGACATTCCTACAAATAGTGAGTTGCCATAGTCCAGCCTGCTAGCTAGTAACGACTGGACTAGGATCTGTCTACATTCAAGTGGGATCCAGGGGAAGACCCTTTTCAATCTTTTTAATATGGCAAATCCTTTTCCACATATTGAAGAGACATGGCTTTTCATTGATAGAGTGGTGTCCATCTGAATTCCTAAATTTCTAGCAGACGATGTGGGGATTGGTGGAGAACCTAAAGAAGTTGGCCACCAGGTGTTATCCCAGAGCTGTTTGGCCCCGCCAAAGAGTAGAATTTCTGATTTGTCAGCGTTCAGTTTTAAATAATGGCCATGCATCCAGTTGGATAGCTCTGACAAGCAGTTATGTAGTCTACTTTTGGCGACTACAACTTTATCACGTTAAATGCCTCAGCAGACCGAAGGGTCCTACTTGTAATGTACTTAATGAGCCGTTTCTTGATGTATTTGGGGGCTGAGCCATAGATTGCCTTATGTGCGATGCAGAGGCTTTTAAATTTTATTCTTTGAGCGATTGGCAGCCAGTGTAGGTTGCATAGTGGAGGCGTGGCTCGGGTTTGCCTAGGTTTGGTAAAAATTAGCCTGGCCCCATCGTTCATTACAACCTGAAGCCTGGCCAAAAGGTTTTTTGAGAGGCCATAGTATAAGGAGTTGCCATAGTCCAGCCGTGCCAGAATCAAAGCGGAGACCGCCAGCCTAAGCGTGGAAAAAGACAGCAGAGGGGAAAGTTTCCGCAACTGGCGTAACAAGCTAACAGGTGCCCACTACTGATACCTGCTGTGTCAAGGATAGCAGGGCATCAATTTTAATGCCTAGGCTTTTTACTGCCAATGCTGGTTCTGGAAGTGGCCCTAATTCGGCCGGCCACAACTGATCACTCCACGGATTAGCAGTTGTCGTAATTGCCAGAACTTCCGTTTTGTCCGGGTTTATTTTTAGAGAGTTATCCGACATCCAGCTGATTGTAAACTTGAGGATGTTTTGCATTCTCAAGTGAGCCTTAGCCGAGTCGTCAATCTGGATCAGGATTTGTGTATCGTCGGCGTAATTATAAACTCTACAATCCATCCTGTTCAATGCTGCAATCAGAGGCTGAAGATATATATTAAAAAGCAAGGGTGACAGAGCCGAGCCTTGGGGCACACCGCAAGTCAGCTTAGCTGGTTTTGACACAAGGTCTGTGAGTTGGACTCACTGCGAGCGATCTTCAAGGAAGGACGTCAACCAGGCTAGGACTGTGCCCTGAATCCCCTGGTCCTTTATCCGCGATAGAAGTTGGCAGTGATTAACGGTATCAAATGCCGCGGATAAGTCCAGGAGGACCAGGGCACAGGGTTTTTTTTTTTTTATCAGCCTTGAGTCTCAGGTCATCCAGCACGGACAGCATTACCAATTCTGTGCTGTGGTGAGCTCTGAATCCCGCCTGATTGGGCTCAAGGAGGTGGTTGCCTTCAAGGAAGTGAGTGAGAGAATGCAGCACATGCTGCTCGAGAATTTTGGCGAGAAAAGGAAGCTGAGAAATTGGCCTAAAATTCTTTATGTTTTTTGGGTCGGCACCAGGTTTCTTTAGTAGAGGAATCACCCTTGCATCTTTGAAATTAGAGGGCACTTGTCCCGTCTCCAAGGAATGATTCAGCAGGACAAGTACTTTGTCTTCCAACCCGGGCCATCCCAGCTTAAAAATCAGAGGCGGGCAGGGGTCTGCTGGCGAACCAGATTTCAACCGGTTCAATATAATTGCTAAAGATTCCTTGGTGAGGGCTGACAGCTCCAATAGGTTATTCGTAGTTGGCCTGACGGGGATTGGGAGGGATTCAGTAGAGCAGGGAAGATTTGGGGTCTGACTGATTTCCGTTACCAAATCCATAATTTTATTCATAAAGAAGTCTTGAAAGTCTTGACAGTCCTTTAAATTAAAGGTGGGATTTGGCCCTTTGGCTGTCCGTAGATCATTTAAGACTTTAAAAACTTCTTTCTGGGGGTTGGCCGCCTCTTGGATGGCTGTTTCATAGAATTCGGCCTTCCTCAAATGAATAGCTTTCTTATAAGACGCAAGCTGCAGAGTGTAAGCCTCCCAGGCACTGGGCGAACGGGACTTACACCAAGCTCTTTCGCGTTGGCGGAGGACTTGTTTTAATTCCCTAAGATCTTTTTTAAACCATACCATCCTGCAGCTTTGCCCTTGTCTCTCAGTCTAATTTTATGAGCAGGGGCAACTACCTTGATGGCATCCTTAAGTAAAGACGTCAAGGCAGCACTCTGTGTCCACATCGTCCACCGTCGACGAGGGGTATGCGGCTTGTGATAAAGTGGCTATTAAATCATCAGCTTTAACCTGCTTCCAACCACGCAGTAGTTTCCACTCTGGTTTAACTTCCCGCTATCCTAACAGGAGTGGAAAATGGCCTTCAATCAGATAGTAGTCAGACCAGGGACATGGGGAGATCACAGGAGGTGCTAAAAGTGGGTGAGAGGACCAAATCAGATCCAAGGTGTGGCCCTTCTGATGAGTTGGCTCCTCTACCATCTGTGTAAGTCCCAAAAAGGTTAAAACTTCAAGTTGTTTTGCCTGGCTGTCCTTTGGGGTAGTTTCCCAATGGAATTTAAAATCGCCCAGCAAGTCCTTCATAACGAGTGCGGAGGTCCTGGACCACCTTCCGGAAAGGTTCCATGAACTTGGCTGTTGTGCTCGGTGGGCGATAGACTAAAAGAAAAACCAGACAATCTGTGGGGGAACAGAATTTTACGCCCAAGACGTCTACACCTTCAATGCACTCTGAGCACAGAGTTTCCGTCTTCAGAGTGTTTTTAAACAGGAAGGCGACACCACCCCCCTCATATTATCTGGGCGGTTGGCATGCATGGCGGAAAAATTAGGCGGCAAGGCTGCCACTAAGTCAGGTGTTGAGGACTCATTAAGCCAGGATTCGGTGACGCAGAGGATATCCAGAGTATTCTCATGCTGGAGAGAAAAAACCTCTAGACAGTGCCTCTGCAGGGATCGTGTGTTAAGCAGTGGAATAGCCGGTGGGGGGGCTCCGATTGTCAACTTGGAGCTATCATTAGGTCTCAGAAGTCCTTCCCGCTTAAGTTTCAGTATTACCCTATCTGGTAATGGGCAGGCCACCGAATCGCAACACATCAAGGTCTGTCTAGAATACACCAAGAGGGAGCCAGGGGTCCTGGCCCCTGGGCCCGACCTGGCGTGGACGGGCGCAGACGGGCTCTCCTTTGGCAAGCCTTCGGCGCGACCGCTGCACGCGTCCGCTGCGCGACGGTGCCGCCATTCCCTTGAAGTAGGAGTCACCAGGGAAGGCCCGCCTGCCCCGTCCCAGGAAGTGCGTCACCTGGGGGGAGCCCGACTATAGGTCAGTGAGCCCTCTACTCAAGCGGCACCAGCCGAGGTGGAACGGGGCTGTTGACCAGCATTGAACAGTGAGTACAGCAATACACAGTAAAAGTCACAATCATTTAAAAGTGTAGCACGCTCACATTAAAATATTAAAAGCTGCGACAATACAACAGCAAGTGTCCGCAAACCAAATAAAACTGCAGAATTGTGCAAAAATAGCAGAGCAGAGCGCTCGATAATTTAACAGCTAGCGCCTCACTGAGGAACCGCTTCCGCTGCGCGACGGTGCAGCCATTTCCTTGAAGTAGGAGTCACCAGGGAAGGCCCGCCTGCCACGTCCCCGGAAGTGCGTCACTTGCTGAGCCTTTGGGTCCCGAAGACGCATCAGAATGGTCAGGCCGCCAAAATATGGTGCACATGGTGTCAAAATTGCTTTAATTGGGGGGAGGGTCGCTCATGGTCCCGGAAAGGGGGCGGAGCCTACCCAGGCACGCACTCCGCAGAACAAGCCCTCCAACATAGAGACCTTGTTGCTTAGGATGAAGGATGGGGTGAATTCAAAGCATGCGTCTCTGTAAGGGTATACAGCGACGGGCTATGGGGCTACAGCAAAGTGGGGGTCGTCCAAAGAGCTGAGAATTGTTTTATGCGTAGATTATGGTCAATTCCTGCTTCACTAGTATGCCATGAGTAACTTGGATGTATTAACTGGAGGATTTGATCAGGCTTGCATCACTGCAATTGTGGATAAAATGTTGGGGAACCCCAGACGCTGGTCTGGTCATAACTTGAATTACCTATTGTCTGTCACTTGACACGGTAGACCAGATGCCCTGGCTCTACTATTTGAGGGAAACGTTCGAGATTATAGGCCTCTCAGAACTACACAAAAATCAGTCTTAAAACAAGCCTGAACATAAAACAACGCTATTTGGACCATTGTATGAACTTGCATCTAGATAAGGCCCAGGCCAAGTAATCGATAGTTAAATATTCAAGATGGTCAACAACAAGGTGCCCTACTTAGAATGGATTATAAACCCTACTCAGCGTTCTCATCTTACTTTTTTCTTAGGTTATACACTACTCACTCTAAATTTGCTTTCGGTTTGTCAAGGGTCTGGCAACATGACCTACCTTTAAATTGTAGTGCAAATGTTCCTACGCAAAGCACTACTCACTTTATACTGTTTTGCACCTTCTATTCAGCTCCGAGGCTTTTATTGGCCCCCATTCGGCAAAAACAAATCTTAGAGACTATAAGGATGAACTTGTGCTTTTGTAGTGTCTATGATCATCAGAAATTTGTTATGCAATGTTGAATTTTTAGGAGTGCCTTTATTAGGACACAATAGGAATCTTAACCTGCGATATATGCACTACAAACTGCACAAGAGCAAAAACTTCACTGAAGTCGAACAGAAGTTAGGCACATCGGTTGAAAGTCACCTTTGAACCACTGAGCTGCATATTTGTATCATTTTCTCGGTTGCTTTTATTCTTTGAGGCTGAATTAAAAGTGGCCCTTTTTGCCAAATGAGTTTTATAGTGTCAAGCTTTAAACATCTGACGTAATCTAATTTTTCCTTTTTTTAAAGTATAAAAAAACAGGGAAGGAGATTAGTAGAAATTGCTGCATCTTAAAGCCTTGAAAACTGGATTTTGCCACATGGACAAATGTCCGTAAGGATGCAAAGTCATGCTTACCTCGTGTTAAAATTAAACAAATATATAATATATATATATATATATATACACACACATCTTAAAAACAAACTGTGTTCCAGTTTCTTCTTCACAAATGCTCAAGAATATCAGATTGTTTCATGATGACGAACCCTTGCCTCTTCTGAATGTGTGTTACTGCGATCATCATTTGGGGAAGAGAATCTTTCACGAGAAGTACTAGGTGGTTTATAGTTCAGCTACCCAATACTGAGACGACAATGGTATCGAGAATACAAATGAGTGAGTCGAGAGGAAGGCAGACAAAAGTAAAAAATAAAACTGACAACGAGCCAAACATAGGGCGGGGCATTACTAGAGGATGAGATTAGAGCATTTTAGATATCCCATTTGTTCTTCACAGTGGCTGTAATCCCATAACAGCCCAGATATATACCACATGTCAGCGAGTAACATTTACCAGTGTTGCAAACAAAGGAAACAAAATAAATTACCAAGAAAAGTGCAAATGATGTCATAAAGCCTTCTTTTGTCAACTCCCACGTCCCTCCATACTCTTCCTCATCTATTTGCTGAAAACTACTGAAATAGAGGTACAGGACTCCAGCATTGATTACACAGAATCTAAAGAGAAATGAAGAGAGGTAATGGTTAGTGTTTGTGCATCCATTCAAATAAAAGAATGACACTGCGCTTACTGCATGCAGGAAGAAAACATACAAATACTGCTCGAGGGACAACACCTGGTACTAGCCTAACATCAGCGCCTCAACTTTCATTAACAAAGCAAGCTTATCATCTACAGTTCATTGCTTTGAATATTCAGCACAATAAATTTATCTCCAGTTGTCTTTCATTATAGAGGAAAACATCACAACTTTATTGTCTTTAGTTGACCACACTGACAAGATAATGGCTACACCACAGTTATTTGATTAGGAACTAACAGGAACACAGCACATTGACCTCTTGTACTGATTTTGCTTGAAGTTTTATGCATTACAGCCAACCAACAATCTGATCCTATAGTATAGGAAACAAACACACACAGATAATATATATGTGCCCCTCCAAAGGCTACTATTAAAAAGTTGTATTGGAACTGGGTCTCTGCGAAACTACATCTAGACTCATGCCATTGCAACGCAACTGTATCTTTTGTGAGAATCAAGGATGTGGTGGCATACGAACTCTATCTAGACATTATCTCCATTCCGTTTGACCGCACCCTGTATTTCAAGTTCCGTGTGGGGACTCTACCAGTAGGGGAGGTAGTCGCCCACTGGAAGCGGCCTCATCAACTTTCACCTTTTTGTGCTGCTTGTTCTACTCGTGTAGAGTCTGTAGCCCACATCTTCTTTGAATGCCCGGACTATTGTGCCCTAGGATTCATTGGCTAAAACCACTTTGCAGACTCTTGGGCACTCGTCAGTGTATAGTGGCAATGAGTATTTTAATGACTGACACATCCCCTGTGATTGTATGTGCTGTGTCAAAATTCTTGAAATCGGCTTGGTTGATTCGTAATAGAAGGCTTTCTTTCTCAATTTAATCCTTGTTTTAACTCTATCAATCAATTTTTTTCCCCCGTTTTTAGCAATTGTGTGTAAATAGATTGTATATGACACTTATTGTAAATTGTATTTTTGTACTGCTTTTATGGTATTTGTATACCGAAATAAAGCCTATCAATCAAATATATATATATATATATATATATATATATTTATATATATATATTCACTGAAAAAACCACAGGTTTAACACTTGTTATAGTTCGGAATTAACATTTAAAAAACCTTTGAAATTCACTGAAAAAACCATAGGTTTCACACCAGTTATAGTTAGCTGAACATTTTACTCAAACAAAACCATTGAAATTCCCACGTTATAGTTAGTCGGACTCACTATAACTCGCACACCCGCAATCCACTGCTGATGATGTCACATATTACATCATGCATGACTAATTCCTAACTATAACGAGTTTGATACCTACGGTCTTTAATTGAATTATTACGTTTTTTTAATAGCTAATTTTTATAGCTATTTATTTTTATAATTTTTTCTAATTATTCCAATATTCTTTATTTTTATAATATTAATGTTTGAATGTTTTTCCTGTATATTTTTTTTTAATATTGAAACTCCGGTGCGCTCCGGGTGCGCGCACCCGTACAGGTAGCGTGAGCGCAATTCCCGCGAGCAAAAAAATATATATTTACGTATTCAAAGTGAATAATAATGCAAGACATTCAGTGGCAAACTCATAAGAGGTATTTTTGATTTTTAAGAACCGTATCTTAACTTTAAACGCATTTCCGAAAATCGAGCAAAACGTCATTCATACGCACCGCATAAGCGTTCCCGTATGCGCCTCTGTAAGCGCCTACGTACGTGCTGCGTAAGCGCCCCCGTAAGTGCCCCAGAGCACGCAGCGTAAGCGCGCTTCAAGCCATGTGACCTTATAACAACACTTTTGATTGGTTCATAACAGTTTTTTTTTACACAACTATGGAAATTCTCCACCCATTTCCCTCACTACCTCTTTGCAATTGCTAAGAGAACACCTCTTGCCTCTTTCTCAAACTACTACCACTCATTTTTCAAGGATGCCAGCTTCCCAGGACCCCTCCACAGATTCTGATGTGGAATTCCTGCCTGAGGAGCCACCCCCCAAAAAAATTAAAGAGCATTTTATTTGGAAGTTTTTTACTTTCCCAGAGGGGGAAAAGAAATGTAATGCTGCAAAAGTAACATGTCGGATATGCGACAACTCTGTCACGTGGGGATCCCACCCGAAAATACAGCTTTGGAAATGCCACCTTGATCCGGCATGTGGAGAGGAGGCATCCTAACAACTTTGCCAGGGAGAGCACCATGGACCTGGCACACAATCCCCCTAGAGATGGCGCCACCACCTCCACTGGAGCATCTACATCATCTGGGAGAGGAACAACAACTTTAATCCCCAACAACCAGCCGGTGTTTGCAGATTTGAAAATCCACTGCAAACAGTGTGATCAACTGCTCTGCTACGGGGAGCAGAGCATTGAACTAATTGTCCGTAAGAAGGAGGACCACCACTGCTCTTCCCAGCCCTAAATTTTCACCTTTTATTTGCTCCTGTTGAGCAGTTTTGGATTCCCTGGTTTTGTTTTTCTCCTGAAAAAAATCCAAAAAAATATATAAAATCGTTCTTAAAAAGTAGGAAAAAAATGTAAAAGAAGAAGAAAAAAAAAGTTATTTTAAGAACTACCTCCAATTCTACAAAAAGAGCTATCTTCCTTATATATTGGGTCATTCTTTTTTTCAAAGATATTACTGAATAAATGAATGAATAAAATGACGGAATGAAGGGGAGAAAGTGACTGAGTGAATAAGTGACAGAAGGGGAGTGAGGGAAGGTGAGTTGTGAACGGGAGTGAGTTGAAGTGGAGTGAACGAAGGAGAGTGATAGGGAGTGAGGGAAGGGAATGAGTAAGGGTGAAAAAAGGAGATTGATATTGAGGGAAGGAGGGTGAGGGAGGATAAAGTAATGGGAGTGAGAGTAAGGCAAGGGGAGTGAGGGAGAAGGAAGGGGGAGGGAGTGAGGGTGAATTGATGACAGTGAGGGATGGAAGATGAGTGAGGGCGAGTGAAGGGAAGTGAGAGAGTGAGGGGACGGAGGGAGTAAGGGTAAGACGGAGTGAGGGAAGAGGGAGTGAGAAGGAGTGAGAGAAGGAGTGAGTGAAGTGGAGTAAGGTGAGTGAGGGAAGGGGAATTACTGAGGGAGCTAAGGAAGGAAAGAAGGGGAAGGGGAGTGAAGCAGAGGGACTTGGAAAAGGTGAGTGGGGGAGGGGAGGGGAGTTAAGGATGGGGAATGAGGATGAGTGAGGGAAGTGGAGTGAGGGAAGTGGAGTGAGGGAACGGGGTGAGGGAGGGTGAGAGAAGGACAGTGAGGTTGAGGAAAGAGGGGTGATAGAGGGTGGATAAAGGCGAGTGAGCATAAGACAAGGAGAGTGAGGGAGTGAGGAAGTGAGGAGATAGAGGGAGTGAAGGAAGGAGTAAGAATGTGAGTGAGGGAGCACAGAAAGGTAAGTGAGGGAGGGTTGGTGAGTTAAAGGGAGTGAGCGTGAGGGAAGGGGGAGTGACAAAGTGAGTGGATGGAGGGAGTGAGGGTAAGAGAGAGGGAGTGAGGGGAGTGAGGATGTGAGGACAGAGGGAGTGAAAGGAGTGAGTAAGTTTTTTTAATAGCTAATTTTTACAGCTATTAATTTTTATATTTCTAATTATTCCAATATTCTATATTTTTGAAATATTAATTTTTGAATGTTTTTTCCTGTATATTTTTTTTTATATTTAAACTCCGGTGCGCTCAGGGTGCACGCACCCGTACGCGCACCCGTACACGCGCCCTGAGCGCACCCCACGAAATTTTCACAAAAAAAATAGCTTTTTTGCCCTTCGGGGTCCTTCTAGGCCCCCCTGAGAAAACCTAGGAGGTCAGGGGGTCTCTACCCTGCCCCCTTTTAACGTTTTCCCCTTTTGTTTTTCCACTCTTGTGTCTCGGTTTTACCGAGACACAAGATGGCGGACTCTCCTGACCGTGTGAAATGTTCACAGACATCCGAGAGCCAATCAGCTATCCGCTCGCACACTTCCGTTACGCGCCGGGTGCGCATACCGGTACGCGCACCCAAAGCGCTCGAAGCGCGCCTATAGTTATATAAATTTTTTTGAAGCCAATTTTCATAAAAACCACTGGAGCGATTTTCACCAAATATGGAAAAGGCCCTACTGTGTACCAGTCCCTACCAGTTTGCCAAGTTTGGTGTAATTCCGTTAAGCGGTTCAGGCTGTAGCCGACTAAAATTGACCTATGGAAATTAACATCGGGAAAACACGTTTTGGGACCCCCCTTTTTTCTCGGCCCCCGCTTCACGAATCTTCCCCCCCCCCCACTTTCAGGGAAGGAGCGGAGCATAACGGGCCATCTTCTTTGAGAAATTCACAAAGATTCATCAACCGGCGCCAAAGTTATTCCCAATAGAATGTTGTGGATTTCCTATTGAAACTAGGTCCTAACTATAACTACCTACTGGCGACCGCCAGTAGGAGATATATATATATATATATATTCACTGAAAAAACCATAGGTTTCACACCAGTTATAGTTAGCTGGAAATTTTACTGACATAAAACCATTGAAATTCCCAAGTTATAGTTAGTTGGACTCACTATAACTTGCGCGCCTGCAATGCACTGCTGATGACGTCACATATTACATCACTCATGACATGGTCAGTGACATCACTCATGACATCACTTATGACACCATTCTTGTGACAGAGTGACAGACCTCCTTTCAGAGTAATGTAACCCTTGAAACACATATTCAAAAATAGAAACTAACATTTTCAAAAAAATGGAGATACCCATACCAGTTACAACAACCAATTCAGTAATTCTACCATCTATATACACATCCTCTCATTCAGCAACAGTTCTATATAGTCACTCATACATATACTCACTCATCATATGTAGTGATACACATATACATCCTGTTACACACCGACAGTCATCCAAAAGTTACTCACACATGCAAAAAAACTATTGAACATCCATTTATTTGCATATACAGCTATACACACACTAGCACATTACTTCTAAGGAAACTTACACATACTTACTCTCTTAAACAATCACTTATAGAAACACATACTTATTTAAACATGAACTCTTTCAATCTCTCATTCTCACATATACTCACTTATATACATCAATAGTCACATATACTAGATTAAAACATATGTAGTTACTCATAAAGACACTAGTGAGGCAGGCATTCACTCACTAACACACACATATACACACTCATCCACCCATACAGTCCTGCACATATGCTGTCTTCAAAACACATACAAACAGTGAGTCAGTCACCAACCCATGCAGCCACTTATACACAAAGTGAAACACTGATACATATATTTAAATATTTAAAAAATACTCGCTAATATATGTATTCACTAAGATACACTTTATAAGCCAGTTAACCAATCAATAATTTATTAAAAAAACATCTATTTACACACTTATTTAAACATTTATTCGTCCATCGACCTTTACAAATACATATATAAAACATATTTATTTTTCAGAAAGACACACATTCACTGGATGGTGTCATCAGTGATGTCACTGACCAGGTCATGAGTGATGTAATATGTGACATTATCAGCAGTGCATTGCAGGCGCGCAAGTTATAGTGAGTCCAACTAACTATAACGTGGGAATTTCAATGGTTTTATGTCAGTAAAATTTCCAGCTAACTATAACTGGTGTGAAACCTATGGGTTTTTCAGTGAATTTCAAAGGTTTTTTAATAGCAAATTTCTATAGCTATGAAATGTAATATTTTTTATAATGAATCCTATATTGTATATTTTTGTAATACTATTTTTTGTTATGTATATTGTTCATGGTTTTTTATTTTATTTTTTTTTTGCCCTGGAGCGCTCCCGGTGCGCGTACCGGTGAGCGCACCGGTAAGCACTGTCTTGCGGTGCGCCCCAGGGCGCGTACCGGTGAGCGTCCTGTTAGCGCTATTGCCGCGAACGAAAACATCGTGCAGTATCGCGTAGCCGCGTCCGCGTGATACGCACGGCGTAAACGCACCCGGAAGCACTTGAGCGCATACGACCATGCAACGTAAGCATCGGACGCGCTTACGTGACGCGCCCCTGGGCGCGCCCCGGGCGCGTAGCGTAAGCGCGTTGGGTTATGTGACCTAAAAATAACACTTTTTATTGGTTCAGGACAGTTTTTTTCTCCTAATGATGAAAGCCCTCACCTTTTTTCTCATTCTCACTTTGTACTTTGAGTGAAGAAGTCCTGTTGAAAGACCTCTCTGTACCTTTTTGGACTGAAAAATGGCTTCAGTAGCAGCAGCAGCAGGAGCATCTCAACCACCACCACCACCACCACCACCACCAAGAGGACCACCACAACACCACAGTGGTGGAGATGAAGAAGAGGAGGAGGAGGAGGAGGAGGAGGAGGAGGAGGGGGGGGGGGGGGGGGGGGGAGGACGTTCCTGCCAGAAGATAATACCCCATATAGGCCAAAGCAGCACATTATCTGGGAGGTTTTTTCCATCCCAAAGGACCTCAAAAAAGTGAATGCGCCAAGGGTTACTTGCCTAATCTGTGGCACTGAACTTTCAAGGGGGAACCCTAACAAGAAGTACTCTTTTGGCAATAACACCATGATTCGCCACATGCAACGCCGGTATCCTAACAACTATGCTGCAGCAGAGGTCCGAGAACTGGCCAGAAACCCTCCCCAATCTTCACCCAGCACCTCCAAAAGAAAGCAACCCACTCCATCGGGTCCAGAGACAAGGGAGATGGTCCCAAACATACAACCCCAGTTTGGGCAATACAAAATCACTTGTATATTTTGTGGTAAAACAATTACCTATGGTGAGCAAAGCATAAAGCTCATCACCCGTGCTGGTGACAACCACAATTGCCCCAAAAAACCTTAATTTTTTCATGATTTTTTTTTCTCCAGTTGAGCCGTTTACAATTCCCTGTTTTTTGTTTCTCCCCATAAAAATAACAAAAAAAATATAAAATTGTTCATCAAAGCCAAAAAAAGTACAAAATGTTCAAAAAAACAAAAAAATATAAAACAACAAAAAGAAAAAAACAGTTTTTAGAACTACCTCCAATTTATAAAAAAAGCTACATTGTTGCCAAGAACTGTGCTTTAGAGAAGAGTTACTTTTGTTGCTAAAGAACTATTTACTAAGAAGAAACTTTACCTGAACTATTATTTTTCCTTCCAATTGTGGTATATTTTTGTCGTTATTTGGTCTTGTGCTAAGCCTTATATAAACATCCTTATTTTTATAATACCTTCTGTGTTGTGTCCATTTGTGGTGTATTCACTTTATTACTGTACTTTGAGTGAAGAAGACCTGTTGAAAGACCTCTCTGTACCTTTTTGGACTGAAAAATGGCTTCAGTAGCAGCAGCAGGAGCATCTCAACCACCACCGCCACCACCACCACCACCACCAAGAGGACCACCACAACACCACAGTGGTGGAGATGGAGGAGGAGGAGGAGGAGGAGGAGGAGGAGGAGGAGGGGGGGGGGGGGGAGGAGGACGTTCCTGCCAGAAGATAATACCCCATATAGGCCAAAGCAGCACATTATCTGGGAGGTTTTTTCCATCCCAAAGGACCTCAAAAAAGTGAATGCGCCAAGGGTTACTTGCCTAATCTGTGGCACTGAACTTTCAAGGGGGAACCCTAACAAGAAGTACTCTTTTGGCAATAACACCATGATTCGCCACATGCAACGCCGGTATCCTAACAACTATGCTGCAGCAGAGGTCCGAGAACTGGCCAGAAACCCTCCCCAATCTTCACCCAGCACCTCCAAAAGAAAGCAACCCACTCCATCGGGTCCAGAGACAAGGGAGATGGTCCCAAACATGCAACCCCAGTTTGGGCAATACAAAATCACTTGTATATTTTGTGGTAAAACAATTACCTATGGTGAGCAAAGCATAAAGCTCATCAACCGTGCTGGTGACAACCACAATTGCCCCAAAAAAACCTTAATTTTTTCCTGATTTTTTTTTTCTCCAGTTGAGCCGTTGACAATTCCCTGTTTTTTGTTTCTCCCCATAAAAATAACAAAAAATATATAAAATTGTTCATCAAAGCCAAAAAAAGTACAAAATGTTCAAAAAAACAAAAAAAATATAAAACAAAAAGAAAAAAACAGTTTTTAGAACTACCTCCAATTTATAAAAAAAAAGCTACATTGTTGCCAAGAACTGTGCTTTAGAGAAGAAGAGTTACTTTTGTTGCTAAAGAACTATTTACTAAGAAGAAACTTTACCTGAACTATTATTTTTCCTTCCAATTGTGGTATATTTTTGTCGTTATTTGGTCTTGTGCTAAGCCTTATATAAACATCCTTATTTTTATAATACCTTCTGTGTTGTGTCCATTTGTGGTGTATTCACTTTATTACTGTATGTGGTCATAAATGCTTAACACACTGCCCCTGAGTTCAGCCTGTCTGCTCTGCCAAGCTACCAAGGGGGTTAGCAGGGGTTATCCGAGTGTGTGATCCCCTTGCCCTGACTAGAGGAGGTGGGTTCCTATTTGTCAGAAGTGTATACCTCTGCCAACTAGAGACCAGCTGATTCAAACACACACACACACATACCTTTTTTTTCACTGAAAAAGGTTACAGGGACGTTATAGATCGGCTCAGATTTCACTCGTACAAAACCATTGAAATTCAGCAGTTAGTTACCTGAGCCAACTATAACTTACGCCCGCAATGCACTGCTTATGACCTCATATTATATCACTCATGATATGGTCAATGACATAATACACAGAACTACTCTAACATCTTCACTCACACACCCACCCACAGACCCATATAAGTACTCACACAACCACTTACTCATCCATAGTCACACACACTCACCCATAAATCTACTCATACAACTAGGCACTCACCCATACAGCCATTCACACAGTCTCACTCTCCAATAGAGCCACTCACACAACAACACACAAACACCCACTCTGACACCCACTCACCCCTACAGATACGCACACACCCACTCACAGACTGATAAATACAGTCACACAGCCACTCACATAGTATTTGTTAGAAGTGCCACTTGTTATTAGTTCTCCCTAGCATACTAATTTAGCAGCTTAGTATATATGTTTAACAATCAAACTCTTAGTAAATACTTACAAGCACTGGATGATATTAACAGTGATGTCACTGACCATATCATGAGTGATGTAATATGGGAGGTCATAAGTAGTGCACTGTGGTTAGCTTAGGTAACTATAACTGCTGCTTGTCACTAGTTTTGTACGAGCAAAATCTAAGCCGAACTATAACGTCCCTGTAACCATTGTTTTTTTCAGAGAATTTCTAAGTTAAAAAACTAAAATTCTATTTCCTAACTGGAATGCCACTGTAACCTTTATGTTTTAAATTGTATTTTCCAACTGTACGCTATAACCTTTGAGAGTGGTTGTGCGAGTGCCTGGGAGTGAGTGAGTGAGTGAGTGAGTGAGTGAGTGGAGTGAGTGGAGTGAGTGTGTGTGTGTGTGTGTGTGTAGGTGTAGGTGTTTCTCTGAGTGGGTGTAGGAGTGCCTGTCCGGGACTGTGAGTGCCTCTGTGGGTCGCCGAGTGGAGCTATATTTAGGTCTGCGAGTGGGTGCGTGAGTGGTGCAATGGATTTGGGGCATTTGGATACTTAGGATGTTTAAAATGGAGAACCATGAACTCTGCTCTCACCAGGAGATGACCAGTAAGAAACCACTCCTCAAATTCAATACAGAACAGATTGTGCTCCAATAAACAATTCATTCACCGCCATTAAGGATTTTATACGTTTTTCAATCTCTTCGCATATCAGCAGCCATTGCTTGCTGCTCCGAATCCTGCGCGCTCCCATACACGTCGTGCCCGGCTGGGCACACAGAGCATGATCGTATCCTCCCAGACAACGATCTACATACCCTAATTCAAGGTAACCCACCTCTGCCTTCGCAATCTGTCACGCCATGGTCCTCGATTTATTTAAGTAACCGCTCGTCACCATCTTCATTCCTTTATTCCCAGGTGATCTAATACCTCATTTACGTGCCTTATTCTCTGGGCTTGTAACACCACGAGCCTACTACATTAGGTGAGCCTTAACTTTTATTGAGTGCGCCGGCAACACCATCACTGCGCCGACCACAACTCACCACTCATTTCATCCGCAATTGATGCCACCCTTTCCCTCCATCTACTACATCATCACAATCCTTGTAATTCCCACACTAGCGCAGTCATCGTCACACGCTCACTGTAACCTTGACGCACCCCACCCCACTTGCCAATTGTTCCTAAAGCAAAATTTGCAGCGCCGAGACACCAAACCTTCCTAAGCACGGCGCGCAGAGTCAATAGTGCACGGAATATGGTTGACCATTTTTTTTATTAAACGTATGATACACGTTAGTATGACTCACTGCGCCGCTCATCCGTGACCTTCCTCACTTAATCGTGCCACAGCCCTTCTTATGAACCTTTCAATGAATGTCACCTCAGTTCTTAAGGTGTTTACCACGCTTGGCTAGTGATGCATTCGTAACCATTCGCTACTGCATGTGTCACCCTTTCACAAATTGCCTAGATCACTTTCTAGCCACAGACCATACATATGGGCCTCACAACTTGTAATGATGACATGCAACCTCCAAATGGGGTACCTTATGATGTTTTCTTTTCCCTCCTTTTTCCGGTTTTAATCCCACAGGCGTCCAAATCTAATCAGGCAATTGTTTATTGTTTAGTCCGGAGGATGATCCCATTGCATTAGGAGCTAGGGATCACAACGTCGACTTTTCAAACAGTACCACAATTTATCCACTGTATAAATTGTATTGTGATAGCTGCTGGCTTGAGCTTACTTAAGATTGTATTGTAAGTCACCACTTGCTCCAAACGTTTTTGCCTGCTACTTTGTTTTCTTCTCATTTATCCTCTTGCAAGCTCGGTACAGGATTGTGCCCGCGTTTCACCTTGTTGCTTTCACTTTGTTTAAAACCTTTTGCATCTGCTCTAAATAAATGTTCCTGTATCCGGCTGGACATTGGAAGACTATCCATAGTTCTTATTGAAGTTTATGTCGAAATGTTTTCATTATCTATCTTTAAGCTAAGGACCTTTTTTCTTTAAATAAGTAATCACCCGAGGTCCAAAGCTACCTGATCGGGTCCCCTTGTTAACTATACTGTGCCAATAAACAATGCATTCACCGCCATTAAGGATTTTATACCGTTTTTCAATGTGGAATTTGAGAGGGAACACACCTGCTTTGCCTTAGCCAAGCCCAAGTATTTAGGATAGTTTGTGTTTTACTAAAGTGGAGCCTCAACTGGGGCACCTGCTATGTTTAGATTTGTTTGTGCTGTGAAATTAGCACCAGGGCCAGTATGGAACCTCGTTTAATCTAAGAAGAGTCCCCAGTTTTGCTAAAAAATGTCAACCTAACTGGAATACTTTCTACTGGCTAATTTGCAAGTGCTACCTCTTTGGGTAAATGTACAGCACATATTCTAAGGTATGGTCTCCAGTGACCTTCTGTGCAGGGAATTTTGACAATGTGACTGTTCCTTGCATGGTCTTCATCCACAAATATGTGACAACATGAATCCTCTTATACACTCACTCACACAACCAATCACACACCATACAGCCAGTCTGACACCAACTCACACATGGATATACACAGTTACACAGCCACTCACATAACATATGATAGAAGTAGTAATACTCATTAGTAGTACACCTAGTATATTAATTTACCGTTTGTAGTTGCTTAGTATATATGTTTAACAATCACAACTCTTTGAAAATACTTGCACTCACTGGATCAGGGATATCATCAGCTACGTCAGTGACCTTGTCACGGGTGATAATGTGAGGTCATGAGCAGTGCATTGTGAGGCCATAAGTCATATTTAGCCCAGGTAACTATGGCTGCTGAATTTCACTGGTTTTGTAAGAGTGAAATTTGAGCCCAAATATAACGTCCCTGTAACCTTTGTTCTTTTCAGTGAATGTGAATGTATGTGTCAGTCTGAGGGAGTCATCCTTTTAAGGGATTAAAAAGTACTGGGAAGCGCGGCACTGATGTGCAGGTACTGGTGCCATTACACCCTTTTAAAAGAGCGCCCGACCCTTTTTCTTCAAAAGGTGAAGGTGGCCTCAATTCATTACGTAACAGCGAAATGGTGGGGAGGGGTGTGAAATTTGAGTCTGCAATATTTCTGCTCACGAGAGAGTACCAATCGGTTTCAGCTATTGCTTTCCCACCAACATCGAAGTTCCTCTGCCTTCTCTGGACCGTTGTTAGATAATCAAATAGAGCAATGAAAGGGGAAGGGTGGGGACTTCAGCATGTCCTAAAGCTCGGGTAAATTGTGTGCAGCATGCCTATTTAGTTTTGAGCAAAGTCTTGACTATAAAGTTGTTCTTATGTTCCTGCGTATGTAGTTTTACCTGGCAATGCTGTGCTGCCCTCTGAATTAATGCACAGTACGCAGGAATGGCGTCTGATTGGACAGGGCACTGCTCCCCCTCCCCTGTACTGTACTGAATCAGTGGAGAGGAGCGGAGTAGGTAAAGGAGGGTGTAGGACCAGTATTGACATTGTAGACGCTTTTGGGGTTTAGGGAGTAGGAGCTGGAAGCCCTAGCTTCACTTCAAAAGAGAGGAGTCTCTTCCCTGGGAACGCATCAGAGCCCTGACGCTAGTATTTAACGAGAATTGTGCCCTTGCCTTGGTGGATTAAGGGATGTCCTTTTTTTTTAAATCCAGAACATCGGTCAGCTTTTCAAAGATTGAACACTCCAAGTTGTCCTATCTCAGTATCGAGGGTCATTTTGACATCGACCTCGGTACTGGCTGTCGAGCGGTCCCACGCATCTTCAGCTACAAAAAAAGATGTTTTTCAGCAGTTTGATGCCTGCACTGGGGTGATTTTTATGCAATGTGGCTTTTCGGTGCCAAGGGGGACAATGCAGTGTGCTGAACTCTGAAGCCCCTTTGTGGAGCCTTCAGGGGCACTAACTCAAGTCTATGAAGCCCAAGAGGATCACAGCTGGAGGTGCTGAACCCAAAAACGGACTCAGCTCTGGGTCCAATACTCGAATCCCACTGGAATGGTACTCTGCCTCAGCTGCTGGGCATTTGGGGGCTTGAGACTGACCTATAGGCGCAACTTGAGTATGCAGCGTTAATTTTGTCTTGGGCCCTACTGTGGAATTTAGCTGCAACCCTGCTCAAAGAATTCGATCTCCTCTTTAACGTTGGATTTGCCGGAAAAGCGTGCCTCTGGATCGTTCCGTGCTTGGTGTGGTGGTATGCTGGAGGGGCCTCCTTCTTTCTCCTGGGTGCCTGTCATGTCTTCAGCGCTGAAAATGTTGAGCATCTTTTTTACGACACCTGCCTCTGCATCTTGTAGTGTGGTATACCACCCTTCTCTTCCACTGATGCCGGAGAGATTTCATAAAGCAGAGATGAGACGGGCATCGCAGGATAACTTTGTGCGCGCTGAGGAGAGGCATACTTTGTATGCAGAGGATGGAGGAAAGATTCCTGCCGAGTGAGCACTTTGAGTTCTCTAATGCACATAGGAGATAATATTAAACAGGAAGGCCACCTTCCAGGATAGAAACTAAAAGGGGCACAACTGCAGTGCGTCCAGAAGAGGTCCTGGACTACATTGAGATTCCACAGAGGATTTGGTGACACTATGAGGAATTGTAAAGTGATTGCAACAAACAGGGGCAGCGTGTACCTCAACCCTGGGGCCAATAAACAATATGAAAGCAACAATGGTTCAGGGAATGATTAAAAAGAAAAGCAATTAGAACACATAATGACCCATGAAGGACAATTGTTGCTTTCATATGGGATTATAAAGTAGCGCGTGCTTGTAGGCTGCACCTGCAGCAAAGGGTAAACAGATATAAGCAAGGTCTGCTTTTCTGCAAATTCACAACTATAACTCGCGCCATCGCCATGCCCAGTGTTATCCTTGATGTCACATTTCACATGTAATTAAGGATGTTATAAATGCAGTCATTGACCATGTCAAGAGTATTGTAATAAGTTAGGGTACAAGAAGTATATGCAAGTGGTGAGTTAGTTACTTTAGGGCCCAAGCTATAGCTACTTTAGATAACTAAGTTTTGAATTCCAGTGTTTTATTTGCTTAAACTAGTATGCTTTAATTGACATTTCCAAATGTCTAACATCCCCTTAACCTTTGTTTATTTCCTTCAAATTTTAATGTAATGTTAAGTCATCATTGCAACTCGTAACCATGGCTACACTTTAACCTTTGTTTTTTTCCAGTGAATTTCAATGTTTATTTTCAAATGTATAGTAGGATGTTAATTACAGATTTGTGTACCTAATAATAGCCACAAACCTTTCCAAAAAAGTGCTCTATTTGCCTAGTTTGTGCATGGAAGGTTTCGAGGTAAACTGTTGGGGGGGGGGGGGGGGTAGCAGCTATGGAAATCACAAAAAAGGGGGTCCCAAAATACAAAATTACGGCTTTAAAATATTTGTATATCTACATGTTTGGATCTGTGAGGGGCTCAGAGAGTCATGCCGGAGTGCCAGTTTAAACAGAGCGTTCTGATTGGCCCATGGAGCTTTTTCCCTCTGGGCCATCTCGCGAGAGCGAGCACTCCGACTGCTGCCAGCAATAAGAGAAATGTGGTCGGCAGCTATTACAGGACTCAGAAACGTAGTTCCCTGTCCTCCAGAAAAAGAAAAAAAGAAAAAAAAAAGGAAGCAGGGTGGTAATACCCTGCTCCCCAGAGGGATTCAGCCCCCTCCCTCACCAGGACCAAAAAGGTATTAAAAAAAAGTCACGGGCAGGAAAGCCTGTTTGTACCAGTCTAGTGGGAGCATTTGCAAATCTCCCACCAAACAAGAGCAAATACAAAGTTTGCTCCCAGCGGACGGGATCTTTAAAAATGCTCCTGCCGGCTGGGAGCAAACTTGAGATCTGTTGTGGGCAGGGAAACAGAACAGATGTGTGCTTGGTGCGTGCTTCGGGTATATTTAAACAAATACAAATTCCAGGGTATGGCTCCCCGAGGTCTATGATAAACACTCAGGTAGGAGGGTCAGAGCCAACTATAACTTACGCCCCTGCGATACACTGTGTGGTGTGTGTATATCTGCTTTGAGAAGCCTTAGAACTAACACCACACACATCAACTGGTTGAACGGGAAGTGGCTCAAAACAGCAAATAAACTTCAATGTGTGCATGAACGAGACCTAAACTGGCAGTTCTCTGTGAAGCCCATACTATGTACGGATATGCCATTGTGTTATGGCTGGTGAAAACAATATCACTTTAACTTCTTTTCTTTAGTGTAACAAATGTTTAAACTACTAAAATGTAATTTAGGAGCTCTATTATTTGCACATCTCTAGACTACAGAGGTCATACAGAAACAGGTTTCTTCCTTTACTCTATTGAGAACTCAAACTGTGTTTTTTGGCAATTTTTGGTAAAACCCCCTGTTAATATATGCTTGAATGCTGAAGATACGATGCAAATTATGACAAATGTTTTCATGTTGATCAATACTTTGTAGCATTTCTCAGAAACACCAAAGCAGCCACCCATCACACACTGTCATAATCTTTTGTTTTTGATATATGTGACAGTTCATCCTTCCTCATCTCCCTCCCAAAACTCCTTAATCATCATTAGCTATTCCTTTAACAAGATATCCTCTTATCGCCATGACTGATCCTTTTAAGTTACCTGGGACTCCATGTCATTATTGGCCATTTCGCTACCAGCCATTGTCCTTCAAGCCTCAAATCTAGATCTTTGTTTCGGTTTAGACCAATTTCATTTGTGATATCTCCACCAATGGTTACTCATACTATCTATGTATGCTGATGTCACATTTCTCTAATTCCCAATCTTATTTTCGCTCTGTGACAGGTCCACCAACAATTTCTCATACCGTCTAGGTGCAGATATGACCAAATATTTCTCTCCTTACCACTTCTACATAGATGTGAAACAATCTATGAACAAAAATTAGATTGATTCACTTCTATGCATCACTAAATGGCATCATGGGCACTTCTGCCGATTTTTTTTTTAAGTCAGTTCTTCTACTTTATTATACCTGCCATTATGCCATTCAATCACCACCACACCAGTCTCTTTACCATTTCCTAAGAGCTTCCCTCTGGACATCCCAACATTCATACCCCTCTGCCAGAAATACGGGTGTTTGTTTCAACTCATCTATGAGGTTGAAATCCTTCAGCTCTACACCAACGCAGATTATTTAATACCAAGTACTGAAAATCTGACTTTTCATCCCTTTCAAAATGTGAGAACACCTAATTTCCCCAAACGCAATACCTCGTCGTCTTTGGCAACATGTTAGCTGGCTTTGCCAAAAAGAGAACCTTATACAAGAGACTAACCATAGTCTTTAAAACTAGTCACAACTTCCCTTTGAAGAAAAAAAAAAAAAGAAAAATGTGGTCTAATTTGGATGCTTACAACTCAAACTTATCCTCCCTGTAGGTGCCAGCCAAGCCCCGTCCCCTCCCACACCACACTCTCCAGCACTCCTTCACCACCCCCAAGCCCCTCCTATTTCTTCCATTTTCCTCCGCCTCTTGCTTTCTTTGTGCTGTCTCTCTTGCCCTTCACTTCACCTTCTTTTTTCCCCCTTACATCTCAATACTACCCTGTGGTTTTACAAAAGATCAGCAATACACCTTAGCCCCATATCATCTCTTTCGCCTCTCCAACATGAGACACAGGATACTATGCCCTAATACCATTGATCTTTTCAGATGTATCACATGACATCATTCCAAATATATTACTTCAAAGTATTTGATGATGCTCTCACCTCAACCCTCAGCCCCCATTATGTGACTGTTTCCATCTGCTCTCTACTAGGTCTATATTTCTGGTCTTATAAAATCTTCAATACCAATAATTTGAAATTAATTGTTTTTTTTTTTTAAACACTACTCATGACTACATTTCTTCAAAAATTACTTTCTATAACCCTACGCAGATCTAATGATCTACCAAACAAAATCTATCCAAACCACATACTGCTCCATTGAGATTCTGGATAATTTAACTACTTGGCTCGAGCCACTGGAAATATCTTCCTCCCATCAGGTTCATCTATTCCATTCAGGAATTCTAACCTGCTCTAAAAAATTACTCCTGGCACTGAAAAGCAAAAGCTATTTGTCACCTCACATACTCAGTAATTATGTGGTTTCAGTTAATTTGCATTTATCGGTATGGACACCTGTTCTTGAAGATTTTAGCTGTTCTGGGGGGGTTGTGAAAAATCGGTCTGTTCATATGATGCTCTAATCATAAACAGGGTGTACTTCTGCCACTAAGTATTCTAATTCTACAAATCCATGCAAGATGCAGTGTACCTCTGTAGTTCTTGGGTAAAAACATTACTGTTTGAAATCTATGGTGCTAAACAAATAATTTTCGGTACATGTGATGGCAATGTGGTGAGTGCAAACAAACCCGATTATGAAATAAGAATGACTGGCTTGACCAGGCAGATTTGTCTGCACTTAGCCAGCATTACAATGCAAGTCAGTCGACAAGCCAAAGATATAATTAGAATGAGGAGTTTATTAGGTGAGACCATGAGATGGAGTGTTTGTTTACTAAACAGAGGGATCACTGTGTGTGGGTTTTGTTTGTTGTAGAAATGTTGATGACTTGCACTGTGCTTCATGCTGAAACTATCATAGAATTAAGGCTCCCCATTTTCAGTTTATACTGATTTGTACAGATAAAGGCAGGGTTGGCCTTTTCTTTTTCGGTCTGTATTTATTTTGAAATGTGGATAAAACATAGATTAGGTTGGATTTTCTGTGATTCTAAATGGAATCTGTCATAACTGTCAAGCAAATAGCTGTTTGGATTAACAAGTAAGGGGGTAAAAAAAAAAATTAGTAATGAGGCTTAAACAGCAGTATATATATATGCACATGGTTGATACTAAAATGTATGTTTACATATAAGTATTGATTTAACATCTGTGGTAATTCATATAATTGAAACCGGTCAAGTAGGAGTGTACACTTATCGGTTAAATAAATGTGGCAATATGCTACTTTCTACTTCATTTTGTCATAAAACCCCAAATAAATATAGATAAATAAAGGCAGAAAAGTCAAACAATAAATACTATAAAACTGGAAGCCCTACATAGATTATATTTTCTATTAAAATAGGGCACATTTTAATGTTTCAAAATGATTGCATGGTTGCTGATAACCTACTGTGTCTAATAACTATTATGGTCCACGAATCTGGACCGGTTTGTAAGTTTAAAAGTTTAAGAACATTTACAGAAGTGCACAACTACATGGGTAAGCCAACCACCTATAAAAGGTTAACTTTATTAGATCACAAATTCTATTCCTTCCCACAAAAGAAGCGCAGAGCTATTTTAAAAAAATGGACATGTCTACAACACTTACATGGCTATTCCCACAAATCCTTTCAGTGGCACGACCCCCCAGATGACTCCCAAAATAATTGCGATAATCTGTCGGATCCAGTAGATCACGTCTAAAAACTCATCCTGGGGAAAAAGGAAAACGAAAGAGTGATGAGTCACGCAACAAGAAAACATGCACTAGACAAAGGAAACATGGCGGTGAAATCAATCCCTCTAACACCCTTGACTGTTAAAGGGTTTGGTGGATATGTGGTTATATTATAAGGAATTAAAGATTATTCAAAATTAATACTTTTTGTTAAAGCTGCAAATGTATTCAACTAGCTAAAGAACGTCAATGCACTCTTCTCTGCATAGAAACAGGGGTATTGCGGAGGTTGGTAGCATACTGGCAATGCAGAATTGTGAAGAAGCATAGAAAAGAGCCCACTCTACAGCTCAACAACCACAAAAACACTGCATAACACACAAGAAACAAAACCAGAAACAGATACAGTAATAGGAAAAATGCCCATTATTGACCATATTTCAGAACCGTTTCATAATCACTATTGGAAAATTAAGCATTCTGGTGACATGGCATCACAGGATTGTTAGAATAGGATCGGAAGAGCAATCAGCTGTATCCTATATGGATACATTATTTTGATAACTGCAGAACAATAAAGGATGCGAGTGAGAGGATTGTAAAAGGGAGAGAAAAAGTGATTGGTTGAGATGCAGAGTATAATTTCAAACGGGTGAAGAGGTTAACATTTGAGTAACGCAGACTGAGTTTATCTTGAGGTCTTTAATCAAATGCTTATGTTAGGCCAATGAGCGACAACAATTACAGTAGTGCATAGGAAAATGAAAGTGGATCATGACAAATTATTGTTTTACACAAAGACCTGAACGGCAGAATTCAGGCTAGGAAGGGATGGGATGAAAAATTGATCCATGAAGGTGGTCTGTTAAAGATACAAACCTTTAACAGAATGTGTCTCTACATTTGCAACCATATCAAACCTCAAAGATCTCCATTGACTTCCAGTAGATGCAAGGAACAAGAGTAAGGTCCTCTCCACTGTCCATGAAGTCAAATGGGGCAAAGGACCAGAACACTTGCAAAAATCAAAACCATTTTACACACATATAGAACATTCATTCAACAAATGTTGATTTGATCAACCATGGGTCTTTCAAAGTCAGACACGCTCAGATAAATCCTAAGGAATACAGAGCTCAGATTGTGGAATGCCATAAACCCCAAGCTGAGATCAGAATCATATGTAGCTCAATAAACTCTTATCAATTAAGCTTCTACAAACTGCTTTCCACTAAACTCAGACACTGGTATTTGGGACTGAAGAATATAGGCCAAGGTGTACACACCCCACGAGTCAGATCCTCAAAGCAGTATTATCGGTAATCTTCAGCACTATGAAGTAACAGAAAAACAAGTACTGCACAAAAAGTAAAATCATACCGATCCAGTTTGACTGAGCAATGGCAGCATTAAGTGGTTTGTGTTACCTATAGTGAGGTTCGCACACCGCTGTCATAACAGACCCATACTGTGAAGGTTTGTCTGCGTTCTTCCAAAGAAAAAGTATTGCTTTGGAGCCAAGCATAAGTAGCAAATAAAAAATGAGTAGAACATCTTTAATTAGGTTTAACATGCAGTTGTTAGTCTATGTGCCCAAGATGCATTTACAGGATTCTCGTCTTATCATTCTACCAGAAGGACAAAACGTAAAACTTACCTGAACATTCCTAGCAGCAAGCCTCTTTTTCCATTTTACAATTCCAATATTAACCACATTCTGAAAGACCACCTTTGAACAATGAGTATGGCTTACAAGGAATTTGTTGGATAAGGAGAAATCTTGCTTGCGCTCAACATATTCAGGCCACTTTGCACATCTTGAACACTTTTTTTGCATCTGAAGATGAACGTTTAGGAGAGAACAGATTTTAGGTATTATGTCCAACTATGTTTAGGTCGAGCCTAGGCAACGTGCGCACGCTGTTTCTCAAAATGCTGTTTCTCCTCTGTGGGCTATTGCCACGCCTATCGATTTCCATTCTTTATTTTGCATGCAGTTCTGAAATGAAGGCTTTTCATTGGTGCATTGGTTGCATTTGTCCTGCCTTTGTGTGCTTGGTTCTTTTCCTATTGGACTGGCCCTCTACTCCTCCCCTCCTATTTGGTAGTTGTGGTGCACGAATTGTTTCTTCTGTTTGCACTGTGGCATGGGAAGAGTCTCCACTGTAAATCTTGTCACGCACCCACCCAGCGATCTCGTGATGTCATGTACAGTAATGTTTTCACTTTTATTTTTCCCCTATGTCTTTTTATCGATTTAGCAGCAGTTATTTCCACACAGCAAACAGGAAGCTGCCATTTAGATATTTGGGATAGTTTTGGCTCACATTTTCTTTCTTCGCGTCAAGCACAGTGTGCTGGCCCCTCCTCCCGGTCTGGGCTCCGCAGCCTAGTCGAGGAATTTGCATCCCACCAAAGCCCTGCCTCCTCCAGCTCGCTGCTTCAGGTAAACAACCCTCTGCTCTATTTACAATCAATAGAATGGCAGTAAATTGTTGTAATAGGTGAGTGTTTCGCAGGAATGCAGGGAAGTTCCACTCAATATCCTGAGCCTTGAAAACAGCACACTCTGGCCCCTCCTCCAGTTCTGGGCTCTGCTGCCTAGTTGCGACATTGATGTCCACCAAAGCCCTGCCTTCCCAATCCCTCCCGCTGGCTGCTTCCAATTCGATTCTCCTTGTTCGCTTTCACCGTTTTAGTTCAGCCATAAGTGGTACTGGAATAGTACAGTTTTTAGGCTTTTAGTGTGATTCTTGAATGCCCTGCTTCACTCCAGTCAGTCTTAAGCCATCAGCTCAAAAGCACCAAAACATGGAGAGAGGTACGAGCCGCAGCCAGCAAGTCACCCGTTGCTGTAAGCATGTTCAGTGTCTATATGTCCGTTTCACATCTTTAATGAGCAATCAATGTAAAGGTTGCTGTGGAACAGCCTTAAATAAAAATTGTTGATATTCTTAGGAGCATTTTCTCTTTAAAATGGTTCAAGATCATGGAGATGCGCAGAGAGACGCACAGGCAAGAATGCTGCTCTTCAGTGGCTTTTAGAACTACATCAGATCTTAGTCACGTCTTGATTGATAGGACAGCTTGTGTACCCAAACTCACCATTCACCGGCATCAATGTGATTAACAATAGCCTGAGTCATCAAACATACCCTATGTTGGACCTAGCTAAAAGTTTACAACAAGACAACTGAAGAGGGGTCAGCGTATTTTTTTGTATTACAATTCTGCATTCTATTTTTTTTTCCTCTTGAATTTTTGGTAAAATGTTTGGTATCAAATGTGGCCGCCTCTTTAAATAAAAGTAATTCAAAAGTGTTGGTATCTCCACGAGTGCCGCCTCCAGGAAGTCTGCTACTTTAACGACTTGTGCCTCCCCCCTCTACCTTCCACAATCTCTGATCCCACCCCCATTGTACTGGGGATCACAGTTCCCACACATTTTTTAATGCACTTCGACCGAAGCTCTATCGACCCAAAGCGCAGTAAACATCCAAAGCCAAAAGAGCAATCTCATGCTCATCCACATGGAACTGTTCAGAGTCTCCACACAACCTGACACCCCCCACCCGAGTTTCTTCTCCCAGCAGCCTATGGATGTGCGGTTTATTTGTGTACTTCCATTACATCGTTGGTACATAGGGGCAAGTTCACTCGTGGACATGGTAGGAGCAGCCAGAGCAGTTATCAATGTGCAATCATAGGAACATTTTTGGGTGAACAATAAACACAAGCGTTCAGATTGTAGCATCGTAGCTCCTTTCTGGCCATCCCTCCTGTAGTGGCCTGCTACTAAAATAGGTGAATTGTACTTTATTTTTGTTTGCGTTCCCTAACCTCTCTCAAATAACTTTCGGTGAATGTCCCGCCTCGAAAACACCGCAAGCATGTGACTGACAATGTATGTGTTGAGTTGGATAGCTGCTTAGCTGCATCCAATGTGATGTGCGTGCCACTGGTACCATGAGCCAAGGCTGAAGCCAGCAGATAACTGGTGCTTGCGAGTTGTACCAAGCATTATGCAGTCATGTGGATCCTACAGTTGACTAGTGAGTTCACCTACCTCCTTAATGAGTCCCCTTCACCTCCTGAACAATCAGCTGTCATGCATCTCTGAACTGTGCTCAAGTCATGGCATGCATTGGAGCTGCTTCTACCATACTCATAGGTCCCTGGCAGGCAATACATTACATGTACATGCCAAGATATTGCTTCTTCGCCAACCAATGACATCCATTTTTAACTAACAACAGTCCATGCTATAAGCAACACGTTCGGTCAGCGCTGGCCTTCTAACAATACGTTACATTCTGGGATTTGTACTATTGCTTTTAATATTTTTGAAAATGGTATAAAAATCATAACGTGCTAAATGTTGGTCGGTTGAGCCCTAGCTCATTGAAGATGTGGTGTGTGGCATGGATGGTCTTGACAATTATAGTATCATGACTTCAAATCTGTATGAAGATGTAGTAAAATGGTTAAATAGATAGGTGCAGTACTTGCCGAGCAGTTTGGCTCACGAGTCCCCTTTTTGTGGATTTAAATAATAGGTCGGGAAAGCAGGGCGAGTGAGATTTGCTGCTAGGTCTTGCACTTTGCCAAAAGCTGGTTGCTTCTGAGGGGTGCTGATTTTAGTTTAGTTTAATAGTTTGTAGAGCGCTCACATCACCCTGGGGCATCGCGGCGCTATCCAGATAGACATACAGCCTAGAGGTAGAAAGGTAAAAAAAGGAAAACTATCCAAAGTTAAAACAGATACGCTTTCAACTGTTTTCTAAAAACATTGTAACTTGTCGTTTTTCGTAATTCCAGCGGGAGTTGGTTCCAGTACTTTGGTGCCAAGAACGAAAATGCTTTGCCTCCTGTCCGGACCAGCCGAATACGAGGAATCTGGAGCAAGTCGTTAACTGCCTTATACGTTAAGCAGCAGATCTTAAAGAATGATCTTTTTTTTACTGTCAGCCAATGCGGCTTCTTCAGAAGCGGAGCTGAGGGTGAACCTGTCGGTTGGTTAAGGATCATTCTAGCGGCAGTATTCTGCACCACCTGCAGCTTGGCCAGCAAAGTCTCTCCGGCTTCCGCCAATAGGGCATTACCATAATCCAATGGAGAGGTGACCATTGCTTGTACTAGGGTTCTCCAATAGGGGACGGGAATGTAAGGTAATATTTTCCTCACAAATCGAAAGGCATAGTAGCATGAGCTTGTCATTGAGGAGACTTGGGCTTTCATGCTTAGGGCTTGATCAAGCTTTAACCACAGACTTTTTACTGATCATTTGGGGGATGGTGCTGATCCTAGCTCCTGTGGCCACCAATCCTCTGACCAGACATCTGTTGCTTTCCCCAGCAACATCAGCTCAGTCTTGTACGGGTTCAACTGGAGACAGTTTACGGTCATCCAGTTTGCGATGGTAAGCATACCTTCGGCAAAACAAGCTTTATCAAGAGTGGAGTTCGATCTGATGTCAAACATCAGCTGTGTATCGTCTGCATAAGAGACGATAGCAAAGCCTAATTGCTCCACAATCCTGGCCAATGAGGCCATATAAATATTAAAAAGTGTAGGGCTCAAACAAGAGCCCTGCCTCTGCCCAAATACCTTTTTTAGATGTGTAAGGACCCAACATCACTGTTTGGAATCTCCCTGACAGGAAGTCCTTAAGCCACTTAAGTGCACCCCATTTATACCTGAGGCCACGAATCTCTCCGCCAGCCTAGAGTGCGAGATGGTATCGAAGGCTGCGGAGAGATCAAGTAAAATTAGAATTGCTGAGCCCCCTGCATCGACGGTTAGTCTAAGCGAGTCTGTCACTTCCAGAATCGCGATCTCAGTACTAAGTTAGTGTTGATTATCCACACAGTTCCACACCACAAAATTCAACTACATACATTTCCAATCCACACCACATAATTCGAAACCAAACAAGTCAACTAAACACCACAATCCCACAACATTCCACATATATCCAATCCACACCACAAAACTCAACAGTACACATAATTAAACTCCATTACATACCACTGCACAAATACGATTACATATATTTACACTGCATAACACACAATCCCACTACACAATTCTAATACACTCAATGCCACATAATTACTATCCACTTATTTCAACTGCACACAATGCCACATAATTCTACTGCACAAATAGACTCCACATCACTCAATTGCGCAACAATTCCAATCCAACCCACATAATTCCACTACACACACTCTCCATAACACATAGGTAAAAAAAAACACAAATGTCCGTAACTCAAACAAATGGGAAACCTATTCCATTTCGAATGCTTGTTTAATAGAATAGTTCTGTTGTACATAATGTCTTCTTGGTTATATACAATATAACAAAAATGCTTATAACACTTTTGTATTATAACTCTTCAACATGCTGCACACAGGCCACACTGACTTACAACGTATCTTAAACACACTGGCTAAAACAATAGCTCTAGCTAAACACTTCTAAAGTTCCAAAGGCATGACCTACTGGCTATGCCAATGCGTGTTTTTTTTATTGGGAGTAAGATCTGTAATGTCACTATTCAACCTAAGCTAGGAAAGGGTTGATTTCCATTTGAAAAGTTACAGGTTACTCATCACCCCCAAAAGAAAATAGAACTATTCCCCTCATTAGCGCCATAGGAGGGTTTGAAACAGTCCTTATTGCATGGTCCACTTTTTACACCACCAAATCCCATCGGACCTCTTTTGGCCACATATGGTACTGCACCCTGCGGAAGATATGGTAAATCCACCCTACCCGTAATGTATTGCACGTAAGACAGTACCAAAAGTACATTCAAATAGCTATGTCCATGCATACAATTAGTAGCTTTGAAATGGGACAAAAGAATGATTATATTAATTCCGGATTAGATTGCACTCTGTGTGGAGCTGATGAAGGGAAATTTATACAAGGTCTGATATAAATGTGAGATGTGCTAGTGAGTAAAGTAACCACTGTCAGCCTTACTTAGGACAAAGCCTGTGCCCAGCCTTAAGCCCTAAAAGAAAATAGTGCTCTGAGGTTGTAATTAGAACCTTGGGACCATGTAACAGATGGTGTCCTCATGAGAGGTTAGATGAAGAGACAAGGGGGTACTAATGAGGGACTACTAAGCCTATTGACCAGTGAAAAGTCACTGTTTACCAAAGACAGGGACATGAGCCAATTAAAAAGATGGCTGGAAAGTGGGTGGAGTGTTATGCCGATATCCTGAATACAGCAAGTCTCAAAGAGACAGCAAAAGCGCTGCCTAGGCACTCTACGATCAGATTCTCTCACTGCTGCCTGAGCAGCTCAATGTCAGAACCGTGCAATAGTGCAAGCACAACCGAAAAACAAATTACAACTTCCCTAAACAGAAGTTTTATTGATACAAAGAGACCTTGAGAAGATGTATATGGATAGTTTAACATAATTTGTCATTGTCAAAAACATACTGGACCCTAAAGTGAGGGACTTCATCTTCAGAATCCCTCATTTGAGAGCGAACATAAAAATGTAAAAAGATTTTAAGATAATCTGTCAACAATATTGCTTGTCAATCAACCCACCAGAACACTGCACATCAGATTGTTGATTATTCAATAACCCGGTCTAACCGAAGTTTAAAGTGACACTGTCTATAAAATTATTTAGGGATTTTCTTGGGCATGTGAAGCTAAAGGATATCAGTCCCCGAGTCTGAATTTGTATACCCAAGGCTTGTGCATGTATTTTTGCAATAATACCCTTCACATCGAGTGTATGGGTGTGTAAACATAGGTGACTTTTTCCCCATCTTAAAACAGAAGTAACACTTTCCATCGGAGCAACATGCCCCATAAAGTAAGCACCAGACATACATAATGTGCTGAGCTAGTATATACTGTCTGGAGACTAAGTCATAATCTCAGTTAAGAAGCTTAGCTAAAACACAATTCCATCGTGAAATGTTTCCTGGTAAAAAATACACCAAAACCAACCCCCAAGAGGATCATATATCCTTGTATGCACTCTTTGCCCTATCTAATTACGGTGCAAAGGCAAACGATTACACTTTCAAAATAATATCCTTAACTGTCTGAGTTTCCAGAAGTGGAGTTGTTTTAGCTAGTGTTTTCACCTGTAATCTTAGTCTAAAACGTCACAAGCAATCAGACAAATTCAAATTTTAAAACAAATGTAGATATCAAGCTTCCACTCACCTCCTCCTCTGGTTTATAATTGATGACAAAACCGTGTTATAAACGTGTCTCCAATTTGAGCATTAAGACCAGAATAAATAAACCCCACATTTCGGTTGTTTGGGCTGGTTTTAGTTGTACACGATTGGCGGGGATGTAAAAGTTAAATTTTTTATATAAAACATTATAATTTTAATGTTGTAACACTTAAGAACGTTTAACAGTGACCCACAATATTGTTTCAGATTATAAAGTGTTAGTTAGAACATGCATGGCCAATGAGATTGATTTCAAATCAGCAAATTACTTCATGTGTTGAGGATTAAAGCGTTTTTGATTGCTAAAATATGCAATCAAAATATGAAAAACAAATTATGTCTGTCTTAGGCGACCTGCCCAGCCACATACCAGAGCATGTTTTGCCTCTTTCAGTTCCATTTTATGTTCACTTGCAAGTACCACCTATTAAAATCATCACTTCAAGAATCAGTGCCCCTTAACCATAGGTTCCACGTTTTACACCACTCATTCAACAAACACAATTAAACTAAGTGGTATCCAGTGAGAGCTCCAGAAAATTGAGGGTAACCTGTAAAATACATGTTTAAATTCAGTCTTGCGCTACTCTGCCTTTTGAGGGCAAAGAAACCAGAATCTCCACAGCTGGGTGATAGTGTCATCTCTCATTATATTATGCATTGATTACTGTGCATGCTTAAAATGATTAAAAAAAGATATGTTTCACAATATTAATTTCTCTACTCTGAAACATACCTAAATACTAAAAGGAATAGCACAAAAACCACAAATCCGCCCAGAAAAAGTCATTTTGACACTACTGTAGTAAATATAAATCGGGCCGATCCACTTTCAGAAATGCACATTTACGCAAGTGATTTCTTTAAAATGTACTGTTCCAAGTGGTGTCACCTTAAAAACGTGGGACCCCCGTAATCCAGTAGGTGCAAATGTAGGGTGAGACATGCATGCCGCTACTAAATAATCTAAGCCCCAGTAGCATCATAATGCTTAATTGATCATGCATGCCTGACCACGTCATTTTTCTTTCATTTACCAATGCTTTACAGCATTGGCAAAGTCAATAGTTCTTGCCCTTGTGAACTATTGGCTTTGCCAGTGCTCGATTATTTTGCCTTCTCTTCCCTGTGTGCTCCTCATTCTTTCACATCCCAGTCTCCCATGTGCTTTCTGTTGTACCACATTGTGGCTTCCCGTCCTCCCGGTCGAGCTAGGCATTTTTTTTTATAGTGGTTCCTTCCTTTGGTGCTTTTGCGCCTCATCAGCTTACTTTTGGGTTATTTCAGTTAAAGAAAATAAAAAACGTTTTACCAGGGCCCAGCAGCTGAAATTTGCACCACGAGGAATCTTTTCCCTTAAATGCACTTTTATGCATCACAACTTTTTTTAAGTTAACTGCTCCAAGGGGGGAATCCACCATCTTGTAATATTAATTAAAATAAAATAAATGACAACCAAATCATTACAAACACACATGCATACATTCTCACGCTGAGACCGCTGTAGCTTTATGATGTGTTGTGATGCACATGTACACAACATCATCGTTCTATGACAGTGCATCTCACCTGCCGACAACACGTGTCATCGCTGAGAGGGGTATGGTTTACTAGAAAGGGTTTGGAGCCAGCCCAGTGCATAACACTCATTGGCAACATTGTTACTCTTCTTTGCTGCCTACTACTTGCCTATTTTGTATGCTGGTCGTCACTTCCTTTTCGGTCTGTGGAGCATGGCCCAAGGACAGATTGATCCATCCTAATTAATGTCCCTCCGCTGGCGGTGGTGTTTCTTACCCCTCCTACTACCTACCCCTCCTCCATGCTTCTCCATCTCCACAAATGTCAGAGGTGTCACAGAGCTTCTTCATTTTCAACTCTGGACTATCGTTGGTTTAAACCTCAAAGTGTCTTCCCCTCTTCTCACACAAGGTGATTGTTACTTACTGTCATTCTCTATTATGCTCGAGTATTGAGCAAGTCTGCTACTCCTATTTAGAAAAGGCTTTCAACATTTGTTGCTCTTCAACACTGCCCCCACCTAGCTTAATCTCCTTTATCCTCAAACGGTACAATATATGTTGCTCCCTTACCCACTAACCCCTCCCAGTATAAAATTATTAATTTCTAAACAAACTAGTTCTACAGAAGTGTTGTACAAACTAACAAGCTCGTGTGTCGGATCAAAGGCATCAGATGTTTACACAGATCGAGATAATATGCAACATACTGCATTTTAATTGCATTTATATAGCATGAGACTTTGAAGCGCTTTAGGGCAATTCAATAGTAACTGGCAAATTTCTATGCCATGTCACGCATTGCCATTCCACACAATTGTAATTGTATACAGCGGCGGCCGGCATGGCTTGCAGGGGGATGGAGGGGAGTGTGCGCAGGGGTCGGTTTTTTTTTAATAACTCAGTTGCCCCGGGTCACACGTCCCCGCTCCTGCTATTCTCTTCACAGCCAGGCCCTACTGACCAATCACAACTCTGTTGGTTTTGAGCGTCCTGGTTGAATGCTCAACCAGGGAATGGGAGCCTGGGTTTGTTCTCCATGCAGCCTGCATGAAGAATGGGGAAAGAGCGCTTGACTGGTTTGGGCGGGCCAAGAGGGCTGTACAAACAGTCATTGCACACTTAGGAGTGGCAAACCACTCCTGTCCAACTCCAACAGCAGAGCATCCCCGCCCACCAAGCAGCATAAAATGATATTAACGAAAGTTAATATTTTGTTTCTGCTTTGCACTGCTTAAAAGCAGTGGGACGACGCTCCTCTGCCATAGCAGAGGAGCTGTCACTGTTGTATAGCGCTTACAACCCGAGACGAGGCACTGAAGTGCCTTGCGGTATGCCACTCCGCTCCACACCACAAAGTGCAACGCCACTCCAACAAATCCACAAGATCTCACAGAGGTGAGACCTTTTGGCATTGCTAATGCTTAGTTTGGCTGATGCGGTTAGTTAATAACCTTTTTCCCCCTTTCTCAATGCTCAACAGCAGCATCAAAAAGCATAGGCAGAGTCAAAAAGGTGAGACCTATTGCGTTTGTCAATGCAAATTATACTGGAGATCTGAAGTCAGCTAATGTACTTAAAAGAATCTGAGAGGCCTACATGCATTGTGCATTTGTATTATATGTACCCAACGCTCCTTCCTACCTAGATGTAGCTTAAAAAAATCATAATAAAGGCCAGGCGTCTTACTGGCTTTCCCAGCCGAAGCTACATAAAGACTTTGTAGTGTGGTGCTCATGTGAACGCACATGTTCAGACCTGGCACTTCCAGAGAGCAAAGTTGTGATTCATTTAAGAAAAGAAAACCAGTCTCTGAATCTTTCTGGAAGCTCAAACAAGAACAGTGCCTCAATAGTGAAGACCTAGAACACTCAATTAGCCTCACTACTGTTATGCTGCTCGATACAGCCATATCCTTCAAAGCAATCTAATGTTATAACAACATTCTTGATAAACTGGGGCTTCACATTCCATACTTAGTGTGCTATTAAAACACTTTCTAGAAAATCGGCCTCAAAGCATAAGTAAATCCCGAAGTAAATATCCACAATATTTATGAGTGCTTACAGGTGAGTGGGCACAGAGCGATTGGGGGCGATGAAGTGAAACAGGTTGAAGGGAGAACTTTACAGAAAGAGTGAAAAGATGGTCCCAAAAAGGTAAGAGGTGAGTTGTAAGATATACAGATCAACGCGCTGTGGAGAGAAAAAGGGGATATATACATGTCCAACAGAGTGAACATAAGAGGAGTAACAGACTTCCTGAAGACCACGACCTCATCCACAGGCCTCAGTAATGTTTAACTCAAAGTCTTACAATTAAAACATTTTCAATATTAAATATTTACTACAATATCATTGTTGTTACTCATTCACCTTAAACAACTAACAATCATTGACAACTTCAACAGTCCTTGCTGGTTTTATGTCAATTGTGTGCTATATATCTGGATGCAAGAAAAGAAAGAGTGGAACAAAAATACCAGGCGGGTGGTACACTATGGGAAACTGAGAAATCTCATTTACATGTTTAAGCCACATGCTTAATTATATAGGCCACACTTGTTTTAAGAGAACCCCCGCATTTTCATCCCAAGTACAGCCCTGCCTTACGGAACGATTGCGGCATGCAAACAGCATGCAATGAGTAATTTAAGGATGTTCAGAATATAACGTGTAAGTTGTTCACCTCCGAGTTGGCACTCATAGGATTCAGTAAACTATAACAGGAGTCTTGCTTTTTGCTTTGACAACTCCCACTTCATTTTCTCATCTGGCACTGCAGTGTTAATTATATCCGATCGTTGATCCCAGATAATTCATTAAGATCATTTTCTATAATTCGAAATTTCAGGATCATTATTTCTTCAAAACGTAGAAGCAAAGATTCATCAACACTCCTGGAATTTTAGTTTCAATACATTCCAAGTAATTTGAAATTCAAAGTTGCTATGTTCCACATAACGTTGTCCCATTGGTGAAGGTATGGTTCTGCATCTAATGTGAGACTTATGCTGGATGAATATTTTTCTGATCTTGTGATGTTTCCCCATGTATAGCTTGATGCAGGTGCAAAGGATGATATAAACTACATTTAGTGAGATCATGCTGTTTAATCTTAACGTTGTTGTAACTGATTTCCGTACCCTAAATGGTCATATTACAGACCGAGCAGTTGACACATTTATGGTGTCTAGCCACCGCTGATAAGCCTATCTGGGTGTTTTTGTTGGATCTCATAAGGTTGACTTGGAGGCATTTGTTTGTTTAAAGCATAAATATTGGGATGTCTAGTGAGGGGTCAATGTTGTTTAGTATGTGCCTGTTCTTACACATGATCCCTTTAATAAGATTAGTGTGGGTGTTGAATGTAGTAACAGAAAAAAGTTCATCATTAAGTTTATTTTATTTAGACTGGTGAAGGCATTCAAGTGGAGTATACTATGCCTTCTTACTGAATCTTCATAACAATCTTCCGTTGCTGTAGTTTGTCAAGTAATACCTCCGAGATTACAAACTAATCCTTCTTATGTCAAAGTCTAAAAAAACATCTTGGGGACATTCAGAAGTTTCCCTGGGAATGCATTCTATCCATTGCCTTTGTAGTTTGTAATTCACATTTCCATTCTTTCTATTTGCTAGTTGTTTAGGCTGTCCACCTTGAGTTTATCCCTTCCCTTGCCCAAACCTTGCTTTCTGTATGCTTCCAAGATGTCACTTTTATGTAAGCAGGCCTGTAAATCTTATCTGGTCACATCTGGTCACATTTGCTGTGCATTTAAACACGAAGGTCAAATATCAAGCTCCCTCTTCCAAGGGAACTTGGTGTTTATTTGTCTTCCTGTGACTTCAAAGTGAGACCGTTTATAGGAAAGCAAGAGGAATGCAGACTACTCTCCCCATGCAAACCTGCTCGTGCCCCTCTTGTGCTCCAGTTTAAGAGCCTGTAACATACCCCTCAAAACAGGCCTGCAGGTCGGATGTGCACGCAATTTCTGTGGCAACAAATAGTCATGTTGAGGTTCTTCTATCAAAGCACTGTTCAAATAAAATTTAAAAAATATAAAAATATATATATATATATTTTTTTTTTTACCTACTGGCGGTAGCCAGTAGGTATATATAGTTAGGACCTAGTTTCCATAGGAAATCCCCAACATTCTATTGGGAATAACTTTGGCGCTGGTTGATGAATCTTCGCAAATTTCTCAAAGAAGATGGCTCGCTCCGCTCCGCTCCTTCCCTGAAAGTTTGGGGGGGATTCGTCAAGTGGGGGCTGAGAAAAAAGGGGGGTCCCAAAACGTGTTTTCCCCATGTTAATTTCCATAGGACCTTTAGACTCAGCTACAGCTTGAACCGCTGAAGGGAATTACACCAAACTTGTCAAAATGGTAGTGTCTGGTACGCAGATCACGCTTTTTGTTAAATAGTGTAAATCCCTCCAGTAGTTCCTGAGAAAATTAGAAGAGAAATCAATTATATATCTATAAGCGCGCACCCCGCGATTTTTCGCGATTTTTTGGGGGGGGGGGGCTTGGGGGGCTTCTCTCACTTTAATTTCGAGGGTGCCCACCCCTCGTTTTGGCCCCCGAGATCACCTCCGCCGCCCGAGCTGCCTTAAGATGGCCGCCGCCTGGTTGTGGGCGGGGCCGGGAGGACGTGGTTTCCGCTTCCCCCTGTCTGGTTTTCCATGGGCGGAGTTTCGTTTTTTCCGTTCCCTCCCCTTTCACTTAAAGTGATTTGTTTCTGGAGCTATTCCCGCCCCCTCCGTGTGTGTACACAGAAGTAACCAAGCTGTCATGAAGAACTGAAATGCATTCTCATGCTCGGCAAATTCATTCAAGAAAGGCCAACACAATAACCCCAGAAGACTAAGAAACAAACAGAAATCTGAAAGTACTAGAGAGAATGCGGTATTGTGGCTTGTCACGTGTTCCAAACCTTGTCTTACACACAGACAAGTTACAGAAGTAGTGCATGGATGGGAAAGGTTTATATAGATGCCTTGACATAGTTTCGCAACAATTAATGACGTATTCCCACGACCCTTTTGCTCAAGTATGAATAAATGTACAGCCTGGAATGAAGCAGCATGAATGATATTGGGGGAGCCTTCGGAAAGTCATGCGCTGCTCAGGAAAACCTGCTGATGGAGGACAGCCTCCCGTGCCCATCCAGCTGGCTTTAGTGCCGAGGGTGCGGAAGTGGCACTTGTTAGTTAATTGGTACTGTAGGTGACCCTGAACGATGAAAGTGCACATTCTGCCATTTGCCATCCCGGCGGTGCCAAACACAAGTCTCCTCCATTTGCATGGTCTTTGGCATGCTACAGCCATCCATGTACTGAGTGAGGCGAATGTAGGGAATGCAAGCAGCATCTATTCCGATGAGATGGACATGAGGGTTTAGAATGATGGTGTGGATTGGTTTATTGCCTTTGGACAGCGCATTTTCAAAGTAGAACCTGTGAAAGTCCATTTCTTCCACTAAATTGCCCAAAGCTACAGGCTCGAAGGAAGTAAGCCAGGGGTCACAGATTTGTGTGTAAGCCTAAAAGTCGCCGGTGTTGATAGCTTCAATCAGTTGTTCTGTGACTTTAATAATTTCCTGCTTACGAGCTTGCACATCTTCATCTTCAATTGTCGTGTTGACGCTCTCTGGGGATTCCTTTACTCCATCTGATTTCTTCAGTAAGCTCTTTGCTGAGAAATTTCTAGTCGCCAGCATGGTTGTCAAAATAGCCCCCTTTAGTTTCCTTCTAGCATTGAATTTCTTCAAGCAGTCTACAGTCTCCTGTCTGTGCATCATAAAAGCCACAGTAGAGCGTTGACAGATCCATGGTGAAGTACGTTATTTGTAAAAGCTGTCCAAGTAATTTCTCCAGTGTCAAAATACATAGTTAATGGCGATTGGCTGCAAACATTTTCCATTGTATGTTTATTTGGTTCATTTTCCTTTATTTTAACACCTGTGAGACAAGACCACCTCGTTTTCGAGCCATGAGTGGTATTTTCCAATACTTGATTAAGATGAGTTGTAACACCCACTAATAGTTTTAACTCACCGGCTTTACTGTGATGTTTATTTGACCATCTTTCACTTGTTCTCCATAAGAAGCCATGTTCCGTCTATATTCGCTTCCTAGCTGGTATCGTGGTAAGTCTGGCAACATATAATACATTCTAACTAGGGATGAGTGATATTTTTAACGGTGCCTTTTCAATAGGGGACTTCTGTGTTTAGATTAAACATCTAAAAACTTTCTCTACATTACCCAGTCAATTTGGTCCCGTTAATGTTTTTTTTAAGACATTAACATCTTTATAAAACACTCTTAAACCACTAGGCCTAGTTTTAATTGATTTTGGATTGTTCATTTTTCATTTAAAATGTTTGCCTGCTTACCACTACAGTTATTTGTAAAATAGTATGCACAGACTCTATTCATTAAACCTCGCACATTTACTACCATTCATGCACCCCATTCATCCACCCATCCATCCATCCTGCATCCATCCATCATTCATGCATCCATTCACCCATCTATCATGCATGCATCCATCCATGCATCCAACCAACAATCATTCATCCATCATGCATCCAACCATCGTTCATGCATCAAAAATCGGATCCCTAGGGCTGCTCAGGTGGTCCCACAAGGATATTAACATATTTAAACGTTATCCGCTAATAGAATTAGCATTTTCAAAACCTTGCAAATTCACTGAAAAAACCATAGGTTTCTGGCCTTTATATATATATATATATATATATATATATATATATATATATATATATATATATTAGCTTTTAAAAAAACAATGAAATTCACTGAAAAAACCATAGGTTATACAGTATATATAGTTAGGAATTAGCCTTTAAAAAACCAATGAAATTCACTAAAAAAACCATAGGTTTTAGGATTATATAGTTAGGAATTAACATATAAAAAACCATTGAAATTCCTCCTATATAGTTAGCTGGACATTTTATTGATATAAAACCAATGAAATTCGACATATAGTTAGTTGCACTAACTATATATTTCGCGCATCCGCAATCCAATGCTGATGATGTCACATATTACATCATTCATGACATGGTCAGTGACATCACTGATGACATCACTGATGACCGCTCATTTAACATCAATAATCACACCACTGATGATATACTTCATGTGATAATACAATGCACCTCCGTACACGCTAATACACCTAGTGTAAAATACAGAGTATCATTTTTGAAACTATTGACACACCAATACCATTTACTACATACCCACTCACTGATTCCTACGTCTACATGCACATTCATTCATTCACCCATAAGGTCATTCGTACATACTGTCACTCATCATATGCACTCATACACCTATGCAGACACTCACACACTGCCACTCATCCATGGAGTTACTCACACACCTACTCAGTCCTGTAAAGAATCAATCACACTTTGATTTCTTCATCTATACAGTTAAACACAGAACAGCTTATATTTTCACAGATATACTAACACATACTTACTCACTTATACAATCAAATCCTTCATCCATACTCTTATACATCCTCTCATTCTTCAATATGTAAAACATATTTAAACTTTACAAAAACACACAGACACTGGATGATGTCATCAGTGATGTCATCAGTGATGTCACTGACCATGTCATGAATGATGTAATATGTGACATCATCAGCATTGGATTGCGGATGCGCGAAATATATAGTTAGTGCAACTAACTATATGTCGAATTTCATTGGTTTTATATCAATAAAATGTCCAGCTAACTATATAGGAGGAATTTCAATGGTTTTTTATATGTTAATTCCTAACTATATAAGGCCTAAAACCTATGGTTTTTTTAGTGAATATATATATATATATATATATATATATATATATATATATATATATATATATATATTTACACTACTATTATAAAGAGAGAACTTGCACCTTTTGGCAAGGTAAACTCGGGAACCACAGCGCCAATCTACACACCCGATACATCTATGAAAATGTCAGGGTGTGTAGATGGACATAGGCTATATAATTTTTTTTTTTAAACTAAAATTTTAAAAATTACGTTTCTAAACAAAGTAGTCCCCTGAAAGTAGCGCCGGCCGGGACCTAGCGCTGGCCACGACGCGACGTGACGTGCGTGACGACAAGGAGGAGGAGGGCGGTGCAGTAATGCCTCGATTTCAGTCTCTCAGGGCCGTGACTCTCTTCTATGTCTACGGCTCTGCAGCGAGCGGGCCTCGGAGCTCTCACTTTTCTACACACTAAAGATGGCGACAACGGGAGAGCCGAGTGCCGGGCTGGAGAGTCCGAGCGACGAGTGCGGTGGAGCGGAGGGTCTGCGCTTGAGCGCACTGCCCGGAGAGTTGCTGGAACGCATTCTCTGCTCCCCAGGACTTACTGCCGCTGACATCTGCCGCGCGGCTCGGAGCTTCCGAAGGTTGCAGGATCTTTGCGGGGCCCGAGGAAAGGTGTGGAGGCAGCAGTTTCGGAGGAGGTACTGGGGCGCAAAGGGTTTAGGATTAGAACAACAATTCGGTGGGCGCGAGTGAGTCTGGGCGGGAGAGTGGGGGCGCGAGTGAGTCTGGGCGGGAGGGAGTCGGTGCGAGAGGGAGTCGGGAGCGGGTGTACTGCCCCCAGCCCCTTTCTGCCCCAGGCAACGCTGGGGCGGGCTGCTAGTATATATTTAGATATAAAACAAATATCTTTAAAAGAGGATTTCAAGTTCACATTATTCATGACAATAAAACGGTACAAACAATCAATTGTTAAAAACTGCTCCCCTGAGCTGCGAGTCCATACATAAAACAAACCGATGCACATGAACTACCATTTAAACCATTGTTAGCATTGTTTGCCCAGTACTTTGGGGTTATTTAAAATACGTTGATTAATTTAAAACAGGTAGGGGTAAAGCAGTAACTGGATGTTTTTGTTTAATATCGCGATAAGCATGCTGGATAAGATTTATTAGTCTTATGTTTAAGTCTGTATTATCTGGGCTCAGTGCTGCAATAATGGCTTGCCTACAGGTCCGAACACCCAGCCGATTCCATTCCCCCCTCAGCTTAACCCTGCGTTGGAGGTCGAAGGCAGGGCAAATGCAGACCACATGCAGTAGCGTTTCTGCTACTTCGCCACACCCTCTGCAAGTTGTGTCCTCCTCCACGCGACGCCAGGGGGGTACATTTTGCAAGAATCGCTAGTCACCCATTCTAATAGTGATGAAACTGCGTTTTAAGTACAGTGAGTAAGGGCTGGAAAAGTAAGTGGCGGGGGTTAGCCGATTGTAGGAATTAATAACTGCCCATGCATGGCTTCATTTTGAAAACAGTGCTTAGTCGGTAATGAGTGATAGCGATCTTACACATTTTTTGATAGCAAGCTTAAATGCGGACTGACTAGGATTGAGGGCCCAGAGGCCGTCTGCTGAAATTTGTTGGGTATAGTCCTTAAAAAGTCAACCAAATGATCCTCCTGGGTTTTTCTCAGTTATTTCTTGCCAGACTAGGGACTCTAGTGTGCCTGGGTTGGATGGTCGTAATTTGTGGCAGAGGTTAAGAAATACCCCAATACAGGAAACATCATAATTCAATAACCCCATCTCTAATCTGATCTGTGAAGGGGATGCGGAGTATGGCAAATGGAGAACCTTTTTATAAATGTTAATAGTGTGCTGATTTAGAGCACTGTTCAGTTTTCCCTTAAAGATCCCTATGCCATACGATAGGGTGGGGCCAATTTTCGCTTTCAAGACTTCCAAGAGAGGAGACAGCGTGGGACCTGAAAGGTTTCTTGAAAGCTTAGTCAATGACACCGCAAGCGTTGTTGCTTTAACCGCAATCTCTTTGCGCTGCTTTGTAAGGTTGCCTCTGGAGTCCAGATGGACCCCCAGGTATTTATACGACTGGCCAATGGCGAGGCTGTTGTTATTAAAGGACCATCCGCCACTGGTGTATCGCCTTTTCCCGAATGGGACTACCTGAGTCTTCTTCAAATTGACTTCTAGTTCGTTCTTGATCGTGTATTGCAGCAGTATGTCAAGCAGCCTTTGCAACCCCACCCTGGTGAGGCTAAACAAGGCCAGATCATCGGCATATAAAAGATTGCTCAAGGCCGTACCTCCAACTTTTGGCGAGTGGCTATTTACGCCGTCCAGGGTGCCAGACAAATCAGCAATGAACAGGTTGAATAGGACGGGGGCCAGCACGCATCCCTGCTTGACCCCTCTCGTTGTGAAGATTTTTCGCGAGAGGTGCGTACAGGACCCCAGCTTCACTCGAACCCAAGTGCGTGAGTGCAGTTGGATAATTGCATTCAGTAATTTGTCAGGGATCCCCCACTTCCTCAGCTTTTCCCATAGGGCCTCCCTGGGGACCCAGTCAAAAGCGGCTTTAAAGTCGACAAAGCAGCAAAACGCAAACCTAGATGTTAAAAGGGCTTTGTCGACAATAGATGACACCACTAATAAGTTGGTCAGGGTCCCCGAGTTGGCAGTGAACCTGGTTTGGTTCATTGGCACCCTATTATCATCATTTGCCCATTACCTCAGGTCCTTCAGGAGGAGCCCTGCGTAATGTTTCGCCTCAATGTCCAACAGGGCTATAAGTCTATAGTTGTTAGGTACAGCTCGCGAGCCTGACTTATAAATCGGATGAATAATTGCACCCCGCCACGAGTCTGGGATTGTTGCGGTTCTCAATGCATAATTAAAAAGATTAGTTAACAATCCAGACCAAAAGGTTATGTCCGATTTAAACAAGTTTTGTGGGAGGCCGTAAGGACCTGGTGCTCCATCTTGTCTGGCCTTTGTCACGTCTGTGATAACCCGGTCTTCAGTCACCTGATGAGCCTCGTCAGAGAGTGGTGTTGCTTTTGCTTAATGTGACCCTCTGGTGAATGCCTAATAAGCTTTCTGTTTACAGTCAGGGAGTACCAACCCCTTTAATATTAACACGCATTGGCAAGCCAAAAGGTGAAGCCTACACAACCACACTTAATGAATAGTAGCCTCAGTAAGTGCAACAAGCGCAGTAGCACCAAGCCATAAAAACCTAGACAACACAGATTACTGCTTTCCAGAAAACTGCAAACAGGATCCCCAAAACTACATTATTTACACTACAGCCATAAACATCCTGCCTATGTCAAAACATAGTTTATATACTATTTGGTGGATGTGTGTGCGGTCAATAATGAAATAGGTGAACATTTTCCACTGAAACAATGGCCTACCACCAGGGCCGACTTTAGCACTACTGTGGCCTGGTGCAACACTCTATGCCAGTGCACTCTACCCCACTCTAGTATGAATCATTGCACTATACACCAGCCCAGTCTAGGTCACTCAACTCTGCAACACTGCACTCTACACCACTGCACCACTTTACTTGACGTACTCTATCTAGTCTGAAACATTCTACTCTGCGCCACTGACTCTTCTCTGCACCACTCTATGTCACTATATTCAAAACCAAGCCACTCTATGCCAATCTACTCTGCGCCACTGTGCTTTAGGCCACTTCATCCTATGATACTCCACTGTGTTGCTCTACTCCATTACACACTATTCCACTCTGACACGCTACAAAACTATTCCACTCAATTAGCTCTATGCCACAACGCACTTCTCTACGTCACTCCACTCTATGCCACTACACTCAACTCCACTCCGTCATTCCACTCTCTTACACTAATCCCCTCTATGTAACTCCACAACATTCGATGCAACAACCCCCCCCCCCCCACACCCCTCTGCTCTACAACACTCCAGGACACTTTATGGCATCCTATCCACTCTACTCGCTTCGTTATACTCCATGCCACTCAACTTCACTCTACGCCACTAAAATTTGCAACACTCCACATCACTAACTTTTAGCTATGCTGACCCGCACCCACGCTGGTGTGTAACACGGCTAAAACATGTTGGCAAAGCCAATAGCTCTTGCATAGATGAGACCTATTGGCTTTGCCTTATCAGGGGTTGTCACCATTTTTTTTTCACATTCGAGGATCAACTTCCCCGTTCAGGGCAGTAACTTTGCCTACTCCACTGGAGAATAGGGTCATCACCTACAGCACAATCACCACAACGGGCACAACCGGAGACCCAAAAGAAAAAAAAGTGTGCAGTTTGTCCAGGACTACCTCCACGCCCCAACATTGTATATGCGGGTTTCCCTCGCTTAGTTTTTGCCTTACTACATCCTAAACCCCGACACAGAGCAGCACCTTGTCCTCCCAGGCAGCATCGTTCCTTAAGGCCTTGCTCCACGGGGACAACTTGGGACCGCCGTTGGCCACGGCCTGCTCCTCTTTCCGCTTGGCGTTGCTCATCCTCCACTACTACAGGACCCGGCTTAAGTGAGAGGCTGGGGTACGGTGTCAATGGATCCACGGCTCACGCACAGCTCAGCGTAAAGCAGACGGCCCTAGCAAGGAAATGGAAAAGGGACTATCAACACCAAGGATATAGTTGAGAGACTAAACTAAAGGGACTATTAGTACGTAACTCTGCGACGTCGTTGATAGAGCGGCCATAGTGAAATGTGTGTCTCCTTGCGATATTTACGCTGAAAGGCAACTAAACATGTTTATAAGCATATTCAGTACCTTGTAGGATATTTTAAATTACGATAAATAATGTTTTCCTACATTTGTTTTAGTAAGTTTAGTAATTATATATACTCAAAGAAATACAAGTGATAAATGTTTTTACTAAATTATCGAAAGCTTTCTCTACTACATTTGTATACAATACATTTGTTAAAACGAAGTTGTCCCTTTGGATTCTTAGCGGTTTGATATGCTTCTCGCCCCTCCTTACTAGAAATGATCGATATGCAAATCGGAGGAGACCACGAGCGCATATGGACACCTAAAGGGAACAGGAAAGTTCCACAAAAAGAGAATACAAAATGTTCTTCCTATCGGGTCAAGTATTTTCAATTCTATTTAGGGCACAGAGGTTTGAATTTGGATATTGGAACCTCCGGTCCGGACATAGAATTATGCTTCTCTTTCTTTACTGCCCAAGTATTTTGGGCAGTAAAGTGCTGTATTAGCAGCCAATGAATACAATTACAAACAATAAACCTAATTTCCAATGAGCCCTTTCAGTCTTGTCTTATTCCTTCACCCACCAATCAGAGTGTGTCTAGCCTTATAAGTACATACATGCCAACATTTCAGGAGAGTAAAGTGGGAGATTTAAAAAAAAAATCGGGAGGATGGGGCTTTGAATCGGGTTACTGGCATGTATGGGCTTTGGAAGTGTGCTGCTGCAGGATCGGACACTTGAAACGTAAATGCACGTTTTTTTCTTACCTTTCAGAAGCATGGAGGGAGCGCAATGGCAGGCAGAGAGGGTGATGCAAGTGTTGGGCACTGGCCTGGCAGGTTGTTGGTAGTGCATGCACCCCCCAACCCCCTGTGGCAGCCCAGGCTGAAACAGCCCCCCCTCACCCCCCCAAGTACTTCGCAGGTCTTAAAAAGACAATTCCCTTGTTAATGACGCTTTGTTGGATTTTCACCCCGTCGAGAGCCCCTGCATCGCCACTCTTTGCTGGAAGAATTAGCACTTTACACAATACCAAGCCCTGTCAGCTGAAACCCCTGAGGAATCGGGTTTTTGCTTGAAGGAATCGGGAGGGGGGAGACTAGCCTTCAAATCGGTAGTCTCACGCCTGAATCGGGAGGGTTGGCATGTCTGTAAGTACTCAAAACATCAAAGTCCTTCCTCCTTGCACCTCTTGGCAAAAATACCCGCTGATCCACAACCAAGTCTGTAAAACCAATGAAGTACAGTCCGGGTTTTGCAGTCAGCAGCAGCAGAGACGTGCAAAGTCAGAGTCAGAAGCCGGCGGCGGAACCAGCTGAGCGGGGAAGCGGCTCCTCTGCTCCTCGGGCCACCGTTACTGCGGGGACGCCGCAAGGCTAAGGCTTGCAAGAGGCAGCGAGAGGCAGGAGACCTGAAGGTAAAGGCGACAAGCAGGGGAGCGCTGGGGCGCAGCTGAGTCCGGAAAAACTGTGCCCCTTCCGAAATCGGGGATAATTGCGGGACAAACCACGGGACAACCGCGGGAGGCTGCGAGAAGTGGCATCAGCAGGACCCTGGGTTATCCAGTTCCCATGGCCCCCCGGGACACCCTGGCCTCATAATCCCCTCAACGCCTCGCCTTGCAATGCTTCACAGAGCCCCACAGAGCCGCTAGGACTCAGACTGCGGCCCCCGGGGGTCCACACTACACTAGTGTTCTACACTAAAGCTTCCATTGCTCACAAGGTGGCGCTGTTGAGACGAGTCTGAGCCGAGGTGTCCGAGGAGAGAGGTGAGAGGAGAGGAGAGCAGAGCGTACTTCGCCATCGAGGTACTACGAAGCCACGAACTGCGGGGGCCGCGGTGGACACAGCCTTCTCCTCCCTCCCTCCCCCGCGAAGTCACAGTTTAACAGCGGCAAGAGGCGGCGGCGGCGGCAGCGGCGGCAGTGGGACGAGCCGCGAGGAGATAGCGGAGCGAGCTGCCGCCTGTGAAGAGCCGCAAGGAGGGAGCAGCTGTGCCTCGGTGAGTGGTGAGTGGTGAGGGGGGCCGCGAGAGGGCTGCCTGGGCCGCGAGCGCTGGCATTAGCGGCTGGGACATCCACCCCTACCTCCACTGTACCCACCCCCACTCGCTACGCCCACAGACCAAAACGCCAGAAGCCAGCACTGTTGCTGTTGGATGAGGAGTGCCCTCCAGTGAGCTCCATGTGCTCCGCGCCGGATCAGGATTTACCATTCCCTTTAAAGGATCCGCAAATTATTGTTCAACGCAGCAAAACCCCTGGGCGCATTTGAGCGTGGCAGAGAGCCGCGGAGAGCTGCGAGTCGCCCCATAGCGCGGCGGAGAGCCGCAATCTGCCCCACAGTGTGGCGGAGAGCTGCAACTTGCCCCATAGAACACCGGGCACGTCTGAGCACGGCAGAGAGCCGCGAGCTGACCCACAGCACGGCGGAGAGCCGTGTGCAGACCCACAGAGGCAGGAGTCACGAATCGCTTTCCAGTACACTCTAGTGTGGCAGGACCCGCGAGCAGTCGAGCTGTCGAGCGAAACGAAGAGTCTAGAGCTCCCAGATTGAAACGCCGACGAGACAAAGCGACACAGTGGGACACACGGGAGGCAGAGGCTTGGCCTGAATCGACCAGCTGGGACAGCTGTCTGTAAGGGAACCTGGGACACGAAGAACACACTAACTGACCCAGTGGTGAAAAAGAGCTCAAGCCAAGACCTTTCTGGAGCAATGAGATCCGGAAAAGAAAGAAAGTACACTGCACCCAAGCGAAGGAAGCCCAAGCAACCAGACGCAGCTGGGGTTCAGGGCCACGCCAAGCACACTCCAAAACCTCTGAAACTCAAGAGCCTAATCCTACGGGATTATTTTAGGAAGACCCCATCAAAAACAGCAGAACCAATACAATTATTAGGGGGGAGCGCTAGAGGGTGCCAGGCAAGATGGCCGCACATACGTGAGGCTCCGCCAAGACCGTGAAATATCCTTAATTTATCCTGCGATTCTAGCTTCTACAACCCCCCACCCCGACAGGTATCCATAGCTGCTGCGGAGCGGTGAGGTGTCCTGCGGCCACTGAGCGAGACGCTGGCCGGCTTTCCTGGCAGAGCGGGGCGGCGCCGAGGCTGCTCTCGAGGCGGGAAGCGGTGCGGCCTGTGACCGGCGGCAGACTAGCGGAATTGCTGTGCTCCCCTCGCTACACGGGGACGGACGAGGTGCCGGAGTCGAGAGCTGGGGGCCGCGGGAGAAGGCCTGGACACGGAACAGCGGAGCGGACGTCTCGGGGCCTGGAGCTCGGCCCAGCTGGGAGCGGTGAGTGCGGCGGGGCGCTACGCAAGCCCGGGGCTGCGGAGGTGACTCTGGGCCGCGTTAGGCCGCGCTGGGTGAGCCGCGACTGGCGGGGACGCGGGCGGGACGGTCATGCCGACAGTGAGGACATTGAGGAGCGCACTCCTGGACGATCCCCTGGAGCTGGGGGTCACTGCCTGCACTACGGGCTGCTGAGGGCGCTGCTGCGCGACCTGGAGGGGAGGCCTTGGCTGGCATTGTACGGGGCCTGGGTTCCCAGTCGGAGGTTGCATTTTGAAAGTGGCCGGTGTGATCTGGCGGATTCCGACTGCCCTGGTCTTTACATTGAAAGCCCTGCACGGAGTGGGTCGCTGGGGTATTGCCCTTGAACTGTCTCTGCTGGACTGGGCATAGGACATAGAGACGCCACGATGGGCAGGCCTGAGCGCAACCAGCCCAAGCTCAATTTTGATGCGAAGAAAACGGCGTTATCCAACTCGCAGGGGCTGGCGGACAATGACCCCCCCGGGGCGGTTGGGGGCACCCCTAACCTTGAAACCACTTTAATGGCGATGCAAAAAACGCTCCAATCCATAGAGGGCACCATGGAATCGGTTAACCATAGGTTGGACCACATGGCGACGCAGTTCGACCGGCAGAACGAACGCATGGGCGAGGTGGAGCAGAGGGTGTCTGCCACTGAGGATGGACTGGCCACGGTGACCACGAAAGTGTTCAATATGGAGCGGGTGCTGGCGGTCATACAGGCTAAGAATGAGGAATTGGAAGGGAGGTCCAGACGCAACAACATCCGCGTCATGGGCCTGCCGGAGTCAACGAATGTGGGCAGAATGGAGGACTTTATGGAGCGTATGCTGGTGGATATTTTTGGGGCTGACAAGTTGTCGAAGGTATTCATCGTGGAACGTGCGCACCGCTCCTTGGCGAAGAGACCAGTACCGGGGGCGCAGCCTCGACCTATCATTGCCCGCATTCTCAATTGTAGGGACCGCGATGTCATCTTGCGCCTTGCCCGGGAAAGAGGAACTGTGGAGTTTCAGGGTAATAAGTTGGAGTTTTATCCGGATTTCACTGTTGCGGTGCAAACAGCGCGTAAGGAGTTCGCTTCAGTAAAACAGCTTCTGCGAGCCGAAAATGTTCCTTACGCCATGTTGTATCCGGCTAGACTTCGGATTGGGCCTCCCTCAGATAACAAGATTTTTGCCTCTCCTAAGGCAGCCATGGACTACGCCAAAAAACAGAAAAAACGTAAAAGGGATTCCAACATGGCGCCGGACGGCGAGGACGCTCTGCAGGAGGAGGAGGCGTAAGTGTGCTCACGCTTGATCATTGCTATTGGCGAACGATCATGGACTGTTGCACAGCTCCCTGCAGATGAGTAGGCCCAACCTCGACACGCTAAGACACTGATTGTGTGACATTCTACCTTCTTATCAGCTAGCGACTATACCTATATTGTGGTTTGGGTTTAATGAGACTGGCTGCTTCAGCATTCATTCTGTTACATTTTCAATGGCCTGGGTCACATGGGTCGATTTGCGCTGAAGGGTGACTGCGTCAAGGTGGGCCTACATTGAGCCGATAAGTCCACAGCTGAACTGTCTGTAGGTTCTTGGACACTGAGTTGTAGCACACTACTTTTTGTCATGTACTGCGAAAGGAGGGCACTGGTGCTGACACTCTTCTTCTGACAGTGATTAAGGGTTTTTACACACTGCAATTCAGGCTCTTTTTTGCTACTGCCGGGTGGGGGGGAGGGAGGTGGGATGCTCACATATGTTCACGGTCTGCTCTTCGTTAGCTTGCTAGCGGGAGCTGGGCGACTCTGCGCCCCCGTCATAAGGGAGATCCCCACACATTAATGGTTGATTGGTTGGGGCTTTGGGGTTTCTGGGGGAGGGGACAGCTTTGGCAGGTTTGGGGTGCTGAAGTGGGTGGTGGGGGGTTGTTGGGTCTTCGTTTTTTAAGAGTCAGGACGATTTGTGGTCTGTATTTTGATTCGGGGCGGGAATGATCTTGAGTCATGTTTGGTTGCTGGGGGACGATAAATGTGCTATGAGTGGGGCACTGCACCTTTTCAAATGCTATCAGGTTATACTTGGATTCTGGATTCATGAACAGGGGGGCTAAGCTGACCTACATCACCTGGAATGTGAGGGGACTAAACCGTCCACAGAAAACTAGGCAGATGCTGGCCTTCCTAAACAGGCATGGTGCACATGTGGCTTTTATACAGGAGACTCACCTGCGGGGGAGGGCGGCTGAAACAGTGGCGAAACAGTGGGCAGGTACTAGGCTGGTCTCGAACTATTCAGCATATGCTCGAGGGGTCATGATTTTGATCAAGAAAAATGTGCCTTTTATCTCCATGCACGAGGAAATAGATGAGGAGGGTCGTTATATTACTCTACATGGTAGGCTATGTGGTACGCTGGTTACGCTCATCAATGTCTATGGCCCCAATGCTGATGACCCCGACTTCTATGTCCGTTTGTGGAATAAGATCTATCTGTTGCCACCGTCGGCTATAATCTGTGGGGGGGATTTCAATGTCACTTTGGATGGAGTATTAGACAGGAAACAGGATAGACCGTCTGTGCGGAAGAAAGCGGCTGACGCTGTGTTGGATGGTTTGGGCGGGCTCGGTATGGTGGATGTGTGGCGGTTGCAACACCCTGGGTGGAGGGAAGGCAAGTGTTACACGTCAGCTCATGATACATGGTCAAGGCTGGACTACTGGCTGGTGACTCGGGATGTTAGCGTTTGGGTGCAGGATGTAAGGCATCTTCCCCGCACACTCTCTGATCATGCGCCAGTGTGTATGGAGGTGGGAATGCCATTGCATGTGCCAGCCCCTTTTACCTGGAGACTTCCACTGGGCACTCTGAGTGACTTGGTGCTGCATGAGCGTTTAAGGGCGGTTATCGAGGAGTTTTTTGATAAAAATGTTGGGTCTGTTGACAGTATGTGCACTGTGTGGGAGGCGTTCAAAGTGACGGTGAGAGGAGCATGTATAGGCTTGCAGTCCAGTGTGCTTAAGTCCCTGAGAGACTCGATGGCCAGGCTGGAGGGTGAATTGATGATGTTGGAGAGGCAACTGGAGGCACACCCGGATGAAACGATATTGGCTGATGTTCGTGCGAAAGTCACTGAGTACAATGATCTAGCGGACCAGGAGGTGAAATTTCTATCTAAACACTCCAGAGCACGCTATTATGGGGAGGGGGGAAGACCGGGGCGGGGCCTGGTGGAGCGTATTAGGGAACCCTGGGCCAGGCATTGCATGGTACAGGAGATAGAGGACGGAGATACCACTGTAACTAACGCCACTGACATTCTAAACTGCTTCACCAGATACTACGAACGAATGTATGAGTATAAGGAAATGGCGGAGGAGGATGAGATTGCACAATATCTTGAAGGCGTTGCGCTGGTCTGGCTCTCAAGAGGTCAGCAGGAGTTCCTCATGCACCATGTCACGGAGGGGGAGTTTCGGGATGCAATTGCATCCTTACCAAATGGCAAGGCAGCGGGCACCGATGGGTTGCCGTCCGAATTTTATAAGGAATATGTGGATCTCTTGCTCCCGCATCTGGCGATGGTTCTGGAGGAGGCGGTGGAACAGGGACAGTTCCCAGCCACAATGCGTGAGGCACTGCTGGTTGCTCTTCCGAAGCCGGGTAAGCCGCCGAACAAATGTGAATCATATCGGCCTTTGTCCCTTATGAACACTGACGTTAAAATTATAGCGAAGGTATTGGCAACTAGGCTCCGTCTGCTTCTCCCAGTCATGGTGCTACCAGACCAGTCTGGTTTTATTCCTCTCCGGTCCACCACTCACAATTTGAGAGCTCTCTTTGCGGTGTTACATCTACTCAAACCGGATCTGGCGGCGGTGGCTGTCATGCTTGACGCTGCGAAAGCCTTCGACTCGGTCGCCTGGCGTTACATGATAGCGATACTTCATCGTATGGGGTGCCTTTTTTTTTACGTCACTGGTGACTTTATTGTATACGAACCCTGTAGCGCGGGTTCGGGTGAATGGACATGTCTCGGCTCCCTTCCCTGTACACCGGGGGACTAGGCAGGGCTGTCCATTGTCGCCTTTACTATTCGCACTTGTGATGGAACCCCTTGCCTGTATCCTGCGACAGCGTTATGCGGATGCTTCCCTGAAATTTCCCCTCAGGTCTCTGGCGGTGTCCATGTATGCCGATGACATGGTTCTCTATGTGCGGGAACCTGTGAGATATCTGGAGCCTTTACTGCGCGAGTTTATTCGGTTTGGCCGTCACTCGGGGCTCTCCATAAATTGGGAAAAATCTGTTATATTGCCACTCACGGAAGCGGCGATTCCTTTCCCACTGGAATTTCCCTTGGAATGGGCTGGGGAACCGGTACGCTATCTTGGAGTTTTAATACACAGAGACAGTCAAGAAGTTATTATGGCCAATTACGGCGTGGCTATAGCTAAACTTGAAGATCAAGTGGCGCGCTGGATCCGTCTACCGCTCACCTTTGCTGACCGGGTATCTCTCATTAAAATGGTTATACTGCCGAAGTTTTTATATTTTTTTGTTAATATTCCTATCCCGCTTAAATCGCATTTTTTTGCTCGCTTACATTCTCTGCTGATAACGTTGGTGTGGGCAGGCAAAAAACCAAGAGTGAAATGGGATGTACTAACTAAGCCATATGCTCTGGGGGGCTTTGCCGTCCCGGATATGAAGCTTTATTACCTCTGCGCGCAAGCGCAATTCGCTGCCTATTGGGTGTCGGCCCCACCGTACACCCCACACGTGGCACTTGAGGCCAGTGCGGTTCTGCCTACTCCATTGAAAGCAATGATTGTTAACTCGCATTCTGTGTTTGAGAAGGGCGAGGTAGACACGGTGCGATCCACCGCCAATGCCTGGCACGAACTGGGTAGACGGGCGGACAGGCTGCCGCTGTACGCTCCAGCTATGCCACTGCTGTATCACGAGGGCATTTCAGTCTCCAGTGAGATTGGGGCTTTACAGCTCCTTCAAGGGTGGGCCTCAACACTATAGGGGACCTTTACCCAGGAGCCTCCTTTCTCTCGCTGCGGGATGTGACGGACCGCTCCCCGAATGTGGTTATGTCCACATTTGTATATGCCCGACTCCGAGCGGCCATTTGAACCTTATATCCCACATATCCGGAGGAACCGTTAACATTGGGTGCTCTGCAGTTACTATATACCGTGCCGGATAAAGTTAAATTGCTCTCTAGACTCTATAAAGCCTCGCAGGAGGATGAGGGAGGGGGTGCAGGGACGGCGAAGACTAGGTGGGATGCGTGTTTGCCTGACCCGCTCTCGGATGATGAATGGGCTGAATGTTGTTCCATGACTGGAAGCTTTGTGGCCAACGGCAACTTTCGCCTGATACACTATAAGTTTCTACATCAATGGTACTACACCCCAATGCAGCTGGTGAAGTTTGGTCTGCGAGAGACGTCTCAGTGTGTCTGCTGTGGGACGGATGAGGCGGACTTTGTACACTTGGCCTGGGGCTGTGCACGGGTGTATGATTTCTGGAGTGCTGTGACAGATGCCCTATCTAAGATGACATCGGTTGAGGTTCCGCTTGATATTCGACTGTGCCTGTTGGGTATTGCATCGGGAATGCCTGCTAAGGTGAGACGATTGCTACTATTGGCATTACAGATTGCTAAACGTAGAGTGGCTATGGCCTGGGGAGGGAGGCGCGCACCAGAGGTACGATTGTGGCTGCCGGACATGGCGTATTGTAGGGATCAACTGGTATGCTATCATGAGGGGCTCCCTGCAAATTCGCGCCCTCGCGATATTTGGAGCCCATTTACGGCGTACATGCTCTCTTTGGATACAGACGGAAGCTCTAGCAGCGTGACTGGTGGCTCCCCGGTGGGGGAAGACGGTTCGGGGTAAATTGGCGCTGGGGGGATCACTGTAGTGGTGTGCTGAATGTAGGTTACACCTTCTCTAATTTACGGACTGTTGCTGGCGGCTTCCCTGTGGAGTCGTGGGGCAGGGTAGATGCGTGGCGCCGCCATGCTCGGCGAACAGATGTTAATAAATAGGTGCCGTTGTGATGCGGTTCCTTGAAGTCCTACACAGCTAAATGAGGTATGATGCTTGCTCTGAACCCTAAAGCATTATGTGCAGTTACCAGAACCTGACTCACGGGGTGTGGGGTGGTGGGAGGTTGGGATGTTGAATTGTTAACTGTATAAACATAAAATGAGACCACATCACTTGTGTGCATTGATGTTGTAAGATGCAAGTAACACCTGAAGAGCGGAAAGACATTATCTTTGCATATCTATTGTGGACTGTTTGATATGACGATATATTCGCTTCCTTTTCATCACCACTGAGTTGACCGCGGCCGGCCCTGCCAATGGGATGTAGGCTGGTTGCTGTGTACTTGTAATCTTTGCAATAAAGGTCTTCCAAAAAAAAAAATAAATAAATAAAACAATACAATTATTAGAGAAGCACCCGCAAGCCTTGGAGGCAACCACCTCTACAACCTCTGACCACTTAGGGTTTGACCTTAAAGTACCACCGCAAAATTGGGTATTCAACACAATACCAGCAAAAGAACCGTCAGAGGTTTTTATTTTTGGGTCTACCTGCATCAACCAAAATAGGGAAAACACCCAAACAGTTCCACTCAATCCGGTGAAGCCCTCCACCCTTCTGGCAGATGACAATGGGGTTGCCCCTCAACCGCAATCACAGCTGGAAGATATCATGTGTTCAATAGAGGCCCCCCCTCTGCTGCTACAACGTACACATATCCCGATTAAGCCACTCATGGGCTCTCCACAGCAAACGACGACGGCCCAAATCCATGGGCAAGCCGGGCCACCGCAATCCATTGGTAGTTGCCCACCTCTAAACTCGCTAACCTCACCAATAATAAAAACATTAACAGCATCAACAGACTCAAGTCCATTACACAAGCTATCTCCGCCTCTTGGCCAAATAAGGACTCTATGTCTAAGTCAATTAGCGCAGATGGCACCAAACGACCAATCCATGTCGAATCTGTCCCTTTTCTTTAAAACCACCTCAAATCCTCCAAGCCCGAGTCTCACTCCGGATGACAAACCTAACACAGAAGGGGACACTACGACCAGTGTTTGGCCTCATCTACTGCAGACCCTCCAACAAATCGTGACCGCACTTAACTATCATTCAATAAAACTAGAGGTGCAAGTTGATTTACTAAACACCTTGGCACTCTTTACGTCAGGGATCGACGGCAAACTAGATCAATTGAACTCGTTAATCCTAAGAGCGCAAGCATCTGCAAACTTTGTTCAACCAATGTGCTGCTGCTCTCCAATCATTGACTCCCTCTCCCTGCTCCCAGATTGCCTCTCCACAGTTATCAGGGAAGTAAAGCAGTTGAGGGGGGGATACGTGTCAGCCATACTGCAACCCACTAAACATCAAGAACAGGACAAACCACTGGAAGACAGTGGAAATAAAAATACAAAAGCAAAGGAAGAAGAAACGGATATCACAGGATCAATTAACCGCCTTCCACCGGTGAACGGTCACCCCCACAGTGTTCCAACAAAACCGACCCCGACTGACGAAATCTGCACGCTCTCACCATTACCCGTGCCTACAAACCAGCATGCCAAATCTGAGGACGGACTAATTAACAGTCTAGTTTCTTCGCCCGCTCCATCAGCCCTGGCCTCTCCCAGGCCTATTCCCCCTTGCAGTAAAAGAGAGCGTAAACGTCAACGCAAAGCGAGGAACAAACTCAGGGTTAATCCCAACTTGGCCCATCAGAATCTCTTCCCCATTTTTTCGATAGCCGAAAACAAAAAATCTTCCATAGAGTCCAGCGCAGTGGTACCAACAACAAACCCAACAACAAACTTGAATGGACCAACTGTGGACTTACCCACTCAAGAACTGGCGAGGAGCCCTCAGAGCCTAAGAACATCAACAATTGCCTCTGCAACGAAAATAGAGGGTAGTGATCCTGCACCAAGTATAAGGGTGAGCCCAGTTAGGTCAAGCAACACTGGACAAGAGACAGCGGCCGGAAAATCTCGGCTTTTAATGGATCTCCCCCTTTCTGGGAACGAAAAAATAACGTCAAAATTGAGCTTTACCAAAACCATTTGCAATGACATAGCTGCTCGGATCAGTCACACTCCACAATCAAAACAGGCTCCCCTCCAACCACCACAGAAGCTACACAAAAACAGATCTGATGCAATAATCGAAAAACTGATCCCCAAATCCACAATTGCACCAGAGTCGTGAAACGACAACCAATCGTGTCATCGGATTCTATTAGCCCCTGAGTACAAATCTAAGGGGCGGCACGATATTCTCAACAGATCAAATCTGCTGAAATTAGCGGAAGGCATACCGGGGCTAGTGGGTCTGGACACGACTAACATCGAATCAATCGAATTTCTTCCCCCACGAGGAAACCAACCCTCTGAAGTCACTGTTCTAACTTTCACGCAGGCAGGCTGGGCCGGAGCCTTTCTCGAACACAAGGCTACACTGCGGAATTGGGGGATTAGAGTGCACCCCTATTCAACGCCAGGGTATCCAATCACACTGCTATCAGGAGCAACTACACCCAACAAGCCGGCCTTCACCAAGAATACAGAGCATGGGAGGCCGTTCTCTGTTCTAAAAAATGCCTCAGGGCCGGACATAGAACTTAAAAGCCCTGAAACAGCGGTGAGAAACAATGAACCTGACCATGCCTGGGGATGGCTGCCAGCAGCATTGGCCACAAAAAGCAGAAACTGACCCTCTGTGACAGGTCCACCAGCAAAAACATACAATTCATTAAAATCACTCCCTCCGCCAGGGATACAACAGCACAGTGTGGTCAGCAGCAAGGGGGAGCCACTTTTCTCACTGTGCTCATGGAACATCAGCGGTCTACATCAAAAACGTTCAAATGAAGACACTATGTCTTTCCTGGGGGAACATGTGGCAATTGCTCTGCAGGAAACATGGGAACTTGAGGGCCGACCGATTGAAGGTTTCATTGAATATCGGAAACAGGCACTGAGGGACTGCCGCTTCGGCCACCCTAAAGGCGGGCTCTCCACATACATATCCAATAACCTAAAAGGTGAATTCAGTCAACTTAACCTGAAAGAAGACTGGCTACTGGGGGTCAAAATTAATCTACGGAGCAGACAGCGATTGCTCTTACTTATAAATGTGTATATTAATCCTAACACCCGCACAAAAAAAGACCACCTGGCCAGATTCTGTGAAACTATGAACGATGTAGCCACAGAATATCCCAACTCAGACCGCATCATCACAGGGGACTTTAACACGAACCTTTTCCAGGGGAACATAGCAGACTCAGAAGGACCCAACCTGACCAGCATTATTGAGCATGTCCCCCAATCCAAACCCCCCACGCAAGCTTTCAATATATTAGGCGAGGTCACTGTGTTGAGACTTTACAACGCAGGGTACCTGGTGGTGAACGGAAGATCAGTAAGCGATTCCCCCCCAAACTGGACTTGGTCAAATGGAAGAACAAAATCCTACTTGGACTTTACTATTTGTAATTCGGAATTCCTGTCCAATTTAGCTAGCTTCTCCGTCCTGCCAAGGCTCGAAAGCAACCACAGGCCATTGGTCGTTTCTTTTGCCACAAATTTAGCTCTCCATAAAAAGGCACCATCTACGTACAAAGGAATACATTCCGATAACCTAAAACGCCTGAAATGGAGTGAGTCCAACTGTCAGTGTATCCTAAAAACAAGCAAGGATTTTATCATGTGTGCTCTAGACCAAAGGGTCTCCCCAACAGCAACATGGTCGCAGTTATGCGCACATTTGATCAGAATTTACCCAGCGACAAGGCAGGGCCAAAACCACACACCACCAGTAGGAGCAACAGCACTCCCCATGATAAAAACATTAAAAAGAACAAGAAACAATGCACTGAGGTCGCTTTTAAAATCCCCAGAGAACAGCAGCTTCCTTGATACATACCGTCAAGCCCAAAAGGCATTCAGGAAGGCAGTTACCCAAGAGAGAAAGGACCAGGAATCTCGATTCTGGGTTAAACTAGTATGGGAAAGCAAACAACAGAACTCAAAGACATTTTGGTCACTTGTCAACAACATCGATCGAAATTCAACATCCTTTGGATCAGCGAACATCCAGGAAGCAGACTGGATCTCATACTTAACAGAGCATTTCCAGGCACAAGATAACCTGACCGCCCTGGATTAACATGGGCCTCTGACATTGGCACGGGCATAACATCGAACCTTTCACCCAATCAAACGCAGGGGCCCTCCTCATTCGAGGAATTGTCTGAAGAAAGAGTAGCCAAAGCACTGATGAAAGGGAGACAAGACGGAGCACCAGGCCCGAATGGCCTGCCACAGAGACTATTTAAATCTGACGTCCCTTTCTGGTCCAAGGTGCTATCAAATCTCTTTAACTACACCCTGAGCCACCAAACCATTCCGGACTCTTGGAGAGGTGCTATTATCCATCCCATCTTTAAAGCCGGAGCACGAGGCAACCCGAACAACTACAGATTAATTGCCCTGTTGGATATAGAGGCAAAACACTTTGCAGGCCTCATTATGGAGGATCTCAGACAATGGGCAAAGGACAAAAATCTGATTCCTTTAAATCAGACAGGGTTCGTTGCCAAATCAGGAACAATGACACATTTATTGGCAATCTCCACCATCATTGACAAAGCCCTTACAAATTCCAGGTCGATTTTTTGCTGCTATGTCGATTTCAAAGCAGCATTTGACAGGGTGCCTAGGGCTGCTCTATGGCAAAAATTGTAGCAGTGGGGAATCCCAGATAATATCCTGAATCCCATCATCTTGCTGTATTCCAACACATGGGTTCGAGTGAAGTTAGGGTCTGGCGCGCATCTCTCCCGGAAAATCTGGACCTTTTGTGGTGTCAAACAGGGATGCGTGCTGGCTCCCCTTCTCTTCAATCTATTCATTGCGGACCTATCAAGCTCTCTAGAGAAAGTAATCAGCCATCCACCAAAAGTAGGAGGCACAGCATTATGCAATTTCTTATATGCCGACAACTTGGCACTGTTCAGTCTCACCAGAGTGGGGCTACAGAGACTCCTGGACGCCTTAACGCAATACACGGTTAACAACCAGTTAGAAATCAACATGAAAAAAACTATGGTTGTTCCGTTTGGCAAAAAACGCTACAGCGGTGGAGGCTGGACAATAAACAAAGAAAGCATCTCAATCGGCAAATCGTACAAATACTTAGGGGTCCATTTGGACTCCAGGGGCAGTTTCACCAAACAGAGCACTGTGATTGCAGCCAAGGCTACAGCGTTAATGATATCCTTGGCTAAGCTCTCGAGGAGACTCTCAGGCCCCACGATTTTGCCCTTACTGGAAGTGCTTAGAGCAAAGATCGGGCCCACACTTTCGTATGGCATAGAGATCTTTAAGGGAAAAATGAATAATTCCTTAAATAAACAGACAACTAAACTCTATAAGAAATTGCTTCACCTGCCGAGTTCCTCCTCGCCAGCACAGGTCAGATTAGAGCTGGGCTTATCTAACTATGAATCCTCTAACGTTGGCTCATATCTTAACCTGATCCACAAACTAAGACAGGCAGATGCTAGTACTCTGGAACTCTTGGCATGGAACGAAATCAGTACGAGCAATCTGGGGGGAACATTTGGCCGCCTCCTAAATGACTACATCCAACAAATGTCTGCTGTGGATCTTTGGGCCCTTAACCCAAGCCAGACTGCTTTCAAAAACACAATTAAAAAAGCTACAAGACTGAAATCCCTGATCATGGACTGTTAGACGGACCGGGAGGGTCGGCCGAGGACAAGGGGAGAGGTCTCCGGGGAGAGCCGTCTCCAGCGATCGTACAGACAAGTAACTTCCCCCCCACAGACGTACACCACACAATGATAAGGTTTAACGTTCTTTATAAGCAATCTTTAAGTACGGTAGAATGGTACAAGGAGGTCTGGACTCAGGGGTCCCCTCGAATCTTAGTCTCTTGGATGGGAAGGGGGTAGCGGGACAGTCTTGTTACCAATCTGGTAGATGGGATGATACGATGGATAGCTCACAATCCTCGAGCTCGGCGTTCTAGATGGTCGGGCCGCGGCGGAGCCAGCAGGTCCCGAGATGATCGAAGGTGACGACGGTCCGCGGCGGTGCCAGCAGGTCCCGGTGAAGATGGTCGTTACAACGGTCCGCGGCAGAGCCAGCAGGTCCCGACGAGGTTGAAGGATTCAGAAGGTTGCGGCAGCGCCAGCAGGCAGGACAATCGTTCGCAAGGCAGGACTACGGCAGCGCCAGTAGTCCGTCAGGGATGAGTTTGTCGCTGTGTCTCTCGACTCCAGGATACAACTGCCTTCCTGCTCTGGAGCTGCCCCAGTTATAGGTCTGGCGCCCTTTGATGTCCGGACCCTCGCACTTGGAGGTCGGGAGGTCCGGGATGAGGGAGTCCAGACACCCAGCAGGGGGGTGGAGCCAGCGCCCGGGGGAGCTGGGTGCGAACGGCACCTGGCGGGGGAGAGCCATCGACACTTCTTTCTCCCATTGACCTGTCAAGTGGGCCGTTCATCTCCTGGGTGGATGGTGGTGCCGGGATGTCGGGGCCTGGCCAGGCCCAGGGTTAGGGTCGATCTGAGGCCACGCGACCTCGTGGTGCAGTGTCCAAGATGGCGGCCGGGCCGGCCGAGGGAGCTGGAAGGGATTCGACCATATGACACAGAGATGTCCGGGGGCAGGAGTCCCGCCTGGGACAGGTTTGCGGGTTGCTTCTGTGGGTAACATCGGAAGGACCGGGGCTCGGGTCCTGTCATGCGGGGAGGAGGCAAGCCCCTCACGTGGCCTGTCCAACATGGACAAAGCTCTCCTTGTGAAACGTAGCCATGCTTGGGCAGTAATCAACTGTTATAAACGACTATCCCCGGCAAATTACCTTTCAAATTACCTTTCAATAACATTCCCTTATCACCTAAAGCGATGCCTGATCGCTCTCAGACTGGGAGACTGGCGCTTCCTTCAAAATCTCCCTGTATGGCGTCAAAAAGGGTTGCTCAAACGTGCAGAGGGTGTGGGTCAGCAACACTGTTTTAAACATAAAATTGGCCAAATTCGTTCAGCATGCTTATAGTCTTCTAGAAAAATTGGACCACTGTGCAGAATAACATGTATTTAACTCCATCTGCATTGTCGGGAGTGCTAATTTTTAATTTGACACGTTGCTGTAAGCACTGTTAAGCAGGCCACATTTTATTTTGTTTTATTTATTTATTTATTTGTTTATTTATTTATTTATTTATTTTCATTTTCTTAATCTCTTTTAAGTTGTAAGATTGTATTAATATGCTGGAAGAATCTTTTAAAGATATGTTTTATATATCTAAATAAAGTATGTTTACACAATGAAGAACATTCTGTCAGCACAAGTTTGCTTCAGATCATCCCCTGATCCATGCTGTTGAACCCCAATCTTGCGTAATTTCACTTTCTACGAAAGAAATGTACAGCCGTTACTTAAATTATTGAAACATGCCATAAATCAGATGTGATTCTCTCCTTATGGCAGACCATCCTAAACTATCAGGCAAGGCCCCCTCCAGAAGGTAACAAAAGCAACCCCAAATTGGAAAGGTTGTAGTCAGTCACCAGTCCTGGACTTCTCTTTTATTCTTGTCAGCTGACTCAACTCTGGTGGCCAATAGTGCCTCCTTATTGGTCCTGATCTGCTTGCCCTCTACCGTCCTGGGTCTCTGCTTAACTTGTAAGGCCTCCCACAAGTCTCCTCACTGGATTTGCTATTACAGCGGCCATCTGCCTGCCCAGAGAGCTGCCTTCGCCCGGAGTTTCGATCCAGGACAGGGTAAATGTCTGTGCCTATCACTGTGATCCAATAGGTGACACTCATTTCCACGCTGGGTTCCTTACTCGGAGGGCGTAATCCCTGGTGGCAGGGTTGGCCCCGTTAATGGCCCCTTGCCCACTCCACCACTGGAGTCAAGCTAGCCTTCTATCCCACTGGAATGATGTATTATAGGGGAGTTGGACCAGAGTACTTGGCCCTGCGTTTCTAGTCGCCTCCTGACCACAATCTTATTGGATTATTCTCACTCGATAACCGGCATATGAGCCCTCCTCTTATCATACTTCTTTGCGCTATCGCTACCCTAGTGGCCCATTTCTCAACCCCCTACTCCTCATCTCCCTATTATGGCTTCCATTCGAATTAAGTCTGGAGTTACTGCTTCAAAGTCATTTATCCCACTAATCTGTCCAAAACAGCAGCAAAACGGTTCAAGCACAGCACCATTGAACAATTCCCTGATTCCCTCTTTGTTGACCAATTCCATAATGGGCGTCTAGGGAAGCTCAAAAATGACTTCATTTCTTTCACTCACGACTTCCCTTACTGGTCCACCAGCTTCTTCAATTCCTTCAATGTCTCCTCCTCCTTATCTATCCCGCATGGGCAGCGGCTAAAAATTTCCCCCTGCGCTTGCATTAATGGTTCTCTCACCATTACACTTTATAACAATGGCACTATCATGATCCAAGCTACAGACTCCTGTCTCTCTCTCTTTGACCACCTCTTCCACTCCTTCGTCCCACCCATACGACTATGATTTCCCTTGATTGTCCTTCTAGCTCCTCTCCTTTCTCCCCTCGACCCCCCTATACTACATCAGGCCGCTCTCCCGGGAGACAAAGGTCTTCCCTTTGCCCCCCCCTTCTCTTGCCTCCTCCTCTCCTATTCTTCCCCCTTCCCAATATGGTCTTCCCCTATCTCATCTGCCTTACCTCCAGCCTCCACTCCCCCTCCCTGCATCTTCCAGATATTTCAATGCTATCTCCTCCCCCGCAATCCTCCTAATCCTACCCAACCCCCCTACTTAATCCACCTTTCTTACAACCTGGTCTACCAATCAACTTTCCTTACCTTTCCCCTTCCCTCCCCCTTTCTCCTCATCCCTTTCTGCTCTTCCCCCTCCCTCATACCCTAAATTCTTCTCTTACACCTCCCATCTCTCTTCAACCTCCCCTTCCTCATCCTTTGCTTCACAACCATGTCTCCTCTCTCTGTAATTCTTCCTCTTCCCTCCCTCTGACCTTACAGTCCCATACTCCTCCCTCAATTACCATCTAGCCCAATCCCCCCCACTTTGCCTAATGCTTGTCCCCCTACATTCACCTTCCATAGCCTGCAGTACCTGTCCAGCACCTTCTTCTCTCTTCTCCCCATACCTCTGGCCATCCTTTGACCCCCCTCCCACCCCTCCCTGTACAGCCCCTTCTCCTCTCTTCGCCTTCATTTGAGCCCCCTCCTTCACCCCACCCCTTGCCCTCCCTCTCTACTCCTCAACTGTCTCCTCCTATTTAGGATCTCTACTCTTCCCCTCTGTTCAAAACTAGTTAAAATATCTCTCTTGCCACCACTGTATCACCATCCACTCCTTTCGACCGCCATCTTTCTCCACCTTCTACCCTTTCACCCCAATACCCCGGTTCCCCCACCCCTCTCTGTCCTCTCTCTCCTACTGCACTCCCCCCCTTATCCATCAAGCCACCCAACACTCCGTGCTCAGCCCTCCTCTTACTGGAAAATAAACTTGATTCTCTCATCTCTTCCATTTCCCAGCTTGTAATGTCCATCTCACTTTTAAGCGCCAAGATATCCCCCTTCCCTAACAACCTCCCAAGGAGTTCCTTGCTTCCACGCCCTAATAAAGCCAACAACAGTCTGTCCTCTGCAGACATCGCCAAATTACTGGCCATCTATAAGACTACCAACGTCACTTCCCCTCCACCTTCCTCTCCAAGTAATTCTACTCAGTTCACTATTCAGACCATCTCTTCTGTTAGAACTAACCAGCCTTCTTCTTACCGGGCACCCTCATTCAAGTATCTTATCCCTATCTCCCTTAACAGCCCAAACACCCCAATCACCAAAACAGTTGCGTCAGAGCTGCACTCTGACGCAACTGCAGGTCAAATGTGACAGAATTTGTCAGAGAGGCTCTACAGTAGCTCAACTCCACACAGCTCAGCACTACAAGCCAAAAGTGCACTGGATAGTTCTGAAAACACCCCACAGCCCATATACTGTTTTAAAGTAGTGTAAAAACAAACACAAAAAGGCAGCTAGCAAAAAAATAGATTGTGCGATTAAAATACCAATTAACTGTGTAAACAGTACCAGTGAAGTGAAATAATAAATAAAAAATAATCTTGCAGCTTGACTGTTAATAAACAGCTGTGCACACTCTGTGTCTGGGTACGCATTCACAAGTGCAGCATTCACATGTGTGCTAATAACAGGACACACTGCCTGACATAAATGCCCAGAAAAATTCCAAATTTGTCCCTCAAGTGTGATACAAACTAAGATTGACAGAGGCAGGGTTTTTGTTTACCATGTCTTGTCTGCCTGTTGAGTGTCAGGGCCGTCCTTCCTCATGCTAAGCCATCACATCCCGGGGCCCTGAACTGCACTATTTAGCTTGTATGGGGGCAGAGCACATGGAAAAGGGTAAGTCATTTTATTTGAACCACTGTAGCTCAGAGTTAACATAACTACTGGTTTCTGCTTTCAAGTGTTGCTAGTTTATACATTGGGAATAATCTACAGGAGCATAATGTGTTTCCGAACACAGGATAAAAACAATGTGATTGTCTTTTGTGAACTAAATATGTAACCCACTTGGCGGGTTCCTAAAAGAAAGTGAATTACCAATTTTATAATCTAAGATTACAGATGCTCCAGTCTACTACATCTCATTTCCTAATACATCCTTCACATCATTTTGACTTCAATCTCCTTATTCGCCTAAATTCACCCAATGTCAACCTTAATCTGTCTGTCTCTGTGGCTCCTCCTATTCTAAAACAATGAGTCCCTCACGTGTCCTCCAAACCCAAATTTCCATAATGCTATATGCATTACTGGCAACAAATTCAAAGCCTTTATCCAAGATCCGTGCATGTTACAACAAATGTCTTCACTTCTCATCCTTGGCCTCTCTAGAAACCTTTTCCATTCTTTCACTGGACAAACCACTCTTGTTCAACTAAATCTATGTACCTTTCTTTCCCCCAAGTGATCAGTTTTTGACATCCTTAAACAAATCCGCAATCTATGACTATCCCAAGGCTTATTGCTTTGCCTCGCTACTGCTCATTCTTTTAATCCTAATAACTCTAAAACCTGGAAGGCTAAAAAAAATAATCAATAACATACATACCCTATGCTTACTTGAAACCCATCATAACAACACACAGGTAAAATGGATACTGACCTTTCTAACAAAGACATGTTCATTGGTTCTCTCAAACTTATTCTTGCACCTCATTCTCTGCCCCAACTACTCAACACTGTCAATACCAACTCCCCTTTTACTGGGTTATATCCCCACAACAATTTTCCATAAAAACTTTCCCTGCTGTAGAAGTTTTGATATACTTACTTATTGACTCAAAACAAACTTAATAAATCTTGCTCTCTTTCTTTCATCCCTGCTCTATCTCCCAAATGCACAGTATTGCAAAAATCCTTAAATTCTTCCCAGACATGTAAATAGCTCCTTTTTAGGTCGCGCCTGGTCAGGGCATGCACTGTGAGACATGCGGTATTCAGATAGGAACTTCAAGCTCTGCCCACTCTATGCTCATATTTTGCATTGGCTTGTTTAATTGTCCACTGTAAACAGTGGCTGTTCATTTGTCAAAAGGTTTAGTATTCCCTCTTTGGTACCTCCTTGTCTCATTTTGTAACCTCCCATGCCGACAACCCCTGTTACATGTGTTGTTACTCAGTAGGCTTTAATTACAGCCTCCAAGCACTATTTTCACAAATAGCTTTGTACACGCTCTCTCCTAGCGCTTTAAAAAAAGAATTATAGCACGCATTTGCAATGCAATATGTCTTGCATTTGCGGGAGTTTATGCTATTGGCATTGTAAATGACAATGCCTTTTTAGGTCTCACCTGACCCAGTGCATGCGCTGCTCTGGTGAGACTTTTAGTGAGGGCTCAGAAAATGCTACCATGGCCAGCCTAGATCTACAGTGCATGTGCGCGGGCGCGAGCTTAGGAGCAGAGGCGCCATATGGCAAACCTCGTCATGCTCATTAAGCGCCCGCAATCACTTTCAATTTCGCCCGTTCAAAGAACATCAAACATCAAAGAACATGTTGTGTTAATGCTTTGCTGCTGCTGGTTTGACATACAACATGCTTTCTCTTTCCACAAACTCGATGTTTCTGTTCCTTTACTTTGAGATGCTTTTCGTATTACTGTCACACACAACCAGGCACACAACCACACACACAAGCACAACCACATGCACAACTATACACACAACCACACACACAACCACACACACACACAACCACACACACACACAACCACACACTCACACAACCACACACACACACAACCACACACATACACACAACCACACCCACACCCACAGCCACACACACCAAACACACAACCACACACACACAACGACACACACAACCACAACCACACACACAACCACATACACACACAACCACAACCACACACAGCCACAACCACACTCACAACAGCAACCACATGCACAACCACACAACCACACACACAACCACAAACACACACAAGCACAACCAACACACAACCACACACAACAACCCACCCACACAACCACACACAAAACCACACAAACACAACCACACACACAACCACAACCACAAACAAAACCACAACCACACACACAACCACACACACACAGAACCATACACAACCACACACACACAACCACACACACAACCACACACACACAACCACACACACACAACCACACACACAACCACACACACGACATCACTCCCTCGCAAGACCTCTGCGACTCACTCACCTTGTTCTTCTTCCACCGCAAGATCGCCGATATACACAACAGCTTTGGCGCACCAACCATGCACCCAACCACCGAACCAACGCCCCCCACCACCACCATCTGACCCCGGACCCCGGTCAGCACCGAAGACACCACCCGCACGATGAACACCATCCACTCCGGATCATCAACCGACCCCTGCCCTCACCACGTCTTCAACAAGGCTGACTCCATCATCGCACCCCAACTCCGGGACATCATCAACACCTCCTTCAACACCGCCACCTTCCCGGAGTTCTGGAAGCACGCCGAGCTCAGCGCCCTCCTGAAGAAACCAACAGTGGACCCCACCGGCCTCAAGAACTACCACCCCATCTCGCTCCTCCCTTTTCCTGCCAAAGTCATCGAGAAGACCGTTAACAGACAGCTTGCCGCCTTCCTCGAGACGAACAGATCCCTCGAAGCCTCGCAGTCCGGTTTCCGAGCCACCCATAGCACCGAGACCGCCCTCATCGCAGCCACTGACGACATCAGATCCCTGCTCAACAACGGGGAAACAGCGGCCCTCATCCTCTTGGACCTCTCTGCAGCTTTTGACACTGTCTGTCACCGCACCCTAGTACAGCACCTCAACAACATCGGAATCCAAGAGAAGGCACTGGAGTGGATCATCTCGTTCCTCGCCGGAAGAACTCAGAGAGTCCGCCTCGCCCGTTCAGATCCAAGACCACTGAAGTCATCTGCGGCGTACCACAAGGATCATCACTCAGCCCAACCCTCTTCAACGTCTACATGAGCCCTCTCGCTGCCATCGCACGCAAACACAACCTCAACAACATCTCCTACGCCGACGACACCCAGCTGATCCTCTCCCTCACCAACGACCCTGCCACCGCTAGAATCAGCCTACACGAAGGGATGAAAGACGTCGCCGAATGGATGAAGAACAGCTGCCTGAAACTGAACTCAGGCAAGATGGAAATCCTCATCCTGGGATCATCGCCCTCCGCCTGGGACGACTCCTGGTGGCCCCCTGCCCTGGGCACCACTCCCAAACCAACGGACCACGCACGCAACCTGGGCTTCATCCTGGACTCCTCCCTCTCGATGACCAGACAAGTCAACGTCGTCTCATCATCATGCTTCAACACCCTGCGCATGCTCTGCAAGATCTTCCGTTGGATCCCCCACCGAAACCAGGAAGACGATCACCCAGGCACTCGTCACCAGCCGGCTGGACTATGGAAACACCCTCTATGCCGGAACCACAGCCAAACTTCAGAAAAGACTCCAGCGCATCCAGAACGCCTCCGCACGACTCGTCCTGGACATCCCCCGACACAGCCACATCTCCGGCCACCTGAGAGACCTGCACTGGCTCCCCGTCAGCAAGAGGATCACGTTCAGACTCCTCACCCACGCACACAAGGCCCTCCACGACCTGGGCCCCAAGTACCTCAACAACCGCCTGACCTTCTACGCGCCCGCCCGCCAGCTACGATCGTCAAGCCTCGCCCTCTTCGCCATACCACGCATCCGCAAAGCCACCGCCGGGGGAAGATCCTTCTCCTACCTGGCAGCCAAGACATGGAACTCCCTCCCGATCCACCTCCGGCTGACCCAGGATCATCTCTCCTTCAGGAAGCTCCTCAAGACTTGGCTCTTCGACCAGTAACGGACCCCTGCCCCCCAGCGCCTTGAGACCCTCCCGGGTGAGTAGCGCGCTATATAAATGCCCATGATTGATTGATTGATTGACACACACAACCACACACACAACCACACACGCAACCAGGGCCGGACTGAGAACTGAAAGAAGCCCTGGCAAAATATGCCAGACCAGCCCCCATCCGGCGCGTAGCGAGCGAGCGGGCCCAACCGCTAATAGGGAAATTTGGGGGGGGGTTCTTCCCCCAAGAAAAGAAAATTTTGGAAAACAACAGCCCAAAATGGTGAATTTTAAAGCAATTTTTTCATTAAATATTCAATTGTATTCAATAGTAGATGATGACCCTAAAGAGCACCAGGTTACCCATTATGGTCCCCGGACTCACGAAAACTTCTGGCATGCCTAAGAATCTGTGCATTTTTGAAGGCTTCTACATGTTGCTGCATGCAGATAGAAACAATGTAGAGCTGCTGTGCAGTTGCGGTTGACATGGATGATTTGCTAATATTTAAATAAAAATATTACGAGGACTGCATGTCAGAGATTGCAAAATATCTTGCTGTGCGTGCCAGAAGTTGTGCTCAAGTTGTAACTACGATGCACACGTTCAGAGAATTTCAATTGGAAACAACAGCAAATAAAAATGTTCAAGAATGTGTACAAAAAAGTGACCACAGCAGAAACACCAATGCCACATGCTTTTGGGTTGTATATTGTCCCTTTATAGCAGGCCCCGGGAGCCCTTGGTTCATTAGCTCTCAATACTTCTTCACTCTCGGACCACACTTCCACCCAGGAGGAATCGCGTTAGCACTCAGAGGCTGCAGAACATCGATCTCTTCCAGCGATCTGAAGGATCCGCCAGTCATCTTGAAAAAGGACTGTCTCCCACATGAGGGAAGCCTATGTCTGGAGAAACTTTATTTGGTGTTTCGTCATTCTCTTTCCTTGGAGAGATATTATGAAACACAGTAGCATCAAATTCCTCATAAGAGGAATTATTTATTTTCTCTGGGATTAGATGCGAAGGTGGTATGTGTAGAACCACAGCACCCCCCTTTAGAAAGGTTTTCACCTTTTTGTTATATTTTTTGCCCGAAGGGAATATGTTCTGATGTCAATCGTGAAGACTGTTTTGATTTAGAAGCTTTCCTTTCATCAGGGGTGTGGCCTAGTAGTTTCATGTGTCCTGCGGTAGCAAAGCACCTCTGCTGTGTACCCCAATACGGATTGCCTAATACTGTAAACAAGGGAACAAGCTTGCACACCATTGTACAGTATTTACCAAAGGTTTGGGCTCTAGGTGCAGGTTCATTTTCAGGACAGTTGGAGCACAGTTTTGAGAAAGGAGCAAGCGTCTACAGTATTGCTCAGGTTCAGTTAGACATGAATAGGCCATCCAATAACATTAAACTAGAACTTGGGAGGAAGTATGGTGGGGGGGTGTACAATATTTACTAACAAGAGGATGCTCCCAGAGGTTTCGCTCCGAATCATGAAGTAGAAAGCCCTGGAACATGTGGAAGCTCCTTTCTTAAAGGGCCAGACGTGTTTACGGCTATGTGACTGTCCCTAGTATAGAGTCTTCTTACATTGCAAGTTCTTGGAAGATGCAATCAACAACAGAAATGCCATTTAAGGGGTACTCTTTTGAAGCCTGAAGAATAACAAAAGAAAGAATTAGCTCCACTCAAAGCGAGGGATCACTGGAGAAGCCAATCACTATGTGCTGATCGATCAATGGAGTAAGTGGTGAAGTGGCAGGTGACACATGACTAGGACGCAAAGCTCAATTGTCAAAGGGCACTTGCACTTTCAGGGCACATTTTTTTCAAATTAACAGTGTTCATTATGGGGACTCTTTTTTCAAGCCCAGTCTGTTATTGCTGGTTATGACCACACAACTTTGAGCTTCTCTGTTATTGTTTTGTCTACATATGACTCTAAGTGAATCACTAGTCCAGTTCTTTACATTACTCCTTTAATTAAAGCACCACTCAGCCCTTTTACAATGTTACTATCATCCACACTGTGCACATGCACAGATATGTATACAGACCTATTGCCAATCACAGAATGTCTCAAATACGCTTAAAAGTGGAAGCACAAGCCATTTGTCTGCGATCCATGAAGATTCTGTTATCAGCACTTCTCCCTTTTACCATAAGAGCAGGTCAAACATGAATGGGAAAAATATCCTAGTTTGCAAAAGTTTTCTGTACGATTATGATTCTGCCATACTTGCCACATAATACAACATCTGCTACATTATCTGACAATTTTAACCAATAAATTGTTTTTGGCTCAAACGGATCAAAAGTTACTAAAAAATGGGACTTGTGCTGCTGCAAAGTGGACGGCCCTTTGCAAAGGTTGAATGATCACCTTTCTCACTGCTGTATTTGTATGTTACACTGGTACTAATAAGGCAAAATCTTTCTAGAGATTGTTAGCATGTGTAAAAATGTCAAAATAATAAAGTGTCAGAAAATATACTGCATTACGATGCAGCCTTTTTTGCTGCATAGTTTAGTAAACACTGCGGTGTAATTTTGTTTTCTTTTGCTGTATAATTCCAGTGGCCCCAAAGTTGGCAGCACATCTTAAAAATGCTTGTGCATAGAGCAGCGAGAATGTGAAGTTTGTGAACTTAGTTTAGTGTGCGTGCAAATCCAGTGTTGCCAATCACTGGTGAGTTCCAGGTACTACTGCTGAAACAAGGCCAATAGCAATACCAATGGGTGAGGCAGACTGGCCTCAAGGGCAGGGACGGCTTTAGCGCTGTGCAACATTGTTTGTTGGTGCCCCCCCAGTCAAGTCAAGTCAAGTCATAACATTTGTATAGCGCACTACATACCCATAGGGTTTCAAGGCGCTTAGGAAGGGGAGGAGGATTATTTGTCAAATATCCACGTTTTAAGCTGCTTTCTGAACGCTAGGTGGTTCTGGGTGAGGCGAAGGTAAGCGGGGAGTGAGTTCCATGTTTTAGCAGCCAGGTATGAAAAGGATCTGCCTCCCATGGTGATCTTGTTGATGCGAGGTACAGTGGCGAGGGCTTGGTTGGAGGAACGTAGTTGGCGTGAGGGGGTGTAGAAGGACAATCGAGAGTTGAGGCAATCTGGTCCGATGTTGTAGAGTGATTTGTGTGCGTGGGTGAGCAGACGGAAAGTGATCCTCTTATTGACGGGTAGCCAGTGGAGGTCTTTAAGGTGACCAGAGATGTGTTCGTTGCGAGGGATGTCTAATATGAGCCTGGCTGATGCGTTTTGGATTCGTTGGAGTTTCTTCTGGAGTTTAGCGGTGGTACCTGGGTAGAGGGTGTTTCCGTAGTCCAGTCGGCTCGTGACCAGGGCGTGGGTGACTGTTTTCCTTGTTTCGGAGGGGATCCAGCGAAATGTTTTTCTGAGCATGCGAAGAATGTTGAAGCAGGAAGAGGATACAGCGCTGACTTGTTTGCTCATTGAGAGTGAAGAATCCAGGATGACGCCAAGGTTCCGTGCGTGGTCTGTCGGGATGGGTGCTTTTCCGAGGGCTTCCGGCCACCAGGAGTCGTCCCAAGCAGAGGGGGATGTGCCTAAGATGAGGACTTCTGTTTTGTCTGAGTTCAGTTTCAGACGGCTTTGTTTCATCCATTCGGCAACTTCTTTCATTCCTTCGTGTAGGTTAGTTTTGGCGGTGCTGGGGTCATTGGTGAGAGAAAGGATCAGTTGAGTGTCGTCCGCGTAAGAGATGATGTTGAGGTTGTGTTGGCGTGCGATGGCCGCGAGGGGGCTCATGTATATGTTGAAGAGGGTGGGACTGAGTGAGGATCCTTGAGGTACGCCGCAGATGACTTCAGAGGCCTCGGACTTGAATGGAGGAAGGCGGACTCTCTGGGTTCTTCAGGTGAGGAACGATGTGATCCATTCAAGTGCTTTTCCTTGGATTCCGATGTTATTGAGGCGTTGTAGAAGGGTGCTGTGGCAGACTGTATCGAATGCTGCAGAGAGGTCGAGGAGGATGAGGGCGACTGTGTCTCCATTGTCCAGTAGAGTTCGAATGTCGTCTGTTGCTGCGATGAGGGCGGTCTCAGTGCTGTGTTTTGCTCGGAAGCCAGATTGTGAGGGGTCGAGGGATTTGTTGGCTTCGAGGAAGGCGGCGAGCTGGTTGTTGACGGCTTTTTCGATGACTTTGGCCGGGAATGGGAGAAGCGAGATGGGGCGGTAATTTTTGAGTTCGGTGGGGTCCGCTGTTGGTTTTTTCAGAAGGGCGGTGAGTTCAGCGTGTTTCCAGTCTTCTGGGAAGGTAGCGGAGTTGAAGGAGCAGTTGATGACGTCACGGAGGTGCGGTGCTATGACGGAGTCTGCTTTGTTGAAGATGTGGTGAGGGCATGGGTCTGTGGGGGATCCTGAGTGGATGGAATTCATCAGGCGGATGGTGTCCTCAGTGGAGATTGGGTTCCAGGCGTTAAGGGTGTTCACGGGGGGAAGATGGTCAGCAGATGGTAGGGTGGGTTGGTTTCCGGGTTGGTTGTCAAAGCTGTTGTGGATGTCTGCAATCTTGTTGTGGAAAAAAGAGGCGAGGGAGTCGCAGAGGGTTTGAGAGGGGGTGATGTCGTTGGAGTTGGCCGAGGGATTGGAAAATTCCTTGACGATGTTGAAAAGTTCCTTGCTGTTGTGGGCGTTGTTGTCAAGTCGATCCTTGAATGCTGTTTTCTTGGCTTTTCGGATCAGTTGGTGGTGAGTGCGGGTGGCGCTTTTGAAGGCGTCCTTGGTGCTGGTGGTTGGGTCTTTTTTCCAGGCCTTTTCAAGGGAGCGGCAGAGTTTCTTGGACTTCTTGAGATCATCGTTGAACCATGAGGTTTTCTTGTTGCCAGGTTTACTTTGACGTTTTTTCAGTGGAGCTAAGGTGTCGGCGGTGTTGGATAACCATAGGGTGAGGTTGGCGGCGGCTTCGTTGGCGTTAGAAGAGAGGGCTGGGGAGTTTCGAAGGAGCGATGCGGAGATTTGGTCCGTGGTGATTTTGTTCCAGTTTCTTTGCAGGGTAGGTTGGGAGTGGTTGATGGGTTTCGGCTTGTTGTAGGTGAAGTGAACGCAGCTGTGGTCGGTCCATAGGAGATTCGTAGTGTGGCTGAAGGAGACATGATTGCTGGAAGTGAAGATGGGGTCGAGTGTGTGACCTGCGATATGGGTGGGGGAGGTGACTAGTTGTTTAAGTCCGAGGTTGGCGAGGTTGTCCACGAGGGTGGCGGTGTTGTGGTCGTTTATCTTTTCGAGGTGAAAGTTGAGGTCTCCCAGAAGAATATAGTCTTTGGAGGGGAGCACGTGTGGAGAGATGAAGTCTGTGATGTCTTCACTGAATTTTGCGCGGGGTCCTGGAGGTCTGTAGAGGAGGGTGCCTCTGAGTGTAGTTTTGGGGTCGATGTGGATCTGGAAGTGAAGGTGTTCGGAGTTGGCGAGGTTGGCGTCAGAGCTGGTTGAGATGCGGATAGATTTCTTATGGACGATAGCGATTCCTCCTCCTGTGTGGCCGGTACGGTCTTTGCGGGTGATCTTATAGTCTTCAGGGATGGCAATGGTGATGTCTGGTGCGGAGGAAGCATTCATCCATGTTTCCGTAAGGAAGGCGACGTCTGGAGAGATGGTGTCTAGTAGGTTCCATAGGTCAATGGCGTGTCTGTGGACCGAGCGGGTGTTGAGAAGGATGCATTGTAGGTGGTTGGGGTCGGGAATCTGTGGTGTGGTCGTAGCGGAGATGTTGTCGGTGCCGCTGAATTTGCAGGAGTAGCAGGAGAAAGGGCCATGGGTGTGTCCAGGAGCGGCTTGGACGCAGTTGGGGGCGCGACCGGGGTCAAGGGCTAGGAGGGTGGCGGCATCATAGGTAATGCGGGAGGGCTGGGGAGCGCGAGGGGCAGGGGGTCTGGCGCTGGGGGCGGTCCAGGCGCGGACGGGCGTAGACGGGCTTACCTTTGGCGCACCTTCGGCGTGTACGTAGCGCGTGGACGCTGCGCGTGGGGGCATTGGCCATAAATGGATGGTGGGGGGGAGGGGCGAGGGCGCTTCAGCTGGGAGGCGGGGCGGGCAAAGGATGACGAAAACAACAACAAAATGGAGGTGGAGGGGTCAGGGCGGCAGGAGCGCTAGGGGGGAAACGCAAATACTACAATAGTGTCACGCTACGGAACAAAATGCTAATGAGTTAAAGCGGCGAGATGAAAACACAATATGCAACAGAGTCACGCTAGCAGTATCGCACTGTAAATGGGCAAATCGGTAAATTCAGCACTTAAATGGGCAAAGCGGCAGTTCCAGCACGCAGCGGTAATGAGGACACACAGCAGGCAGTAATTATTAAAAGCAGACCAGGTTAGAGCGTAAGCGCTGCACAAACGATACCTCAGCAGCAGGGGAGCGACCACTCAGCTTGGAAGCAGAGAGTGAGTCACGGCGCTTCCTGGTGTGGGAGCGCTGTTTGTTGTCTGTGGGAGGGCGCTTCAGCTGGGAGGCGGGGCGGGCAAAGGAGGACGACAACAACAACAAAATGGAGGTGGAGGGGTCAGGGCGGCAGGAGCGCTAGGGGGGAAACGCAAATACTACAATAGTGTCACGCTACGGAACAAAATGCTAATGAGTTAAAGCGGCGAGATGAAAACACAATATGCAACAGAGTCACGCTAGCAGTATCGCACTGTAAATGGGCAAATCGGTAAATTCAGCACTTAAATGGGCAAAGCGGCAGTTCCAGCACGCAGCGGTAATGAGGACACACAGCAGGCAGTAATTATTAAAAGCAGACCAGGTTAGAGCGTAAGCGCTGCACAAACGATACCTCAGCAGCAGGGGAGCGACCACTCAGCTTGGAAGCAGAGAGTGAGTCAATGACCACCTCTGCCACAGAGTCCCTCAATTCCACCTTTTAACAATGCCCCCTCAAGTCTACATAACCACACTTTCCCTCAGATGCATTTAATTTGATTTACAGCACCACTCAATCCAGTGTAGGGTTTCAGAGCACTTTACATCACACAGACTACACAGAGACAATCAATGATACATGTGTAAATCACTGTATAGGAAATGTTAAATAAGACAAAGGACTAAAAGGTGTAGAATTCACATGCCAACCATACTAGTGGGCAGTATAGTTTAATAGTGATTGGCCTGGACAGACACAAACTCAGTATCAACAAAAGAATTTCCTTTCTGTGCTGTTATGCTTCTAATGAGTGACCAAAGGCCTACACACAAACCATGATTAACTTTTACATCAAGATTATGACACAGATGATTAATACTACACAACACGAGTGATTACTATTTGTTTCTCAGATTGTATTTACTTTAAAAACATTTTCTTATCAATTAAAAACATAAACTGGTCAAGCATTCATTGTATATTGTCACGATCATGTGCTCTGGTACATGTCAAAAATCTATCTAACAATTCCAATTTACGGTTACTATCTCAGAGTCACTGATCCTAATGCTGCAGTCAAAACAAAACTAAATCACAAATTCAGTAAATAAACCTGAAAAATATAATCAATTAAAAACATGATACATAAAAAGTCCTTAGTCGACGCGTTTCGGTGCTTTTGTATTGATGTAAAACCTTCTTCAGGACAGACAAATTAAAAACAAGTATGGTCTTCTTTCTTTGAAATGAATACACATAATTAATTAATGTTTACTAGAGAGAACGAGTAGTTAGACCAGTTGTGTAGTAGTAGTGTCATATTAAAAAAGATTTAATTATTCTCACAAACTAACAAGCTTACTTTGGTTAGTTGACTCATGGTCCTTCTTCTCATTTGAGGCCAATAAAAATTCATTTAAGTCAGGAGCCAGTTTAATAAACGCTCTCAGGTTTTCTGTAATTCAAGAGGGTAGCGTTTTAAAATAAATACAGTCCTAATATGTCTGTGTATATTGCGGTGGCAAAATACCTAGGTTGGGCATGGACGATTAGAGCCCGACTCCTGAAGGAATAATACAGTGCCTAACGTTGTAAGCTGGATACCTCTTGTAAGAATAATATTTTGCACATTTGTACACTTTTTAATGATTTTTTTTAAAACTATTTATTTATGAAATTGATATTCTGTTTTTAAAATGATTTTATTACTAGAAGTTTATACATGTACTTTTATATGTGGAACATGCTTTTATGACAATTGTCGAAATAAAGCTTACTTGACCTTTGAAAATAAATACAGCTATCCTCACCTGATCAAACATAAAGTCGAATAACATGCTTACTTACTTAAAAACGGGGAGACTCGTTTTTATAGGGTCAAATTAATCGTTCACAGCGTCTTTAAATATGCGCAAAACAGCTGATCGGTTCTGGTACACCCGTAGTCGGTATGGATTAATCAAACATTTCATTTAGAATCTGAGTATTACGTTCTAACTGGGTTAATGTTCCATAACTCCTGATTAGTGTAACTACATACCTATAAATTTTGAGGTGTATCGCTTAGTCCAGCTTATTATCTTCCGGCTTGGAATCAGTTTTGAGGCGGTAGTCCCACTTCTTTCTGTGTAACCTAGATGGTAGAATTTATTTATTACACATGTCTCTGCATGACTTATAGAGAACATGAATTATTTCATTATTTGCATTTTTGTGGGTCTGGATCTAGGATTTTAAGTCCTCATATGGGCCCAATTTTAAACACCCCACATGAAGGGTATTTTTCTCAAACTGCCTCCAAACCACTTTTCGAAGGACTTTAAAACGTAATACCATGGTTAGGGGTTCTCTTTAATAATCAGAATTGATTTCTATCCAAATGAACACTTTTTGCAACATTAGGATAATCAAAGACTGGGGGGAAAAGATAATGCTTTAATGTTTACCTTGCAGTTTGCATGCAGCTCTTAGATGACAATAGCTCACTGTTTTATGTTAGGATTTTAACTTCTAAACTACAAGCAACCAAAGATCTGTCTTTCAAAATCAGTAACCCACTGCCCTATTTACATTATTTGAACTTTGTGATCTGCATAGTACATATTCTTTGAAGCAGGCACATTAACTTTCTGCGCAACCTTTCCATGAATCAAAACTTCCACTAGACAAAACTCCGATCTCTCTCTCTAGGAAGAACATCAACCAACGTAGTTATCATAACATTTCTATTGTTGCCGAAAATTGCTGGAGGCCAGGAAGGAGGCAGCAAGCACTTTTAAATCCGTAATATACTTGCCACCCAAAGTCAGCACCCGGTGCAAACACACCGGTCGCACTGCCCTAGAGCTGGCACTTTTCAAGGGTCCAGTGACCTCAGTGACAGAGTCACTGTTGCTCTAGGGTGTGCTGCTTCATAAGCCTGCCAGCAAGACTAGAGGTGAACTTCAGTATGGATTGTGGTGGACAGGCCTCCATGATAAATCCACACTTGCCCCCAGTAGGGTAAACCTGCTGTTGCTATGACACTGGGGTTTCTATGGCCTTGCAGGGCCTTCTTAGACCTATCATGGGAATGTGCTCCCTCAGGAGAGTGGTCTGGGGGACTGGTCATGAAGGCTGAACCTGGTTCCTCAGTTGCAAATCCACTAGCTCTGACCATAGTACCACAACCTCTCCCCCACTGAACATCATTCTGCCCCACTGAGAGAAACTCGCACTGCATTCAGCTACAACCTAATTGTGCCCTGGTATAAATACCTGGATGTGACTAAGTTCAAATTAAACACTAGACAAGAGCAATATGCTGCCTAAAAAAACTTAACAACATCCGGAAAAAAGCAAACACCCATAGGGAATGCAAGATTAAGTAAAGCATGTAAAATGTAAGCATGAACAACATGGATTACACTCACTATTCAGAAATCAGTGTGTGCTTTTGCCTGAAAAGTTAAAGACATGACTACAGGGCCTGGAAAGGACCCGCTTCAATGTACATTGCTTATAGCCTTACAAAATGCAAGCAGTGTGGTTTAAAAAGACCACATCCATGACCACCGAGCCAAGATACGCATTTTGTTTTCCAGTCCACCCATCAATCCGGCATTGTAGTATCTCCAGGAGTCTTGCACTTCCTCATTCAAGGAAAACAATGCTGTTCAAAGAAAAGATAAAAGAAAAGTAGCACTTCACTAGCAAACTTTGTATAGTGGCGCTCACGTGTTTGGATGTGAATAAAATCAATCTGGCCACTTAGTGAAATAGAATATAGTCAGAAAAAGACAACATTTGCAGCTTAAGTATTTTTCGTTTTTGGATCCATTACACAGTGAAACAAATAAACGTAAGGAGGAAAGAGAGGGTGAGAAGTAGGCCAGGCCAGCCACCACCTCGCTCCCTGCTACAAGTGACACACAACAAACAAAGTCTTTGGCGAGACACCTTATGAATTACAACTATAAATAATGTACGCTACAAAAAAAGTCTAGAATTAGATTCGATTTAGTCAATCTAGGATTTTCCACTTCAATTAACTTTACATTCATTTTAAGTGAAATTATAAATCAGAAACAATTATACGGACACATAATATATTTCCATGGCAAATTGGCATGTTAGATTATTAGGCAGATACTGTGAACAAGCTCAAGTATTGAGTCTGCAATAGCTCGTATCCTTTTATCCCTTATAAGTAATGAGAGATGCTGTGGTCCCCAATGGCTTTTATGTATGCACAAATGACTTGACCAAGGATCTGTAACAAAGGTTGACTGTGGAGGTTCTGGACCTATAATTGGGAACTTGTGAGTGTGCTTTGGCAAAGAATGTGATGGGGTGTACTGCACTTACAAATCTCTGCATTCTACAAGCTCGACCATCCATGTACAGATTTTCAGCCTCATATTAGAGAACCACCCACAGTTATGTCTGCACCTTGATGATATGCCTATGTAGTCCTCGCAGTCAGTTGCTGGTCGCTTTCCCTACAATTCATTGACACACTCTGCCTTCGGTGACCCTTCAACACCTTATAACTGTAGCCTCTGTACTCCGCCAACACACACCCCGGCTATTAGCGGCAGCCTGTGCATTTGACTGTTGGCCTAAAATTAAGCAACAGTGTTAGAAGGGGCGATTCCGGGGAACAGGATGTACTCTCCTGACCACCCCAGAATCCTCCTCTCCCACAATTACTGCTGAGTCTTATTGTGCGGTCCCCGCTGGGGAGGACTGCTGAACGTACACACTGGACGCACACCACACTTATGAACAGACACCACACCGTGGATCTTGAGTAAGCACTTTCTTTATCACAGTTAAACGGGAATCAATATTTACAGTATTCGACAGTCATAAAGTCTTAGTTCGAAGGAATAGGGGAGCGGGACAGTCTCTCTCGTAGGTCAGTACGTCACGTATCCTGCGCACAGCCCTCAATCCTCAGGCCGGGGGAATACGGAAGATGGAGGTGGTACTGACTATCCTACTCACTTCGGGCGAGTTAAGTCGTTGGTAGCGTCAGTGGTCCAGCCGGACAAGAGGACTTAAAGGAAAGATGGCGGCTGGTGGGCCTGTGTGGCAATAATGGTGTCTGGTGGCCACGTGTAGGGATGCAGGAACGGGGCCACCGGCACTGGGTTAGGAATGCGGGGAGCATGGGGCAGGGCTCTGGGCGGACCAGGGACAGGTCGACCAGTAGTTCTCGGTGTGCAGGGCTGCGCGCACAGGTGCTGAGGATCGAGGGGAACCACGCCACGAGGCCAGGTCCAACAAACAGCTTCTACAAATTGCTCTTCGCCACCCCACATACTCACAAGATTGTCAGCGCTGTCTGCTGCTGTAGATAGGGGCGAGGGGTCACGGTCCTTTAGACACCCTCTGCTTGCTTACGCCAACAGCTCGCCTCAGAGTCACGTCACGTCACCCGACCATGATGCTGTAGACGTGCGCAGCGCGACAGGTCAGGTGGTGTGTGTGGGGGGGGGGGGTTTAATAAATTATAATGAGTAGGGCGGCGGGCGGAGTCTGATAGCCTAGTAGCCTGCCTGTACACGCGTCGGAGCACCGCAGCAGAGAATCCTTGTCCTGCTCACACCAGGCCTTAGTCAGACAGGCTTAATGTAAGCACTGTGTTCTGTTGTTGGGGCCGATTTGGCTGACCGTAGGTCGAACCAAATTGGCCCCAACAACAGAACCGGCCCCCTGTCACAAAACCGGCCCCCACCCCATCCAGCCTATTGGCGGATTGCCCGGTGCCCGGAATGACCAGTCCGGACCTGCACACAACCACACACACACAAGCACACACAACCACACACACAGCCACACAAACACAACCACACCCACAACCGCACCTACACACAACCACAACCACACATACAACCACACACACAACTACACACACAACCACACACACAATCAAACACACCCACACAACCACACACACAACCACACACACAACTACAACCACACACACAACCACACACACAACCACATACACACAACCACACACACAACCACACACACCACCACACACACAACCACACACACACAACCACACGCATACACAACCACAATCACACACACAACCACACACAACCACCCAACCACACACAACCACAAACACAACCACACACACAACCACAACCACACACAAGCACACACAACCACACTCAACCACACACACAAATACACACAACCACACACACACAAACACACACACAACCACACACACAAAACCATACCCACAACCACACACACACAACCGCACACACCCCCAACCACACACACACAACCCCACAAACACAACCGCACACACAGCCACAACCACACTCAACCTAACAACCACACAGAACCACACACAACCACAAACAACCACACACACACAACCACAAACACACACAACCACACACACACAACCACACACACAACCACAACCACACACACACAATCACACACACACAACCACACCCACACACACACAACCACAACCACACAACCACACACACAACCATACTAACATACAACCACACACACAACCACAACCACACAAAACAACACACACATAAACAATCACAAACACAACCACACACACACACAACCACACGCACACACAACCACAAACACACACACATCCACACACAACCACACACAACCACACAACCACACAAAACCACAAACACAACCACACACAAAACCACAACCACACACACAAGCACACACAACCACACTCAACCACACACACAAACACACACAACCACACACACACAACCACACACACACAAGCACACACAACCACACTCAACCACACACACAAACACACATAACCACACACACACACACAAACACACACACAACCACACTCACAAAACCATACCCACAACCACACACACACACACACAATCGCACACACACCCAACCACGCACACAACCCCACACACACAACCACACAAACACAACCGCACACACAACCACACTCAACCTCTAACAACCACACAGAACCACACACAACCACAAACAACCACACACACACAACCACAAACAAACACAACCACACACACACAACCACAACCAGACACACAGAACCACACACACACAACCACACCCACAACCATACACACACAACCACAACCACACACACAACCACACTAACATACAACCACACACACAACCACACAAAACCACACACACATAAACAAACACAACCACAAGCACAACCACAAACACAACCACACACAACCACACACACACCCACAAACACAACACCCACAACCACACACACAACCACACAGACACGACCACACACACAAACAACCACACACACCAAACCACGCACACAACCACACACACAACCAAGCACACACCACACACATACAACAACCACACACACAACCCCACACACAACCACACACAACCACAAACACACACAACCACACACACAACCACACACAGACATACAACCACACACAACCACACACGCACAATCACACACACAACCACAACCACACAGACAAACACAAAATCACAACCACACACACAAAAGCACACACACAACCACACACACAACCACATACACAACCACACATACACACAACCACGCACACAAAATAACACACACAACCACACCCAAAAACACACAACCACACACACACACAACTACACACACACACAACCACACACGCAACCACACACACACAACCAAACACACAACCATACATTTTTACTTTGCGCCGTCTGTTTTCCTTTAATTTGTGCTACTGCTGTTATTACCATTACCTGCTGCCAGCCCACACTGAGCACCGCCCCGGCATCTCCCTGTTCCACCGCGGGTTAATTATCCCGATTGAAGTGGAGGGAAAGCTTGTTCCGGGTAGGCGGTGGCCGAGAGTGGTGTTGCTGGGACATAAATTGAGACAGAAGGCGGAGCGCGCAGCGGACGCGACTGGGGGTATGAGAGGTGACTGTACTTCCCAACGCTAGCTGTTGACACTCCACACTCGCAAAGCTGCTTAATAGCAATTCTTAGCCCATATCTGTAAAGCTGAATTAATAGCTTTTTAAAACCATTATTTTTACTTTGCACCGTCTGTTGTCCTTTAATTTGTGCTACTGCTGTTATTACCATTACCTGCGGCCAGCCCACACTGAGCCCCGCCCCGGCATCTCCCTGTTCCACCGCCGGTTAATTATCCCGATTGAAAAGGAGGGAAAGCTTGTTCCAGGTGGGACATAAATTGAGACAGAAGGCGGAGCGCGCAGCGGACGCGTGCAGCGGCGCGCCTGAGTTGCGCCGGAGTTAAGCCCGTCTGCGCCCGTCAGCGCCAGACCAGCGCCAGACGCCAGTCCTTATTCTTTCTACTTCAAGGTACCACGCATCATGGCAATTATCAGGTATTCCCGATCAGAGCTCCTCTCACTTAATACTTCACATTCCTTTAATAACGAACCCGTCCAACAGCCTATACTTACGTCATTGCCCAAACACCTCACCTGTATGTATGGCAACGTATGCTCACAGCCAAAACACGCTTCGAAGTATGGGCATTAATTGACCAAGAAGGGGGCGTGGCTTGGATGCAGAGGAGGTAGGCAGCGTGAGCTCGGAGCTCCGCGCCCGATCCCGAAAAATATCCTGAATATCTGATCGGACCCCGACGAAATCGGTATAATCCGACACTGGAAGGTGCCACGGAGGGTCCGGCGCCGACGGCGGACGACTCGAGTCCATTCCAAGCCCGGTATCTGAATCTGAAAGCTGGACTCAGGCGTGAAGTCATCGACCTAAAATGGCGGCGGTGGCATGAGGCACGGAGACGACGGAGCCGCTGGCCCGAAGCCACATTAAGGGCTGCTACTTTCTCAGATAGGAGGTGTTGACGGCTGCATCGGACCTCTCTAGGGGTGCTGGAGTGGACCCTTAGCGCGCCACCGGCGGTGGTTGGGAGCCGAACCCTTGGAAGTGGCGGCGACACCGTGGCGGCGACCCAGTGACGATGACCCCGGGTCTCTGAGCACGACTGGCGCCAGTCGGATTAGCGGTCAACCCTGATTCCGAGAGGCAACCTTGGCTCCGGAGACTAGAGTGGTGCCCCAGGCGTGGAACGCGGCGGGCCTTTTCCACTACTGCTACAGGGGGACCTTTCTAAGGGCGAGGCCCAGCGACGTGCGGAGCGGGAACAGAGACAGCTTTGGAGGCCACCGCTCGTGCCAGCCCAGATGGGGAAGCCGAAAGGGAAGGGAGATGGTGCGACCGATACGGAAGCCGCGGAAGGCGCAGATCGAGACCAGTCGGCGCTGCAGCGTATGCAGGACCGTATCCTGGAGGCCATCGCCACCACAAAGGACGCCTTGCAACAGGATATAGCCCAGGTGGCGACGGGCTTGGGCCTCCTGAAAGCTGACCACGATAAGCTCAAGGACAGAGTGAAATCCGTGGAGATCACGGTTCAGGAATTGGCCCGAGCCATGCAGCGGTGAAGGCGCAGATGGCGGATGTGATGGATCGTTTGAAGGTGCTGGAACGGAGGGCCGAGGACGCGGAAAACCGGAATAGGCGCAACAACGTACGCCTCGTAGGCCTGCCGGAAAAAATCGAAGGAGACGATATGGTGGGCTATCTCGATAATTGGTTGCGAACAGAGGTGGCACCAGAGGGACTGTCCCCCTTCTTCTCCCTTGAGCGAGCGCATAGGGTTCCGGCGCGTCCGCCGGCCCCGGGTCTCCCGCCTCGCCCAGTGGTGTTCAAGTTGCTCCATTACAGAGACAGAGACTGGCTATTGCAAAGGGCGAGAGAGGCAGGACCCTTTCAAGTGGATAACAACAGGGTCACTATGTTCCCGGACTATACGTTTGAGACGCAGAGGCTCAGGGCGAACTTCCTGTCTCTTAAGCGGGAGCTCCGTGATGAAGGCATCAAGTACTCCCTGTTATTCCCAGCGAAGCTGAGAGTGGTGGTAGATGAACAGACACTCTTCTTCACGTCCTCGGCGGACACTTGGGCCTGGTGGGACACTTATAAAGCGGGAACGGATGGTGCCAAGGCCAGGGAGGAGGAGGCTAAGGTGACACAACCGATCAGGAAATCTCAACGGATCAGGAAGAACCGCAGGAGGACCGGCAGGCCTTCGGTGTCACAGACGGAGACGGAGAGACAAGCGGCCCTACAGGCAGTGGCAGACTTATCCAAGACTACCAGAAGTCAGTCCGGGAAGGGCACGGACTCGGAGGACCCGGGCACGGGCTCAGAGACGGGACTTTCGGAATTTGGTGGAGCCAGGGGTCCTATCGTGACGCCACAGACTTCGGAGGAGATACTTGAGGCGTGTTAATCTGGACTAGTGGAGTGGACTCGCTGGTTGGACACCGGGGCGCTGGGCCCGTGGCAGTGGAACACTGTTACTTGAGGTTTCGGGGCGCTATGATGTGGGGATTGTGGGGTGGAGTGTGCGGGGATGATTTGCTTTCACGAACCTTTCGCATCGTACCGCGCCCTACTGGCCCTTAAGGTCATCGCAGTGGAGACTGTGACCATTACTGCCTTTCTTTGAGGGGTGGTTGGGAGTGTTGGTTTGGATGGGGGTACTTCCAATTGCGGGGGGGCCTGTCCTGGGGGGGTGGGAATTGAGAGCAGTTGGGGTTGCTCGGGGTGTTGTTGTTGTTGGGGGGGTTTGGCTTCCTGTTTGGAGAGGGAGGGTGGGTTGGTCCGTGGTCGCGGAGCGAACGAGGTCAATGATCTTTATTGTTCGGTCTGGTTGTGTGAAGGGGAATGGCTAGTACCGGGGCGCTGAAATGTGTGTCCTGGAATGTGCGGGGGCTGCAGTCCATGACACGCAGGCATAAAGTTCAGGCATACCTCAAGCGTAGGGGGGTTCACATAGCGTTCCTGCAAGAAACACATCTTAATAAGCAAGAAGGGATAGCACTGCAGAGGCGTTGGAGGGGGCAGCTGTTTAATACGACGTTCTCAGCTTTTGCAAGGGGGGCGCTGATTTGGATACGAGCGGGGGTTCCCTTCCAGGTTACTAAAACATTGGTGGACCCTGAGGGCAGGTATGTGGCGGTGGAGGGGAGGCTGAAAGGCAGGATGGTATCTCTCTGCAGTGTGTACGCTCCCAATGTGGATCTGCCCGCATTTTTGTCTTCACTCTCGGGTAAACTGGCGGGTTATTTGGCGGGGCCGGTGCTCCTGGGGGGGGATTTCAATTCGGTCGAGGATGTGGTATTGGATAGGTCCCATCCCCCACTGCGCGCGTCCCCAGTGCATAGGGTAGCCAAACGCAGGTTGGAGTGGCAGGAGAGCTGGGCCCTCACGGATGCATGGAGGGCATTACACCCCACTACTAGGGACTACTCCTTTCACTCGCACCTGCATGATCTACACGTTAGGCTGGACGCGTTTCTGTGTTCGTCATGCGTACTTTCTGCGGTGGGAGGGGCGGAATATTTGGCCCGGACGATATCGGACCACAACCCTTTGTTGCTATCCCTGAACTGGATGGTGACTGCTAACTGCGTACCAACATGGCGCCTGCAACCTGACACCCTGGATGACTTGTTGTTCAGGGAGGCCCTTGGAGAACGCATTGAGTGTTATTTTGAGGAGAACAGTGGCTCGGCCTCCACGAGGGCGGTGGAGTGGGGTGCGTTTAAGGTGGTGGTGCGAGGGCACTGTATTGGACACACGGCTGGGGCTTGCAAGACTTTGTTGGATGATTTGGATAAGGCTGAAACGCGGTTGAGAGATCTAGAGAAGGGTCGCCCAAATCACCCTGAGTTGCAGGAGGGGCTTAGTGGGGCCAGGGAGGGGCTGGCTGTGGAACTGGAACGGCTGCGCAGCTTTGACCATAAGGCGTACATGACGAGGGCGCACGCGGAAGGCGATAAGGCGGGGTCTATGTTGGCATTGCTCGCTAACCCAGTCAGGAGGGGTATGCCGATCATGATGATCCATGAGACAGGGGAGGAGCCCTGCCATACCCAACCCGGGATCCTGAATAAGTTTCGGACTTATTATGAGGGTCTCTATGAGAGTGGTGAAACAGGGGGGACGGATGAGCTAGGCGAGTTTTTGGACGGCTTACAACTGCCGAGAGTAGAGGATTCAGAGGCAGAGGAGCTGGGTCGACCCATTACGCTCGGAGAGATAGGGTGTGCAGTAAAACAAATGGCTAGAAATAAGACCCCGGGACTCGACGGACTCCCGATCGAGTTTTATAGTAAATATCTGGAGTACCTTGCTCCCCGGTTGCGAGAAGTCTACAATGAGGCACAATCGAGAGGTCGGCTCCCGGGCTCCATGTGTGAAGCCCTCATGATCCCGCTCTTAAAACCGGGCAGAGAGGGAGCGGCTTTATCCTCGTACCGTCCGTTGTCCATGTTGACGACGGACTACAAGATCCTGAGTAAAATTCTTGCCAACAGACTGCTGGTGCACATGACTGGCCTTGTTCATAAGGACCAGTGCGGTTTTATCCCGACGCGCAACACTACCCATAATATTCGCAGGCTTACGAGACTGATGGGGGCGGACTGGCCAGGCGCCGTCTCTCCATTTGTCCTTTCTATTGACATAGAGAAGGCCTTCGACAGTCTTGAATGGGGGTACTTGTACGAGGTGATGCGACGCTTCGGGCTGGGGGACGGATACATAAACTGGACCAAGGTCCTGTACACTGATGCGGTAGCGAGAGTCCGAGTGGGCACTCTGATCTCGAGGCAATACCCGGTCCGGCGTGGCACCAGACAGGGGTGTTCCCTATCTCCGCTCCTGTTTGCCCTGGCGATGGAACCCTTCGCTGTGGAGGCCAGGTTGGGCCGCCACTATGCCGGATTATTATTCAGGGGCAGGCCACATTTCATTTCTTTATACGCAGATGATCTGCTGATGTTTTTGGCTAACGCGGGCCCCGAGCTAGAGGGGGAACGGCGGTTACTAGGGCGGTTCGGCCGGCTATCGGGCCTGAGGGTCAACTGGCCTAAGTCCTGCTTATTCCCCCTGAGGTCAGGAGAACCGTGTCCACTCACCGCGCAAGAACTCCGGTGGGAACCGCGCTGTCTGCATTATCTGGGAGTCTATATCTATCACACCCCGGCTGATCTACTGGAGGGTAACATCACCCGTTGTATTAACGCCCTACGGGGGAACATGGACTTCTGGTCTACCCTGCCGCTATCCCTGGCTGGTAGGATTTCCCTGCTTAAGATGGTGGCCCTGCCCAGGCTGTTGTATTATTTTAGGACGCTCCCGGTGTGGATCCCGAGCTCTATTTTTAGGCGCCTGAGATCTCTGGTCATAGCGTTCTTATGGGGCACGGGAAGGAGGCGCATAGCGCTCGACACTCTGCTACGCCCCAAGGATGAAGGAGGATTGGCGGTGCCTGATTTTGAAGGTTATTATCTGGCCGCGCAGCTGCAGATTTTCACTCAGGAGGTCGCGAGAGTGTATAGAGGCCCTGAGGACGCGAGAGTAGAAGGTACCCCGCGACACGTGCTGGCGTACATCACATTACACCAGAAGCTCCGGGTAGGAGACCTGACGGTTGAGGAGCAGACGTTCAGACTCTGCTGGGACCGGGCCCGCAAGCGAGCGGGGGTCCGCCTTATGTATGCCCCTGAAATCCCGTTGGGGATGGTCACGGCCCTCCCTCATGGAGGGGACTGGTCGCGCTTGCTGGGTTGGGAGGAGGCGGGGATACAAATGCTGGGCGATTTATATGAGGATGGGGTACTGCTGCCATTTCAGGAATTGCAGGAGCGGTTCGACCTACCGAGGGGCGACTACTTGTTGCACGCAGCGGTCACGGGCGCCATGCAGGCTCACTGGGGGGAAGGATTGCAGGAGCCGGGCACCTCCATGGCATGTCAATACACGATGATGGCAGCGGGGACCTTTAAGGCTGTCACCTGCTTGTACTCCAGGATGCAGAGGGAGGCCTTACAGCCACTGACGGCTCTGAAGGCCAAATGGGAGCTGGACCTCCAATTAGAGATCCCTGATACGACCTGGGGCCAGCTGCTGAGGCGGGTACGGAAGAGCTCGAGGAACGCCAGGTTTCAGTTAATCCACTTCTACATCATTCACAGGGCATACCTCACGCCGGGGAAAATACGACAATATTTCGGGATAGAACACGCTGCTTGCCCCAGATGCAATACGGTTGGGGCGGACCTGGGTCACATGTTATGGGATTGCCCCTCTCTGGGAGACTACTGGCAGGAAGTTGGGCGGGCCCTCAACAGTGCAACAGATAGGGACATCCAGTACACGAAAGCGGTGGGTGTCCTCCATTGGTTCCCACACACGCCTAGAAACAAGACTACCAGCAAATTTATAGACTTGGGGCTCATTCTAGCTAAGCGGGAGATAACGAGAAATTGGAAATCGAGAGTGGGGCCCACGTATAAAAGATGGTATGGGGAATGCCTGCGGTGGGCGGCATGTGAGAGCACCTTGAGATACCAGGTGGCCTGGAGAACGAATGATGAGAAGGCTCTGGAGAGGGCGACTGCGTGGGAAATGATGGTGCAGGCGCTCCGTGACGTAGATGATGAGGAGCAGGTGGGCGAGGAGGAGTTGGTTTTGGCAGACCCTGTCACCATACCGGGGAACACACCTTAGTGAATGTATGTACTTCCTACACCACAACAGACGTTCTTACAACAATGATATAGCGCGGCGCGACCACGGGGGGGGAGGGAAGGAAGCTGGAATTGGCGGGCTGTTGGGGAACGAAATTATGGGGCGGGGAGGGGTGAAAATCACGAAAAGCAACCCAGCAATACTTTAGTACTACTAGTGTCGGACAATGTAAGGTATTACGAGAACTACTAATGGACAGAAGCCAAACCGTGCCTAAGGAGGGGGCGGACCTCCTGGACAAGAGCACAATGAACATTGCCATTTCTTGTTTACGGAGAAATTATACTTTTGATTATATTGTCTGTACAATTATATTGGTGATGCAATAAAAATGATGTTAAAAAAAAAAAAACATTAATTGACCAAGAAAAACCAGATCTCTTTTTCATGACTGAGATATGGCTTCAAGATTCATCCCTTCCAGATCTCGCGACAGCTCTACCTGGGGGTTACAGCATTATCAGACTAGATAGGACTGCTAAGAGGGGGGAGGAACAGCAATAGTATTTAAATCCTTTAAAAAAATCTCTATTATTGATACACAAATCTCCAAACGAGGAGAATTTTTTTATCTTCTCCCTTAACTTAAATAGCAAGGAATCCTGGAAAGGTGCGCTTGTTTATAGACCACCTGAAAATAAAACCCACTTCGCGACCCAGCTATTGGAGATCCTGGCTCCGCATGTTCTAGCCTGTAATAATTTTTTGCTAATAGGCGATTTCAACTACCATATTGAATTACAGCAAGATACGCACACCTTAGAACTTACGGATAGCTTAAATACATTGGACATGACGTTACTGGAAACTGGTCCCACACACAATGCTGGACACACTTTAGACTTCCTTTGCACTAATTCTCAAGGTATTCAGATTGTTGAACTCTGTCCAGTTATATGGTCTGACCACATGGTAATAAAGTTCAACATCAGTGTGAAGATGATTAAATCTGCCCACGTAAAGGAGGAGAAATTAAGCAGGCCCTGGAATAAAATTAACCCCGATTCTTTCGCTAGCGCATTCTCACCTTCCCCTGTGACTTCTAATACAGACCCAGACAAGGCAGTATTAGATATAGATAAAGCGATCACTAAGGCATTAGATCATATTGCCCCAAAACAGCAAACTAAACGTCCAAACACGAGGTCCCCCTGGTTTACACCTGAGTTAAAACTTGTCAAGCAGGCCACCAGGTGTGCCGAGCGTAAATGGCGAAAATCCAAGGACGCCATGGACAAACAACAATATAAATCGACACACAAGGAATACATGTGTCAGATAGCTGCTGCTAAGAAAGATTACCTAGGAACGAGAATTGAACAAGCTGGCAATTCCCATAAAGAACTATATTCCATAGTAAAGGAATTCTCAAATCCTTCCTCCTGCCAGCCCCCCATTATTGAGTCCCAAGAGTGGGCCGATAAACTCTCTACCTATTTTAAGGATAAAATAGAGGTCATCCACAAAGCCTTCCCTGAAGAGATTGAACAATTTACCAGGGCGGAAAATGTCACAAACACATTTAATACACCGACTCCGGAACTAACACCTATGTCTAAGTTCCTTTTAGAATTCAATACTTTTACCAAGGAGGAAGTCAGCGACAAATTAAAGAAAGTTAAATCAGGCTCCCCAAGTGATCCAGCATCTGCCCAGATCCTTGTAAAAATAGCCCCTGCCATGCTAACCGAAATCACAGAAATCTTTAACCTGTCGACGGCCCAGGACATCTTTCCTGCGTCATGGAAAAGAGCAATTGTTAGACCTATTTTAAAAAAGAATAATGCAGACCTTAAGCAACCTATTAACTATCGCCCCATCTCCCTCCTTCCACTCTATGGCAAAGTAACAGAGTCCCTAATTAACAAACAACTAACTCAATAATTAGAAGACAACACCCTATTGGACACCTCCCAATCGTGCTTTAGAGCCTGCCACAGTACCGAGACCGCCCTTCTGGAGGTAGTTGATAACATTCGGCTAGCCTTGGATGCTAAACAATCTGCCATCCTGATCTTATTAGACCTGTCAGCGGCCTTCGACACCATCTCCCACAGCGTCCTGTTAAGACGGCTGGCGGAGATTGGTGTCGGAGGTCGTGCGCACAGATGGATTCAGAGCTACCTATCAGGGAGACGGTTACAGGTCAAGATTGGCTCATTCTCCTCCTCCTATGTGGATAATGACAAAGGTGTCCCACAGGGCTCTATATTGAGCCCTACATTATTTAATGTATAATTATCCCCACTGGCGAAGGTGATCAAAACATATGGCTTTGATACGGTATCCTACGCCGACGACACCCAGATTCTGATAACTTTAGGCCCCAATCCAGCTGATGCCAAATTGAGATTCCAACAGTGCATGATTGCCATCCAAGAATGGATGACAAACAATTATTTAATGTTAAATGTAGAAAAGACGGAAATCATGCTGTTTGGCATGGCAAACAAAATTTGGACAGATGAATGGTGGCCTCCATCTCTAGGCTTATGCCCAACCCCAAAAAACTCAGTCAGAAATCTGGGAGTCATCATTGATGATAAACTGTCCCTGTCCCCACACATAAATAAGGTTGTCCACTCCAGTATAGGGCTAATGAGAAGCCTTAGAAAGATCTTCAAGTGGCTCCCACTTGCCTCCCGTAAGCCTCTTATTCAGGGTCTCATAATCAGCCGTCTTGATTATGGTAATGCGCTATTGGCTGATGTAAATGCTAGCGCTCTAACTAAACCCCAGACTCTACAAAATTCAGCTGCAAGGCTGATACTTGATCTTCCACCTCGCACCCCCTCAGCTCCATGCCTGAAGGCTCTTCACTGGCTCCCAATAAGAAAGCGATTCTCATTCAAAATATATTGTTTGGTGCATAAATCCATCAATGGTCTCGGACCTAAATACCTGCAGAGAAAGCTTCAAGGCTACTGCCCAGGGAGAACCTTGCGCTCATCTAACAAACACTATTTAATGCTCCCTAAGGTTAGGACAGTCAGAAATGGGGACAGAAGCTTTTCCAAAATAGGCCCCTCCACCTGGAATACCCTTCCTTTATCTCTTAGAACGGACCCAAACCACAAAATTTTTCGTAAAAACCTTAAAACTTGGCTTTTTAACTGAAATTAAATCCCATGTCAGTCCTCTATAGCCCAGTCCTTCGCTAGCGCTCTGAGACCGAACGGTGAGTTATGCGCTATACAAAAATAAATACATACATACATACATACATACACACAACCACAACCACACACAAAACCACACACAACAACACACACAACGACACTCACAACCACAACCATATGCACAACAACACACACAACCACACACACACAACCACACACACAACTACACACACAACCACACACACACACACACAAAATAACACACACACACGCAACTACAACCACACACACAACCACAACTACACACACAACCACACCCAAAAAACACACAACCACCCACACACAACCACCCACACAACCACACAGACACACAACCACACACGCAACCACCCACACACACAAGCACACACACACACAACTGCACACACACAACACCCACAACCACACATACACACACCCACAACCACACATGCAACCACACACACAAGCACACACACAACCACACACACAACCACACACACAACCACACACACAACCACAACAACACACACAGCCACACGAACATCTACACACAACCACATACACACACAACCACACCCAACCAAACAACACACACAACCACACACACACCCACAACCACACACAACCACACACACAGAACAACACACAAACACACACACAACCACATACACACAACCACACACACAACCACACACACAACCACACACACAGCCACACACACACAACCACACCCACAACCACACTTACACACAACCACACCCAACCACACAAAGAAATACACAACCACAACCACACACACACACAACCACACACACAACCACACACAACCACACACACACAACCATACCCACACAATCATACATACAACCACAAACACAACACCCACAACCACAACACACACACAAAACCACACACACAACCACATACACATCAACACACACAACCACACACACAGAACCACACACACACATCCACACACACACGACCACACACAAAAACACACACACACAACCACAACCACACACACAACCACACACACACAACCACAAACACAACACACTCAATCACAACCACACACACAACCACACACGCACAACCACACACAATCACACACACAGCCACACACACAACCACACACACATAACCACACACACAACCAACCACACACAACCATGCATGACCACACACACAACCACACTCAAACACACACAACCACACACACACAACCACCCACACATACACAACCACACACACAACCAGAAACACAACCACACACACACAACCACACATACACACACCCACAACCACACATACAACCACACACACAGACACAAAATAACACACACACACAACTACAACCACACACAAAACCACAACCACACACACAACCACACCCCAAAAACACACAACCACCCACACACAACCAGACACACAACCACACACACACAACCACACACACAACCACAACACACTCAACCATAACCACACACACAACCACACAAGCACAACCACACACACAACCACAACCACACACACAACCACACACACAACCATACACACAACCACACACAACCACATACACAACCACACTCAACCACACCCACACACAACCACACACACAACCACACACTCACAACCACACAACCACACACAACCACACATACACGCAACCACAACCACACATACAACCACACACACAGACACAAAATAACACACACACACGCAACTACAACCACACACACAACCACAACCACACACACAACCACACACAAACACACCCCAAAAACACACAACCACCCACACACAACCACACAAACAACCACACACACAACCGCAACCACAACCACAACACACTCAACCACAACCACACACACAACCACACACGCACAACCACACACAATCACACACACAACCACACACATAACCACACACACAACCATACACACAACCACACTCAACCACACCCACACACAACCACACACACAACCACACACTCACAACCACACAACCACACACAACCACACATACACACAACCACAACCACACATACAACCCCACACACAGACACAAAATAACACACACACACACACAACTACAACCACACACACAACCACAACCACACACACAACCACACACAAACACACCCCAAAAACACACAACCACCCACACACAATCACACACACAACCACAACCACAACACACTCAACCACAACCACACACAACCACACACGCACAACCACACACAATCACACACACAACCACAACCACACACACAACCACACACACAACCATACACACAACCACACACAACCACATACACAACCACACTCAACCACACACACACAACCACACACACAACCACACACTCACAACCACACAACCACAACACACTCAATCACAACCACACACAACCACACATGCACAACCACACACAATCACACACACAACCTCAACCACACACACAACCACACACACAACCAGAAACACAACCACACATACACACAACCACACACAGACACAAAACAACACACACGCAACTACAACCACACACACAACCACACCCACACACATAACCACACACAACCACACCCAAAAACACACAACCACCCACACACAACCACCCACACACAACTACACACACAACCACACTCAACCACACACACACACAACCACCCACACACACACAAAATAACACACACACACGTAACTACAACCACACACACAACCACAACCACACACACAAACACACACAGCCACACCCAAAAAACACACAACCACCCACACACAACCACCCACACAACCACACACACACAACCACACATGCAACCACCCACACACAACTACACACACACAACCGCACACACACAACCACACCCACAACCACACATACACACAACCACAACCAGACATGCAACCACACACAACACACATTCAAGCACACACACAAGCACACACAACCACACACACACAACCACACACAATCACACACACAACCACAACCACACACACAACCACACACACATAACCACACATACAACCAACCACACACAACCATGCACGACCACACGCACAACCACACTCAAACACACACAACCACACACACACAACCACCCACACATACACAACCACACACACAACCAGAAACACAACCACACACACACAACCACACATACACACACCCACAACCACACATACAACCACACACACAGACACAAAATAACACATACACACAACTACAACCACACACACAACCACAACCACACACACAACCACACACAAACACCCCCCAAAAACACACAACCACCCACACACAACCAGACACACAACCACACACACACAACCACACACACAACCACAACACACTCAACCACAACCACACACAAAACCACACACGCACAACCACACACAATCACACACACAACCACACACACAACCACACAAACAACCATACACACAACCACACACAACCACATACACAACCACACTCAACCACACCCACACACAACCACACACACAACCACACACTCACAACCACCCACAACCACACATACACACAACCACAACCACACATACAACCACACACACAGACACAAAATAACACACACACACACGCAACTACAACCACACACACAACCACAACCACACACAAACACACCCCAAAAACACACAACCACCCACACACAACCACACACACAACCACACACACAACCACAACCACAACCACAACACACTCAACCACAACCACACACAACCACACACGCACAACCACACATAATCACACACACAACCACACACACAACCACACACACAACCATACACACAACCACACACAACCACATCCACAACCACACTCAACCACACACACACAACCACACACACAACCACACATTCACAACCACACAACCACAACCACAACACACTCAACCACAACCACACACACAACCACACATGCACAACTACACACAATCACACACACAACCTCAACCACACACACAACCACACCCACAACCACACATACACACAACCACAACCAGACATGCAACCACACGCACAACACACATACAAGCACACACACAAGCACACACAAGCACACACACAAGCACACACACAACCACACACACACAACCACAAAAATACACAAACCACACAAACATCCACACACACACAACCATACACAACCACACCCACACACAACCACACACAACCAAACAACCACACACACAACCACATACACACCCACAACCACACACAAACACACACACAAACACACACAACCACACAAACAGAACAACACACAAACACACACAACCACACACACACAACCACACACACAACCACACACACAGCCATACACACAACCACACCCACACATACACACAACCACAACCACACACAACCACAGAAATAAACACACAACCACAACCATACACACACAACCACACACACAGGCATACCCACACACACAACCACACACACCCAACCTCACACCCACACACAACCACACAAATTAATGCACATAACCACAAACACAACACCCACAACCACAACACACACAGAAAACCACACACAACCACATACACACAAACACACACAGCCACACACACACACATCCCCACACAACCACACACACACACACAACCACAAGCACACACACAACCACACACACACAACCACACCCACACACACAACCACACACACACAACCCTCCACCCACACACAACCACACAAATTAATGCACATAACCACAAACACAACACCCACAACCACAACACACACAAAAACCACACATAACCACATACACATAAACACACACAGCCACACACACACACATCCCCACACAACCACACACACACACACAAGCACACACACACAACCACACACACACAACAACACACACAACCACAAACACGACACACTCAACCACAACCACACACACAACCACACACAATCACACACAACCACAACCACACACAACCACACACAACCACACTTAACCACACACAACCACACACAACACACACAACCAGAAACACAACCACATATACACACAACCACACACACAACCACACACACAGTCACAACCACACACACAACCACACACTACCACACACACGATCACAACCAAACACACCACAACCACATGCAAAACCACGCACACAACCACACACACAACCAAGTAACCACACTCAACCACACCACCATACACACAACCACACACACACAAACACACACAACCACAACCACACACACACACACACACAACACCCACAAAACCACACCCACAACCACACATACACACAACCACAACCACACCCAACCACACAAACAAACACACAACCACACACACATAACCAATCACCCACACACACAGCCACACACCCACAACCACACATACACACAACCACAACCACACAAATAAACACACAACCACACACACACACAACCACACACACATAACCGCACACAACCACACACACAACCACAAGCACACACACAACCACGCACACACAACCATACACATAACCATACACACAACCACAAACACAACACCCACACCCACAACCACACCCACAACCACACACACACAACCACATACACATAAACACACACAACCACAAATACCACACCCACAACCACACACACAACCACACACACACAACCACATACACATAAACACACACAACCACACACACACATCCTCTCTCCCTCTTCTCTTCTCTCCCTGCCCTCTCCCTCCTATCTTCTTCCTCTCTCCCTCCTCTCTTTCTGCTCCCTCCTTCTCTATCTCTCCTCTCTTCTTCCTCTTCTCTTCTTCTCTCCTGGCTCTCACCATCCTCTTTTCTTCCTCTCTCCTTCCTCTCTCCCTGCTCTCTCTCTGCTCTCTCTCTCCTCTATCCCTCATCTCTAACCGTCCTCTCTTCTTCCTCTCTCCTTCCTCACTCCCTCCTCCAGCACCGCATAGACTGACTCTTGCCAACCTTTCATCAGGTGCAGACAGGTGAGTCGTCCACAGCCCTCCAGTCGCTATTACGCCTACTCCACCCAGATAGAGCAGGTGAGTCGTCCATAGCTTCAACCTCCAACTCAACCCTATTCTTGCCCTGTGTCACGCTGGTCCTTGTAAACAAGAGATCAGCAGCACTGCAGTGCAGATAATTCAAGCACCTAATGCACTTTACCAGCAACAGTAATACATTTGAAAGAATGATGGCATCATCATGTAAATGGAAATTAAATCTCTGACACGGCCCACGTTATTTTGAAGATATCTTTGATAAGTTGCAAAGAAAACAAGCATTTGATTTCACCTGAGCTGTGAAGGGCCCTGGGGGGTGGGTTCTTCTAGTCAAAGGAAGACCACTTGAAAATGTTGGCAATTGGTTCATTTACAGGGAGCGCCAATGACATTCGTGAGCCACTTCCCTTTAACTTGAATCTTCAAGAGAAGCCAATGTGTTGCTAAATCAAGGGTGACATGTCCTTAGGGTGATTATTTTCAGCCCTACCATTTTAAAATATTGCAGTCAGGCTGAAAGGAATGGCATGGATGAAAGCAGGAATGCAGTAAGGTATAGTGTTGGAAGGCTGTGACCCCAGGGGTCAAGGAGACTCTCCTAACCACCTGGGACCTCCTCTCCCACAATTACTGCCGAGTCTTATCGAGGGGGAGTCCCCGCCGGGGAGGACTGATCGTACACACTGTCGACACACCACACTTATGAACGGACAACACACCGTGATTCTTTATTAAGTATGAACTTTATCAAGATAAAAATAGGAAGCAATACACAGCGATCGAGGGATCGCGAAAGTCTCGTAACGAGTGATCGGGGAAGCGGGACAGTCTTAGGGGGCCAGCTGGCACGCCACGCACCCTGCGCACAGTTCTCAATCCTCGAACTGGGGGGTACGGGGGCTGGTGATGGGACCTGCTGTCCTACTCACTTCTGGTTCAAGATGGTCGTGAGGGTAGCGTCGATGGTCCAGCCGGACCAGAGAGTTTGTCAAACCGCGACAATGTCAGCAGGGCTTGGTCAGGAGTACTCCGTCGTACTCGCAGGCAGTTGGAGCCGCGACAGCGTCAGCAGGGCTCTGGATGGTAGCAAATGTCTCTCGTTCTCAAGAGTGGGCCGCGACAAGGTCAGCAGGGCTCCGATGGTTTCAAGTCTTGTGCTTCAAGAGGGAGCCGCGACAGCGTCACCAGGGCTCCGATGGTTCAGGACTTGCGCTTCGAGAGGGAGCCGCGACAGCGTCAGCAGGGCTCCGATGGTTCCGTTCCGTAGATTCTGGGATGAGCCGCGACGACGTCAGCAGGGCTCGGTGGGTCAGAGTCTGTTCTCCTCAAGGTCAGCCGTGATCAGATCAGCAGGGCTTTCTTGTCCAAGATACAACTGCCGGCTAGATGGATGGCAGCCTGTCTTATAGTCCGGGAGCTCTTTGATGTCCGGACCCTCAGAGGCAGAAGGCCGGAGGTCCGAGGGCCAGGCGCCTGATTGTCTGGGTGGCTGGTTCTTTGATGCTTTAGACCATGCGTCCAGGGAACCCCAGACGCTCATCAAGGCCTGGAGCCAGCTCACTAGGAGGCCCAAGGTGCAATCGAAACCAGTCCCCAGGGATAGTTCAGAGGTGTGAGGGGAACCAGTTCCTCGGAAGGGGGGCCGGAGGTGTGATGGACGTCTTGGTTTCGGGTACTTGGTGAGTCGTTCACCCCCCGGGCGGATCTGGGCGCGCCGGGCGCGCACGCTTAGCTGTAGCCAGGAGTGGCCAGGGGCTGCCAAAAGGGAAGAAGGCGGCCGGCCGGCCGGGGTGGCCAAACATGGAGTCTGATGGTCACGTGCCCGGGTGCAGGCACGCGGTCTGGAGATCGTCTCAGGTCCGGTGTAGAGGTGTCATGTACAGTTCTGGGCGGACGGGAATCAGTTCCACCCGTAGTTCTGGGGTTGCGGAGATCAGCGAGGACCAAACCACGAGGCCGGGTCCAACATGCGTCCCCTCCAGCTGAAAGACGAGGAGAACTACCCATCCTCTTGGGGGTTCTCTTCGCTGAGGCGGAAGAAGCGGGACAGGCCGTCGGCGTAGGCGTGGTCGGCACCAGGCCTGTGTTCAACAGTAAAATCCATCCCTTGGAGGGAGATGGACCAGCGTAGCAGTTTAGGGTTCTCTCCTCTCATCTGCATGAGCCACCGGAGAGGACGGTGGCCGGTCTGGACCAGGAAGTGGGTACCGAACAGGTAGGGCCTCAGCTTCTTCAAGGCCCAGACTACTGCGAAGGCCTCTTGCTCGATGGTGCTCCATCTCTGCTCCCGGGGTAGTAGCCTCCGGCTGATAAAGGCTACCGGATGATCAATCCCCTGGTCGTCCACTTGGGAGAGCACGGCTCCGATGCCATGTTCGGACCACAAACTCTCTGGAGTAGTCAGGGGCCTGTAGTACTGGAGCGGTGGATATGGCCTGTTTCAATTCCGCAAATGCCTTCTGACAGGCGGGGGTCCAACTAACCTTCTTGGGGTTGGCCTTGGCTGTCAACTCTGTGAGGGTGCCTACAATACTCCCGTACCCCTTGATGAATCTACGGTAGTACCCTGTGAGTCCTAGGAAGGCCCGCACCTCGGTCTGGGTCGTGGGGGTCTCCCAGGCCGTGATAGCGTCTCTCTTGGGTTGGAGGGGAGCTACGAGGCCGCTTCCGACCTGGTGCCCTAGGTAAACCACGGAGCTTTGTCTGATTTGGCACTTGCTAGCTTTAATGGTGAGCCTGGCTCGACGCAGGGCGTCCAACACCTCCCAGAGGTGGTGCAGGTGCTCGGGCCAGTGAGCACTGAACACCGCAATGTCGTCGAGATACGCTGCGCTGAAACTTTCCAACCCGGCCAGGACCTGATTGACCAGTCGCTGGAAGGTGGCGGGGGCGTTTTTCATGCCGAAGGGCATCACTCTGAAGTGGAAATGGCCATCCGGAGTGGAGAAAGCAGACCTTTCTTGGGCCCTCTCCGTGAGGCCGATCTGCCAGTAGCCACTGGTGAGATCGAAGGTACTGAGGTACTGAGCCGATCCTGGGCGGTCAATCAGTTCGTCGGCTCGGGGGATGGGGTGTGCGTCGGTTTGGGTGACTGCGTTGAGTCCGCGGTAGTCTACGCAGAACCTCAGCTCAGGAACGGTGCCGGGGGCGGCCGCCTTCGGAACCAGGACCACGGGGCTAGCCCATGGGCTGTCGGAGGCTTCCATCACTCCTAGGTCCAACATTTTGCCGACCTCAGCCTTGATGCAGGCTCGAACTCGGTCCGGGACTCGGTAGGCTCTGTGCCGTACCGGAGGGCTGTCCCCGGTGTCCACGTCATGGACGCACCAACTGGTGACGCCGGGGGTGAGGGAGAAGAGGTCGGAGAATTGTCCCAGCAAGTCGCGACATTCTTCACACTGCAAGGGGGTGAGGGAGGAGGAGAGACTCACTCCCTCTACGGAGCCATCTTGATCCTTTGCACACAGGAGATCGGGTAGAGGGTCCGTTTCCTCTTCCTCTCCGTCGTCGGTGGCAAGGAGTAACCCCAACTCAGACCGCACAAAATGGGGTTTGAGCCGGTTCACATGCAAGACTTTCAGGGCGTTCGTGGCTGATTTCGTATCAACGAGGTAGGTGACCTGGCTCTTGCGCTCTATCACCTTAAAGGGTCCAGTCCACTTGTCCTGCAAGGCACAAGGTTCCACTGGGGACATGACCCAAACCTGTTGGCCTGGTTGAAACTCGACCAGAGTGGCATTCTGGTCGTACCAGCGTTTCATCTCCTCTTGGCTGGCCTCCAGGTTGGCCTCGGCCAGCTCGCGAAACTTCCGCGTCTGGTTTCGGAGGGCCAGGACGTAGGAGAACACATCGGGGGGTGTGCTCGGGGGGGCTGTCTCCCAGCTTTCCCTGACCAGGCTGAGGGGACCCCGGACGGGGTGCCAATAGAGCAGCTCAAAAGGGCGAACCCCAAGGATTTCTGGGGAACCTCTCGGTAGGCGAACAGGAGGCAGGGCAGGAGGACGTCCCACTTGCGTCGCAAGGGCTCCTTGAGACCCATGATCATCCCTTTCAGGGTGCGGTTGAACCGTTCAACCAGGCCGTTACCCTGGGGATGGTAGCGGGTGGTGAACCGGTACGACACCCCACACTGTTGCCAGAGGGACTTCATGTACCGGGAGATAAAGTTTGTGCCTTGGTCGCTCACCACTTCCCGGGGGAATCCCACCCGGGAGAAGATCCCCATGAGGGCCCGGCCCACGACCGGGGCCGTCACGGTCCGGAGGGGGATGGCTTCGGGGTATCGGGTGGCGTGATCGACCAGAACCAAAATTAACCGGTGGCCTAAGGAGGTCCGGGGGTCCAGAGGTCCGACAATGTCGATCCCCACCCTCTCAAAGGGGGTACTGACAACGGGAAAGGGCTGGAGGGGAGCCTTACGCTTGCCTCCGCTTTTGCCGCTAGCCTGACACGTGGGGCAGGACTTACAGTGGTGTTCCACATCGGCCCGCATGTGGGGCCAGTAGAAATGGGTCACTAGTCGTTGGAATGTCTTATCTTGGCCCAGATGTCCCACCAGGGGCACATCGTGGGCCAGGTTGAGGAGGAGTCCGCGGAAACGTAGGGGTACCACCAGCACGCGGGCTGACCCTAGTTTAGCGGTCTTCTGTTCACTGTACAGTAGGCCGTTTTCCCAGTAAAGGTAATGGGAGCCGGACTCGTCTCCAGCCGCCTGGGCTGCGGCCTGTCGCCGGAGCCCCTCTAGGGCAGGGCAGGAGGTCTGCTCTTGGCAGAACTCCTCTCGGGACGGTCCTCCCTCTTGGCGCCACTGGGCCAACTCGGGGAGATCGGCTAGGGTCGGGACGGGTTCGACAGTGGGTCCGAGGGGACCTTCGTCGGATGCGCTTTCTTCGATGGAGGGCTGGTCGAGGACTGTGGGGTGCTCGCCACCCTCGGGGACATCAGGGGCTGAACTGGGGAACTCGGGCTCTTCTTTCCCGGGGTTGGACATTCTGGCGGGCATGGCTCGGGTGCTCACACAGGCCCATTGGGGCAGTCCTAGCATTGCTAAATGGGTCCTCCTCTCTACCTCTTTTCACTGGGAACTCTCTAAGTCATTCCCCAGGAGGCAGTCTACAGGCATGTCCGTGCGGACTGCTACCCGCAGATCGCCCGAAACTCCCTCCCACTCAAACGGGACCTGTGCTATCCTGCAGGTGCGGACGGAATTATCGGCTGCTATCACCCTACTGGAGGTGTGGGGATGATCATGGACTCAGGAACTAACGTGTATCTAACAGACGTGATGCTGGCTCCTGTGTCTCGAAGGGCTCCTATGCTGCGCCCGTTAACCTTCACTGTTTGGCGGTACTTTTCTGTGTTGTCGGGCAGGTAATCTCCGGGGATCATCTCGCTATTCCCCAGGGAGGCTAAGACCATGGCTGCGGGCTCCCACTCCCCCTGTTCTTCTATCTCTTCCTCTTCTAAGGCCACTGAGGATATGAGGATATCTGTCTAGTGGAGGGACCAGTGGGAGTGGATTTCGGTATCATGGGACATCGGGGATCACCGGCATAGTGCCCGGGTTGCTGACGCTTGTAGCACGTGGAACTGGGGCGGAGCCCCGGGGGTCCTGCACTCGGGGCGGCTCTCGTCGCGGGAGGAGAGCGCGGGGTCTGGTTTCTTGGGGGACTACGCTGGGGCCCTGACTGGGAACCTTGCTGCTTGCCTCAACCTCCCCCACCTCGCTGGCGGGAAGATCCTTGGTCGTTCCGTGGGGGGTCTCCCCCGGGCCCCTTCTGGACTCGGGTGGCCACCCAGCGATCGGCTTCAACAGCCAGTTTCCGTGGGTTGGCGAGCTTGCTGTCCAGGAGATGCTGTCTTAGTTCCACAAAGCAATTGGTGGACAGGTGCTCGTAAGCGACTAGGTCGACTAGGCCTTCGAAGGTGGTCACATTGCTGCCCTTGATCCACCCATCTAGGGCCCGGGTGTAGTAGCTCACGTAGTCTACCCAGGTGGTGCCAGGAATCTTCTTGCACTCCCTAAACCGCTGGCGATACATTTCGGGCGTCAGGCCGTAGCGGAATAGGAGAGCGTCTTTCATGTGGGGGTAGGCGTTCATGTGTGCTGTCGGTAGGTCCAGCAGGGTGTCTCTTCCTTCGCTGAGGAAGCGGCTCCACAGGCCGGCCCCCCAGTCCTTCTCGGGGACCCGGTGGGCGGACATGGCAACCTCGTAGGCCTTGAACCACTGCTGGATGTCGTCTCCTTTGTAAGACTCTTTCACGACATCTTTGGGGATGTGCACCTTCGTTTCTTTGGGGACCACCTGCTCTCCAAGTCCCGGTGATCCGGTTGTTTCTGCTCTGGCTTTCAATTCGAGTTCTTTGAGGCTGCGCTCGTGCTCGCGCTGAAGTTTCCGACCTTCATGCTCCCTCTGGAGCTTCTTTTCCTCCAGCTCTCCCTGGAGCCGCAACTGCTCCACTGCCAACTTCTACTCTGCAAGTTTGAGTTCGCCCTCCAATTTGAGGCGCGCTAACTCGAGCTCATGGTTTCGGTCACGTTCTCGGTCGGCCATCTCCTCCGATGACCGGTCTCTCCCAGTTGCTGGGCTCTGGGTTGGTTGCTGGTTTCTCTCACCGGCCGGTGTACCGGGTTCGGTCTGGGGCCTCCCTCCCTCGTCTTCGGTCGGGGGAAGAGGTGCTCCGGACTCTACCCAAGCGGTTAGCGCTTTCTGGAAATCTTCTTTAGTACTTAGTCCGGTACTCGGGATACTCAGTTCTCTGCAGAACTGCTTTAGCTCTCTATGGGTGTAGTCCTCCAGGAGGTCCTTGTCGAAGGTTGTCTCTACACCAGATTCTGTAGTCGTCATTGTTGCTCTTTTTTTTCTTGTGCGTTTGCTGCGTGTGGGTTCAGGTAGTGTGTCAGTGGTACGATCTTTAGACGTAGGTTCGTATCGCGTCGCTGCCACCAATGTTGGAAGGCGGTGACCCCAGGGGTCAAGGAGACTCTCCTAACCACCTGGGACCTCCTCTCCCACAACTACTGCCGAGTCTTATCGAGGGGGAGTCCCCGCCGGGGAGGACTGATCGTACACACTGTCGACACACAACACTTATGAACGGGCACCACACTGTGATTCTTTATCAAGTATGAACTCTATCAAGATAGAAATAGGGAGCAATACACAGCAATCGAGGGATCGCGAAAGTCTCGTAACGAGGGATCGGGGAAGCGGGACAGTCTTAGGGGGCCAGCTGGCACGCCACGCACCCTGCGCACAGTTCTCAATCCTCTAACTGGGGGGTACGGGGGCTGGCGATGGGACCTGCTGTCCTACTCACTTCTGGTTCAAGATGGTCGTGAGGGTAGAGTCAATGGTCCAGCCGGACCAGAGAGTTCGTCAAGCCACGACGATGTCAGCAGGGCTTGGTCAGGAGTACTCCTCGTAGGCAGGTGGAGCCGCGACAGCGTCAGCAGGGCTCTGGATGGTAGCAAATGTCTCGCGTTCTCAAGAGTGAGCCGCGACGAGGTCAGCAGGGCTCCGATGGTTTCAAGTCTTGTGCTTCAAGAGGGAGCCGCGACAGCGTCAGCAGGGCTCCGATGGTTCCGTTCCGTAGATTTGGGGATGAGCCGCGACGACGTCAGCAGGGCTCGGTGGGTCAGAGTTTGTTCTCCTCAAGGTCAGCCGCGATCAGATCAGCAGGGCTTTCTTGTCCAAGATACAACTGCCGGCTAGATGGATGGCAGCCTGTCTTATAGTCCATGAGCTCTTTGATGTCCGGACCCTCAGAGGCAGGAGGCCGGAGGTCCGAGGGCCAGGCGCCTGATTGTCTGGGCGGCTGGTTCTTTGATGCTTTGGACCATGCGTCCAGGGAACCCCAGACGCTCATCAAGGCCTGGAGCCAGCTCACTAGGAGGCCCAAGGTGCAATCAAAACCAGTCCCCAGGGATAGTTCAGAGGTGTGAGGGGAACCAGTTCCTCGGAAGGGGGGCCGGAGGTGTGATGGAAGTCTTGGTTTTGGGTACTTGGTGAGTCGTTCACCCCCCGGGCGGATCTGGGCGCGCCGGACGCGCACGCTTAGCTGTAGCCAGGAATGGCCAGGGGCTGCCGAAAGGGAAGAAGGCGGCCGGCTGGCCGGGGTGGCCAAACATGGAGTCTGATGGTCACGTGCACGGGTGCAGGCACGCGGTCTGGAGATCGTCTCAGGTCCGGTGTAGAGGTGTCATGTACAGTTCTGGGCGGACGGGAATCAGTTCTACCCGTAGTTCTGGGGTTGCGGAGATCAGCGAGGACCACGCCACGATGCCGGGTCCAATATATAGGACAGTATTAAATGTGTTCAATTATTTCAAGACAACACGTTCCCAAATACTTTATAAATATACTTGTTTTCTGGAATATGCTTTACATTTGCTTTCAACTGCACCATTGGCCACTTTAACAAAAAAAAGTTTATTGGTGCGAGAGCCCCTCCAGCTCCCCTTTTGTCAGTCGAGCTCCCTCACACCACTTTCAAATGGCACCAGCCGCCACTGCCTGCTGCTTGTGGGTGGTAACTAATATGTAGTACCCACTGCACACCTTGCTCCCTAGGCCTATCCTGTACAGCCTGTCCTGAAAATGGGTACACCTATCTGTCTGGATGTCACCTGGTACCCCTTAGTATCTAATCAGGTAATTTAGCCCTTGCAAAGTGGATTTTTGGATTACAGATTTACAGGGCATGCCCAATATGAGTCCAGAATACGTGTCCACCATAGTCAATACGTAGCTTTTGCGCCCATCCTTTGGCAGGGGTCCAATATAGTCCATTTGACACAATGAGGCAGCTGCAGTTCCTCTTTTAATATGTCCGCTTGGTTTCTTGTGAAAGGGCATCTGTCTGATTTGGTTGCACGTCAGGCTTTCCTTTGCTGCTTGTTGCACTCGCTCTTTGGAGACTGGAATTTGCCGTTGTTTTGTGCCCATACATAAGTGCTGTTCTCTCCAAGATGCCCTGACGTTGTTGTGTGAGCCCAGTTTGGTAAGGCAGCTTCAGTTTCTTCAATAATTACCACTGATCGTGTTTTGGTCATTTGATCCACTTCATTGTGCATAGATGCATTGTACAGTATGCATCCACAAGCCCCACATAGATGTGACACACCTGCCCTCTCTTCCATGTCTCTTCCCACAACTGTTCACCATCCCAGATAGGGGTGCTTTTGATTTTCCATCCATCTCTGAGCCAGGTCGGTGCCCAGCTCACAGGTCCTTGATAAGTGGCCCAACTGTCAGTGTACAAAAAAGTTCTTTCTATAACAGGGACTTTCTCAATCACTGCTGCCACCCCTTGCAATTCAGTAAACTGACTCGAACCATTCTCTACTCCTCTCAACAGCAACATCTTAGTAGCATGTTGGAATGCGACTGCTTGCAATTGTCTTTTGACCTGCTGGATTTGAGCTGTCCCATCAGTAAACTATGAATTCCACTTCCATATGCTCGGTCTCTACCAGAGCCCAGTATGCTCCTGCGAACTCCTTTTCTAGAGGGTTGTAATTGCTCATTGAGGGGCACAGTTTTCTGGACCACCATTCCTGTGGAATTCTCTTCTTCCACTGCCTGTGCCATACGTTTCACACTGCCACATCATCCTGTATCGCCTCCTCTAACTCATATGGACCCCCCTCCATGATGGACCTAAGGCAAAGTAATTCTGCAATACATCTTTTGCTCCCTCAAAGGCTTCTTGCTGCTCTGTCCACACTGTCAGCCAAGTTTGTTCCTAGTCACCTCATACAATGGTCTCAGTTTTAATCCTAAATGAGGAATATGTTTTCTCCAAAACCCCATTAACCAAGTAAACTGATGCGCTTCGGCCTTTGTTGAAGGGCCTTCAATTGCTGTACCATATAAATCACTTTCTGTTGTCTTCATTTCACCGGTCCTGACCAGATAATACCCAAAAATGTGACCTCTTGAACGGGACATTGCACCGTCTTGGGGTTGATAGCTGATCTTCCCTGCTGTAAGTATTCAATCAACCTTTCCAAAGTCTTGGTCACCTACGCTTTTGTGTCCCTAGTAAATCATGGCATCATCAAAGTAGTGTGCAAGTCGAATGTCCCCCAACGAGAAGTTGGCCAGGTCCCTGGATATCAATCCATGACAAAATGTGGGACAATGCACACACTCCATGGAGAGTAATCAAAAAGTGTACTGTCTATCTAGCTAGCGTATAGCAAATTGATCCTGATTGACTTCATCAATGTCAATGGAGAAAAATGCAATAGCTAGATTAATAGCCACATGCCACTCCCCCACCTCTTTTCTAAAATCCTCAACTAAGGTGATGATATCAGGAAAAGCAATTGCCAAGGCGCTACCACCATGTTAAATTGACGGTAATCAACAGTCATCAAGTAGTATTATTTAAAGGCCACACAGGGGAGTTAAATGGACTCACAGCTGGTCTAAAGACGCCCACCTCAAGCAGCCCCTGAATAGTCTCTGAAATATCTTTGTGCCCACCAGGATACAGTATTGTTTAATACAATCTGGCTCAGCTGGAGGGGGCACATGCAAGGGGCTCCATTTCGCATGCCCAACCAAGATTTTCTCTGATTTCTTTATAGGAATGTTCATCACACCAAAAGTGAACTTCCCCTACTCTGTCTTGATCGGTTTTGCCTAATAGCATGTCCATACCAAGGATATAGTCTGGTACCTCAGCCACCAATACCTGAGCTGTAAATGGGAGTCCTCTTCCAATTGACAGTTTGATGCTAGCAGGTTTAGCCTCTGCCTCAGCACCCCCATAACTATTGATAATTACAGTCTTCCCAGGCAACCTGTGGTGGTTTCTGTTTATCAAGGTTGCCTCTGGGCCCGTATCAAGCAGAGCCATTGCATTTTGTAATCCTTTTTGGCAATAAATGGTGAGAGGGACAAATGGCCTCCTGTCCCTGGGGCTTTCCTCTCACATTGACTTGACCCCCAGGGTGTGGCCTGACCTTCAAAATGGCTCTGAGAATTTACAGCCATTGCTGGATAAGTCAGGGTCCAAAGTTGAAATTGGCACTTTTCTTCCTTTACTGTTTGACCTGGTTTTCTTGTCCTCCATCTCCTCAGCAGTAGGCGCAGAGGGTTGCTCCCCACTGTTACTATTCTTCTCCTTCTGTCTACGCTGTACTTTCCTCCATTTACTGAACACATAACTAGTTGGTTTCCCATCTATCTCGTTCTTCTTTACTGCGGCATTTAATAAATCTATCCGAATTTGTCGCCGGGTTAATCTTATTGTGGCCTCTCTCCTCCTGCCTTTACTTTCCTAACCCACTACTCTGGCTGATTTCTGCCTATCCAACCATTCCAGCTGTGCCATCAACAATACCACTTCTCCCACTGGTTGTCCCCGAGCAGGTCCTAGATGGTGAGGTAGTGTGGCTCACTGGTCAGAGGCGGCAGACCCGAGAGCAGAGGACGGCCCGGGACCAGGGTTCGATTCCCGGCGCGGCAGGTTTCTGGACCAGGGTCAGCGGACTCGATAATTCTCTCGCCTCGGTGCCCACTCTGATCAGTGATCACACTCGGCAACTCTGGGCATTAGCTTGCCTCATCCTCCCTAACGGCCCCACCAGACCGCCGGGGATGCCTGGTCTCACCCTGGAGATACCCATTAAGGGACCATCTCTCAGGGAAGCCAGGAAGGGTTTCGCAGCGGTCGAAGCGCCTTGGGACCCTCCGGGTAAGTAGTGCGCTATATAAATGCCTATACATACATACATACATACATAGAAGAGATAACAAAGCTCTCTTCGTGTGTGGGGGTGCATCCCTAATCAGACTTTCTCTAATCCCTGTGGTCAGTGGCTCAACATCAGGCCACAAAATTTTGAGAATATAAAGCAGTCTGCATCCCCATCTCCCTCATTTCCCTCTGTGATGGTGTGCCATGGTCTCCAATTTTCCTCAACATCTATGGCATTTGGGTACAACTACTTCAATCCCTCTATCAACCAGCCTATCAAAGAAAATGCTTGCGGTCCAAGGAGACCTCGCAACTACTGCCCCAACATGGCATGCGTTGTAACCGATCCCATTTTCAAAAGTTCATCATGCAATATGAATGTCCCATCTGCCCCGGTATCATATAAATATACCAGCCATTTAAACAGGTGCTCTCCAGGCTTCTGCCCGAACATGCGTGCTATCTCCAACAACTCACTTTGTGTATAATCCCTCACCAGACTGGCACTCTGTACCTGTCCTCCATCCATTCCTTTTGACTTACTTTGCACAAGGGGGCAAGCCTCCAGAGCCTCCCCCTTTTTGCCTACCTGCCCTCCTGATTCTACCACACGTACCTCTACCTCATTGTCCCAGTCCCACTCATTACTGTCAGAGACTGACCCATACCAGGTACTGGGATTCCAGTCCTCTTTACGCACCAATGCTCTCACCTGCACTGCTGAGGGTGCTATGGATTTACACTTGCTCTTTTGTTCAGCTACCCACACTGCTAATGCGGTCAACCTTGCCTGCATCTGATCACCTCTAGCTACTGCACTTATTTATTTATTTACACAGCATTTATAATGCGCATGGCTGCCTCAGCGAGGAGGCGTCCCAGCGCAACCAGAAACCAAAGAAAAACAGGGAAACTGACAAGCTTCCAACATCAGATTGTGGGAAACAGCCATGTTTTTAGGGACTTCCGAAACGTCAAGTGATTAGGGATGACTCGGATGCTCGCTGGGAGGGAATTCCAGAGTTTGGCCAAACGAGTGACCCCCCGCCCTTGCTTTCCTTACTCGAGGGGCACAGACCAGACCATGATTGGCGGATCGCAGAGCACGCCTGGGCAAATAGGGCTTCAATAAACCTGATAGCCCGATAGGGGCTTGATGCCTCAGAAGTTTGTGCGCGATGCATAGCACCTTGAACTGAATGCGTGCTTCAATTGGCAGCCAGTGCAACTTAGAGAGCACACGAGCCACCGACTGAGATCTTGGAAGCTCCACTAGCATACGTGCTGCCGTGTTCTGGACCCCCTGCAGGCGTTTAATACTCGCTTTATTGGCAACCAGATATAAGGCATTGCTATAATCAAGCCTCGCAAGAATGGAGGCCTGCAAGATAGTTTGGCGCACTCTGGGAGGAAAAAAACCAAGCAAGGGCCTCATCCTCTCAGGAGCTCAAAGCAAGCAGCGGCAACAGCTCTTGTCTGTTTCTCGAATGTTAGTCCAGTGTCTAACCAGACACCCAAGTACTTTACCGTCTCCTTCAGTGACAGAGCGGGTTTCAGATGATCAGGCCACCACTGCTCTGACCAAAGCTCCTGGTCCTTCCCATACAGTAGAATCTCGGATTTACTGGCTTTTAATTGGAGGCAGTTAGCCTTCATCCAGTCCGAGATAATCGACAGATCCTCCTTGATCATAATCAGCTGTCTCTCCTGCAAGGCTACCTCATCCCGTAGCTTTCTTAACTCAGCACCTTAGGCTAATTTTCGCTTGTACAACGTGCGAAGCACAGACATGAAAATCCATCCCACTTACCCTGCTGCTTTCAGCTCCAGCTTCCCCCCTTAGCTTCACACTCGCCACTGCATTTTTCACTAAAAGAGGAGTCCGATTTCGATCTAACTCTTCCCATTGAATTGGCACTGCCCAATGGTTTAGGGCTCCTGCAACACCATAAAATGGGTCTGTCGACAACCATCCAAGAATGGATCTGGTCTCTACCCCTTCTGCTCTTCCCTGCCTGCTCTTTCCCTTTTGCGTCCCCACAGAGGCATTATTCATTTGCTCCCCACTTTTGACACCAATTGTGTTGGACTGGCTGCGGGCAACCAACCCAAGCAAATGTCAATCAAGTACAAATCAATAAGGACACTCAGTAAGTAGCAACACACAGGTAGCAAATACAATCCAGCTTTAATGAAATACTAGCACAAACACATATCTCTGCAATGAGGATTATACATTTGCAGAATAGTTGCTTATTATAATGTAATTCTAGCACAATAGTGGAGCAAGTAAGAAACCAGTTGAAATCATTTACAATGCAGTAAATCAATAGCACAAAAGTTATTCCGCAGCGCAAGAGAATATAGCCTTTCAACTAACAGTCGCAAAATTAGGCACACTTATTGTGAGGAATTCTGCCTGTCAAACCCATATGTACCAGTTTCCCCATCTGACTGTCTGCATCTACGCGGCACCTGCAACAGCAATAAAGAAATGACTAAGATGTGCAAAAGAACATCAACAATAAAGATGGACTTTCATATTTTTTCAGCACGGAGGAGGCACTAGCCGCAGCACAGACCAATCACGTGAGGACAAGGGAGGAGAAAAGGATGCTGACTCTGGAACCCGGTAGAAAGAGAAGGAAAGAGACGGAGTGGAGTCAAAGACGGAGACAAGAGGGAGACCATGAGACAGGACACCAGCCCATGTGGAAGCCGAGCCAAAGGACCTCACTGACGGGAAAGAGGTGCCCAACTCCTCGTTTGACGAGTAGTGGATTCCACTGGAGGTGGCTGAAGAGGAGCCGCTGTAGTGTAGTCCCAAAAAGTACCATGTCATGCAGGACCTACGACGATTATGGATAACATATACTGTGGGTATGGTGGCAGACTGACTCTGTACACCCCACTGCATATATTAGCCTATGGTTCGCATTAGCTAGCTAGCAGTGCCACTAGAATCTCCTGCTATCAGAGAGATTCGTTTTTGCAACTTTAGAACACAATAACCACAGATTCCTGGAAACAATATATTACTTTTCACCCAATCGCTCGTGCTTGCTTGTTTTTGCTCTCAGAGAGATTCAGAGAAGAAACAGTCAAACGTGTTTACAATAAGAATTTATTGCACAGTCGTTCTTCTCATGTAGAATAAGTGCGCTGTTATGACTGTAACACAGTAACAGAGATATAGAACCAGCAGTATTGTTCTACCATTTTGAAACAGTCATGAACCTATACATGAATATAGAATGCATTTATAAAATAAAGTGCGTACTCCTAAGACTCCTGACTAGATGTACCTAAGTGTACCTAGCATGTGAGTAGGTGCTATATAGCCTAAGCCTAAGAGCCTAAGAGCCAAGAATCCCGCTAGGCTTTAGTCAAACCTCATACCTGAATAGTGAGAGTGTGGGACTTCATCGTGGACTTGAGCTGGACACCCCACAAGGGATCATCAGACCACTGTCAGCTGGAGCGATGTCATGTCGGAGATGCAGCGTCTCTGGTCAGAGTGTCGACCTTGAAGTGTCGGGTTCCTCCTGCTTACTGATAGCAAGAGGTGCTGTATTTATACAGTCTATGTACGTGTGTTACCCATTGTTCAGTATGAGGATGACGTTCGGGTATTGAACCTTGTGCATCGATAGGAGAGGTGAAGTGTACCTCCTGGAGAGTGTACTCATTAATTATTCATATGTGCTAAGGATGATGTCTTAGCAGCATCGATCAGGCAGAACCCACCCTCGTCATGAACTAGGTGAAAGGTTTAGTCCATAAAAGGCTGCAGCCCTTATAAGGCGTAATGTCCATACACGGCAGTCTTTCCTTATTGGGAGTTATGTCCTTATAAGGCTTGGTCATATGAAATGACGGGAGCTGATGTAGGGAAAGTGTACGATGTTCCCTGGACCTATATTAGGGTACAGATATGACATATACCAGCCACTCCACCTAATACTTAACAATAATAATACACATCGATAACAGTGTCAGTGCATAAAAGTATCAAGCAGTCATATAAAATGTTTAAAAACGTTATCCTTTTCATTTAAAAACAGTTTAAAAACGTGGAAAAAATATGTAGGAATATACGGAAGAGCATATACAGAGTTTAGAGAGGAAGAACGAGATTAGACTACAGCACAGGTGCTGCCGAATAAGATTCCAGAACTGTATTATACGAATGTGATTATACCAGCTTGAAAGTATCATAATAACTGTATATTATGCCTTCATGTCAATAAAGATTTAAAAAAAAAAAAAAACGTGGAAAAAGTTTCTTTGATATTGTGGTAAAGTTCTGCAAATCACTGTTTTAATTGAGTTCGATCATACAAGTTGAACTACTGTAAGCGTACTTAAAAGGCCATGCACTGAGATAGAAAGTGTTAATTTGAAAAAAATATTCTTTCAAGAGTAAACAAAGGAAAAGGAAAAGTTCCATATTTCTTACGAGCACATAGGTAGCCAGAGTCAGATTAAATGTCCTGGCTGGGAGACAACATTGTCATTGCCTGCTGTCGTAGGGGACAAATATTGTAGTACCTCGCATAGCACGTCATGTGTGCATACAGCTTGCATGTGGGCTTCCGCTGCTGAATTCGAAACCTCAATGTCAATATGGACCTGAAATTTAATTCAGTCAAAAAAGGCACCTGCGGTTCCTCAAGGAAGGCATGCGTCAAGATGGGAATACGCTGGGGACAGAGTCGAGCATGGAACTGCAGTGGTTCCAGCCTGGAGTCTAAGTCCGCTGGCATCTCTGTCGGAGGTGTCAGACAGATGTCCAACTCGCATTCGCTTCAGCAGAACATGCATCGGAAGATAGGTACGACGCAGTCCTCAAAGACTGGTCTGAAGGATAGGAACCAAGAAGCACTTAGTTCCCATAGGAGAGGTGCACCCAGATGCTGTACCATGCGCTTGTGGTAAAATCTTTCCAGGAGCACTCTCGCAATCTCGTTGGCGGATGGTCTGTCGATTGCGAAGCAGGTAAACAACAATCAGGATTCCAGCTACAGCAAGCAGTATCAGAGGTAGACCCCGAAAATGCTTCCAAACACGGACTGTATGAAGTTAGGAATAACTCCGAGGATTGTTTGAAAAGTGCTAAGGAATCCGGACCCTATGGTCTTAAATAGGTGTATAATGCCACTCCTATCAGACATGTTAAAGATACGTCCCACCATTTCTATGAAATGTAGGGGGCAGTTGGTTCGAATTAGTGCCTGTATCTCTGTCTCGGTCCTTTCAATCTGCAGTTCAAAGGTTTCTCAAGCGGAGGTTAACAGCACAGTTTGCTGTAAAAGCATGGCTTTAATTCTGCTCAAAGCACAACTGTATCAACGAAACATTCAGCGAAGGCTATACTAGCGCCTCCCTGGCTGTATTTATCGGAGGAAACAATACCTGCATATAGCAAGTAACCTGATATTCACAGTGACCAGATATGCAATGCCTGGAAGCATGCCACTACAACCTTGATCGTTCAGCATCAAGTAACTCCGATTGGAAAGTTACTCGAACACTGGCAATATCATGGAAGCTGGTGTTCCTTTCATGTGGCAAGACAGATTAGAAACTGAACCATTACAGGCTCCGTGCAAAACAATGTCTTGGCATATGAGAGAACTGCTTAAAGCGTTCTTGCAGTTGGTACCACTAAGAAACACTTCTCGATCCCCACTCCGGCATCGAAATGTATATGGTAATTCCCAGGATTTCCTAATGTATTCTTTACCCAACCTTTCATATCTGCCTGCCTTTGCTGAAGGCAATAGTGAAACTGAAATGTAGTGACCGGGAGAGTTATTTGGCCATGGATTAGCCACTCATTGGATGGTAATTCAGCTACTGTAAATGGTAGCCTGTCCAGTTTTTCAATTTGCAGCATTGTATATTTAGCTCCCCTTTGCGCCATTTCTATCTGTGTATCAGTTAGATTGTATTCTGAAAACAGAGAAGTACTGTTTATTTATTTATTTTTATTGTTTTTATTGTTTTGCATCAATGGGGTACATCAAACAAATTATACAACAAGATATAAACAATAATAACACACAAAGAAAAAAAGAAAAAAAATAGATAAAAAAAGAAAAAAAATTGCAAAAAACACCCAGTTTTATGACATAATTAAACCCCATATTCTGTCCACTTTCAGTTTAGCCTGTAGACTCCTAGTATTTGCCAGAGCATATTCCATATTATATATCTCTTTAACAAGACTCCACCACTCAATAACCTTTGGTGAATTTTGTTGAACCCAATCTCTAGCAATAGTCAATCTAGCACAAGTAATTAATATATTTAATAAATCACATAACACATTATTTTCCCCTGACGTTCCTATAAATACATCTTTTAGCGAGAGCGTAATAGGAGTACCAAGTTTAGTAGAAATAACTTTAGTTACTCCATTCCAAAATTCACCAAGATTTGGGCACAAAAAAAGTATGAATAATATCAGCTCCTTTCAGGTCACATTTTGGACATTTTGTACGATCGCTGAAATTATTATTATTCGATGCCCATTTAAGAATCCGATCCGGTGTATGGTATAAATGACAGATGGTCTTGAATAACTGTAGTTTAAGATTTGAGGATTGAACAGCAAGATTGAGGCTATTTAAAGAGGAAGTAATAAAGTCTGATGTTATTTCCATTGTAAGCTTATTAGTCCATTTTTCAGCCAATTTATGTATGTCATTGGTATTATATCCAGAAAATAATTTATACCCTCTACTAATCAGTGCTTTATCTTCTTCCCTATAAATACAGTTCCATACTTCAGATTCAGTCAAAGAAGTAAGTTCTATCTTCCTCAAAAAATAATCCCTAATTTGATAATATTTAAATCTTGCCCCTTCTTGCAATTTATAGCAAACTTTCAATCTTTCAAACGAAAAAAATCCCCTATGATCATATAAATCTCCAAGTAAATTAATGCCAGATTTAGAAAATACACCGCCTATTGTGTCTTGAAATATTTCTGGAAGACCAGGATTAGACCATAGAGGAGTTTTATCATGAAATAGAGATATCTTGCTCTTAGTAAGAATGGAGCGCCAAATGTAAGTGGTATCCCGCACCGTCTTAAACTTAACTCGTTTAAAATAATTGGGATCATTTAGTCTATAGAAAAACATAGTTGCATCTGCTCCCAGCAAAAACCTATGAAAATATAGACATTTATCAGGGATCAGCAAGCTACGAAAGCGGGTCATGAAGGAGGACCAATAGTAATATCTAATATCTGGAAGGCCCAATCCACCTTGATCATAAGGAGCTTTGAGAAGAGACATAGCTCGTCGTGCTTTTTTATAGCCCCAAATAAAGCTACTAATAATACCCTCTAGCCTAGAAAAGTAAGAATTATTTACCCGTAAGGGGATAGAACAAAAAAGGTAAAGCTCACACAAACGCATCACTGCCTGCGAGGGAGCGTCTGCAGCATCTGAGGCGAGGAGCGCATTTGGTGAAGGCTTTTCCCCAGCATTTTGTTTCCAGCGAGGTCGCGCTGCTGGTGGGAGCTCTCCTGTGATCGACGGAGGCTGTCGGCTCCCAGCAAGCGCTTGACCCCTTCTACGTTGGCTACCTGCACCGGGGGACTGCGAGGCCCAGAAGCCTTTGCTTCTAACACCTGGCGCCTCTTCCCCCGGCGGTGACGCCCCCTACCTGCCGCCAATAACTTTTCGTGACACCCGCTCCACGGGTGCCACTCACACAAACGCATCACTGCCTGCGAGGGAGCGTCTGCAGCATCTGAGGCGAGGAGCGCATTTGGTGAAGGCTTTTCCCCAGCATTTTGTTCCCAGCGAGGTCGCGCTGCTGGTGGGAGCTCTCCTGCGATCGACGGAGGCTGTCGGCTCCCAGCAAGCACTTGACCCCTTCTACGTTGGCTACCTGCACCGGGGGACTGCGAGGCCCAGAAGCCTTTGCTTCTAACACCTGGCGCCTCTTCCCCCGGCGGTGACGCCCCCTACCTGCCGCCAATAACTTTTCGTGACACCCGCTCCGCGGGTGCCACTCACACAAACGCATCACTGCCTGCGAGGGAGCGTCTGCAGCATCTGAGGCGAGGAGCGCATTTGGTGAAGGCTTTTCCCCAGCATTTTGTTCCCAGCGAGGTCGCGCTGCTGGTGGGAGCTCTCCTGTGATCGACGGAGGCTGTCGGCTCCCAGCAAGCGCTTGACCCCTTCTACGTTGGCTACCTGCACCGGGGGACTGCGAGGCCCAGAAGCCTTTGCTTCTAACACCTGGCGCCTCTTCCCCCGGCGGTGACGCCCCCTACCTGCCGCCAATAACTTTTCGTGACACCCGCTCCGCGGGTGCCACTCACACAAACGCATCACTGCCTGCGAGGGAGCGTCTGCAGCATCTGAGGCGAGGAGCGCATTTGGTGAAGGCTTTTCCCCAGCATTTTGTTCCCAGCGAGGTCGCGCTGCTGGTGGGAGCTCTCCTGTGATCGACGGAGGCTGTCGGCTCCCAGCAAGCGCTTGACCCCTTCTACGTTGGCTACCTGCACCGGGGGACTGCGAGGCCCAGAAGCCTTTGCTTCTAACACCTGGCGCCTCTTCCCCCGGCGGTGACGCCCCCGTGTACCAACCTTCCCATAAAGTGGACCACATCACACGCAACGCGGGACGCGCGCGAGGAGAAGCGCGAGGCGAAGCCCGGGCTAAGGGCGGGCCGTCTGTGGCCGTCCGGGACGACCGAGGACGGGACGGGCCACCCCATTTACGCCTGGCTACAGAGGTACAACTAAATCTATACTTTGAAACCAATTGATGAATACATCTTAATCTTGACAGAATCTCTTTTATTACACATCTGAAATAAAGATCTCATAATCAGATAAAATCAACTGTGAATAATATATTATTAATTAGACCTCTGATCCCAAACATGAGGGCCATAAAAAAACTTCGCTCACGAACAATTTATCTGAAGCGTATGGGGACTGAAACTGCTGTTAGAAAGACGGCAGCAAATGCATTGAAATTTGGCCAACTCTCAAGTACTCCAGCTATTAATACGTATTTTTCCACTCTTTCGAAGAGAAAAACTGTATCTTCACTTTCAACTGAAAATCAAAACAAACTAGAGCCATCTACAAATAAGGAGCATTACGATTCTTTACCTCTCTTCGTCCAGAGTACTGACAATCTAGGACGCACAAAATCTGAAAGTAACTTGGCAATTATTTCTTTCATAGGGAAAGAACAAAATATTCACGTGGAAACGGCTCAAATAACTCCTACAAGCCCAAGAAGTAAACAAGAGTATGAGCTACCCTCTGATGTGTTTACGAGTATGAATATGAAGCAAGAACAAGGAAAATCTGAAATATCATTGAGTCAAATACATCCTTTAACTAGCTCACCGGAAAAATCCCCTATCCTATACCCTAACCAGGACAACTTTACTGATCCAATTTTTTCACACTTATCCTTCGAAAAGATTACTTCTCCTCTCTCAAAGGCGCTTTTTACATTGCAAGAAATACTGGAATCAGTGCTCATTCATCTTGGCCATATTCTTGCTAATTCCGATGAAACCTTGGACGTGCAAATAGGAATACTGAAATACCTAGTCGAGGAAAAAAAGAAAAAAACTCAAAATAACTACATATCAAAAAAACCAGATCCACTTGAAACATTAATAGATGAAGATTCTCAAAATAACGTAAATAAAACTTCAAAACAGCGAGAAGTTAGTACACAAACAACCAACATAGCAAAAATTGTGAATAAAACGAAGGAATCAAGAAAGAAGAATAAACCTCCTATTACATATTCACTTAAAAAATTGTTTAAAGAAGAATCGGAATCCATTACTGGAAACACAAACAAGCATTTTCCAATCTTTTCGTACAAAGAGTCTAACAACAAGCAGGATCAGGGTATTATGGAAAACAAAGTAGAGACATCAGGTGTTACTGTTGAACAGAAAAACAGTCAACAAAATCAAACTGAAAAAAGAAATGAGAAGGAAAATGCTAGGGGGAAGAAGAAGAGAAAACCACTAAGGAGAATACAAAGGAAAAAAGGGAATAAATTGAAATTTCAAAAATTCAATCCCAAAATCTTGATGAACTCTTCAGAAATTCAAAAATCTCCGCTGTTAACACATTTGAATCCAAAAGCTGATGAATTCTGTCCAGTGGTAGAATATAGAACAACAGATCAAAACACCAAGGCTACTGAAGAAGCGAGTATTATTACTACGCAACCATGGGAAGGAATTACATCTAAACACTTAATCATTGAGGAACTGTTCCCTGCTGACAAGATGCCATTGAACCGCGGTAGAATATTGAACCTTTTACAAGAAATGCCATCACTGATCTCACTGACAAGTAACGAAATCGATTTAGTTCTCTTTCCTAATAAAGAGAATAAGAAACTAGCACAAGTCTCCTTTTTTTCGCCAGTACTACCTGGAATCATACTCAGGGAGAAGGAAATCCTTCATAAAAATGGTTATGATGTAATTTCCGTAGTGGAACCCATACCTACTAACAATTTAAACAAAGGTACCCTGGGACTAAATAGCCGAAGAAATGAATTCACTAGTACACACTGGGGAGAAACAGTTTCAAATTTCACCAGAAAAGACTCGCTAAAAATACAAGTAAAGGAAGGAGAGAGGTCAGTATGGTCCAGGGAACTAAGACCTACCGATAATGAGAATACGACAAAATCTTGGGCATGGTTATCGGAAACCCTAAATAGTAAAAAAATTGTTAAACCTCAAAAAAATCAAGTTTAGCAAAGGAATGACGATACTGTCCTGGAATTTGGCTGGGAAGATGGACAATAAAATGAAGTATGTAACTGAAACCCTCCCTGACATTATTGGTTTACAGGAAACATGGAATACTAAACCCTTTATTCAAAAAGGATACTATGTTTTTGAAACCCTGGCAAAAAATTCTAGAAGGGGCCATGCTAAAGGCGGTTTAGCAATCTTACTAAAAGAAGATTACTCCTGGTCGCAAGAAGTAATCAATACATAGATGGATAATTTACAATGTCTAAAAGTATCTCTAAAAACCCAAACATCATCCACTTTTTTACTACTCTTCAACATCTATGCGCCTCCCAGCACTAACTGCGATCTGTTGTTTGAACGACTAATGGAGACCATCTCCCAAATCATTGAAGAACAATTCAACTTGCCTTATATTATAATGGGAGACATGAATGCAAAAATGTCAAACTGCGAAATAAAGAAATGGGCTCTACTATTAAATGAGGAATCCTTGGAAACATCACTCCCTGTACTCCCAAAAGGAATGAAATCTGATAGGAGAGGTCGCGCATTATTATCATTTCTCCCAAGAATAAACGGGACTATCTTAAATGGTAATATACATGGCGATAAACCAGCATCGTATACAAGGCAGGGTAATGGATCTCCATCTACACTTGACTATTTCATATGTGGGATCGGAGAAAAAGATCGAATGAGTCAACTATCAATCACATTCAATGAGGAAAGTGACCATGCTATCTTATGTCTATCAACTGAATGGATTCTACAAGCTACTTTCCAGTTTCAACCGATATTTCATCAAACAGAACTGGAAGTAAACGCAACTAAAGGCCGAATTTACTGGGGGTCTGAAAACTTGGACCACGTGAGGTTCTTGGTCTCTCAAACTAATCTGTTGACTACTACATATTCAGCCGATCCTATAAAGAACTTTGCCTGCATACTAAACAGGCTGAAACATGCACTACAAAGTAAGTTAGAACAAACAAAATTATGGAAAAGTAAACGAAGTAGTAAACACAAAAATTCAAACAAACCAGTCGTAAAACAAATCAACAGGTTGATACGTGCCCAGTTTTTGAACTTCTCATTCACAAATAAAAAGAAAATTAATAGATTAAAAAATCAAATAAGACGAGAAAAAACTAAACAGAAAAAACTGAAGCAGGACACCAATTGGATTGAAGTCCAAGAAGCAGCCAAACAAAAAAATCAGCGCAAATATTGGGCCCTGATTGCAATAATGACTGGAACCAAGAAAAAGTTAGAATCAACTCCTGTCACAGAAGAAGACTGGGAAATTTACCTCCGAGAGCTTTATAGCCCAAACAAGTTGAGTAATAATGGCGAAACTGAAATACAATGTTTGGGAAAGAATGACATAAAAATTAATAAAACGTCGGCATTATCTGTCTCTAAGATCATAAGATGGGCAAGAAGTACTGGCGCATCGGGACCCGATCAGATACCTATCAAGGCCTACCAAATTGAGTACAAAGAGTGGGGACGGCTACTTTCGCCACTATTTAACTATATAATCGATAGCGGCAAAATGCCAATTTCCTGGAAGGGGAGTATAATCATCCCGATCTACAAAAAAGGGAAAAGAAACATTCCGGGAAACTATAGGCAAATTGCCCTCATGGATGCCGTCGGCAAGATTTTCGCTGCAGAAATATTGGACCAGCTAAAAACTTGGGCATTTTCCCTGGGTTTAATCCCCATGTTCCAGTCTGGATTTCGTCCAAATCATGCAGTGACTGACAACGTAGCCATCCTCCAAACAATTCTGGACAAATATGTATCAGGGAAAAAGCAAACCATCTATGCAGCGTTTATAGACTACTCGACGGCCTTCGATCGAGTAGACAGACCGACCTTGTGGTCAAAACTGAGAAAAATGGGCATACCAGAACAGCTATTGCTCTTAATAGTGAATCTCCACAGTGACACTTGGTGCCGTATTCAAATGGGGAGTGATAAAGGTCTTTCAAGGGTAATGTTCACATCAAATGGCTTAAAACAAGGGTGCCTCTTGGCTCCAATTTTATTTTCTTTGTACCTAAGTGATTTACCAAGTAATCTACAACAATGTTTAAGTACACCGCCAAAGATAGCCAACGAGTATATTCATTCCCTGCTGTATGCGGACGACATTGTCCTGTTCGATCTAACACCATTTGGACTTCAAAATCTTCTAGATACTTTACATCAGTACTCTAAGAAAAATTTCCTAATTCCAAATATTTCCAAGACCAAAGTGGTTGCTTTCTCTAAACAGAAGAAAAGGGTGAGATATGAATGGAAGTTGGGAGGGGAGAAAGTAGAGCAGGTAAAGGAATATACTTATTTGGGCAGAATTTTTTCGCAAAATATGAGTAACAACAGTCAAATTGATCATTTAAAAAGGAAAAGTGACCTACATGCTGGGGCATTGTCCCGTTTATATTCTGCTACTGGACATAGGCACTTCTCGGCCCTGATTCAAGTTTATCGAGCGAAGATTCCACCGGTTGTCTCGTATGCTTCGGAATATATTCCTATTTATCAATGGACATATATGAACTTAATTGAAGGTAAAATACTAAAAAACTTACTAAAGTTCTCCACATCTACCCCAGTACAGGTGTTGAGATTGGAATGTAACATCACGAGTGCCTTCGCTACAGCTGTAGCTAGTATCATAAGGTGGGCCTATAATCTTCTTCACTCTAAGGAAGGCACTCTTCGAAGTTTACTAAAAATTGAGACATTTAACATCGGTTCCACCAATCTCACTTTTTCAAATAATATGCAAGAGGCTTTTCAGCTAGCTAAAATTAGTGTAGAATTATTGTCTGCATGGTCTCCAGCCCAACTTAAACTATTTTTAAAAAAACTCACCCCTAAATTGAGTTATGACATTGACCATACACATTGTGTTAGTTTACCTTTGTATAAGACCTACGCAAACTCCCATGAATATAAGCAATACCTACCCTATCTAGACTATACCCTTATACATGGTGCAAGACGCGCAATTATGATGCTGCGTCTAGGAATCCTTCCTGTATTAACTTTTACCTCTACCTGGAGATCAGAAAAGACAAATTTATGTACCTTTTGTCAGGGGGGCAACCAGAATTTGGAACATCTTCTTTTTATATGTCCTAATACAGCAATTGTGAAGGCAAGGTTATCATGTCTTATGCCCATTTACCGATCATGTAGGATCGTAAACTCAAAGGACTTTTTATTAATTTGCAAAAACCCCCCAAATGAATATGTTTGCTATAAAATTTTTAAGTTTTTGAAAATTTCACTGAAAATGTATTAAATGTGATTGTATAATGTATATATCTTATTTTTGTGGTCCTCAATTGAGTACCGTAACAAAATAAACTATTTTGACTTTTGACTTTGTAAAGCTATTTGGGCAATATTTTCATTTTAACCAAATTTATTCGGGCAATAATGCTAAGTGGGAGCTTATGCCATTTCTTAAATATTATAGCGGTTTCCTTTAATAGTGGTTCGTAATTTAGTGCCACAATTTCATCAATATTTGACAAGATTTTTACCCCTAAGTAAGTTGCTACCTCGCATATCTCTGTCACCAACGATGGTAATTGATGATTCAGGATAATTTGAGTCTTACTAGTATTCAAGCGATAACCAGACACTAAGCCATACTTCCCTGCTTCTACCAAGATGCCTGTCATAGTTTCAGCCACATTCGTAGAAAAAACGGCGATATCGTCCGCATATACAGTTATGTCAGGAGAGTTTGGGCCATTTACAAAAGTCTTAATATGAGCTTGATTTTGAAGAGCAATTAGGAAAGGTTCCATACCTAAGGCAAATAATAAGGGTGAAAGAGGACACCCCTGTCGTGTCCCTCGTCCAATCATAAAAGTAGAAGAGCATTTGCCCATACAACAAACTTTTCCCAGCGGCATATCGTATAATGATTGAATCCAGTTCAAAAATTGACCCTTTATACCAAACGCTTGCAGCACTGCCCAGATAAAATCCCACCCCACTCGATCAAATGCTTTCTCTGCATCTAATAAAATCATACTGAGTGGGGTGGGTTCAGTTTTTGCCAGATCAAACGCAGAGATGGCCATATTGATATGTGCCGTAGTGTATCTTTTAGGTATGAACCCATGTTGCTGGGGTGAGACCATATAAGACATTAATAGTGCAAGCCGAGTCGCTAATATTTTTGCATATATTTTTGCATCGCTATTAATAAGTGAGATTGGCCGATAGGAACCTCTCTCCTGCGATGGTTTACCCTTCTTTAGAAGGAAGATAATTTGGGTGAGGTTCCACAATTTTGGGGCTTGCTCTCCATTACCAATTGCTTGGATAACTTTAATAAGCAGTGGGATTAGCTCTTCCATACAGTTTTTATATAGCTCTAGGGGGATACAATCCTCTCCTACAGCTTTGCCATTTGCTAGCGAGTTAATTGCGTTTTTAATTTCTATTGCTGTAATATCCACCCCCAACTGGTCAGATTGTTCAACCTCCAAAGTTTTGACCTTATTTATTGTTATATACTTTCTGATATTATCTACTTTAACTACAGCTTCTGGTGTATAGAGCTCTTGATAGTAAGATGCGAATTGCTGTAATATTAGTTTAGGATCCTGAAATATCTGATTGTTATCCCCTTTAATTTCTTTAATAACATTTTGAGCACGGTCTTCAGCCACTTTATAAGCTAAAATTTTGCCTATTTTTTCCCCATTTTCGTATTGGTTAAGTTGATATTTTTTTAATTTAATAATACTTTTTTCCCTGAAGATATTTTTTATTGCTGCCTTTAGTTCGATCAACTTAAGATTTAGAGCTTCTAAGTTTTCTACCCCAGTTAATACGTTTTCAGAGAGTTGTTGTTCAAGATTGAGTATTTCAGTGGTCATTTGCTCGTTTCGAGATTGAAATTCTTTATTTTGTCGCCATATATATTGCTGTGTAAATCCACGTATGCTGGCCTTACATGCATCCCACACTATTGAAGGTGAAGCTGAGCAAATATTTATATCTATAAACTCCTTTATTTGATCCTTTAGTTGCTTAATAAAATTAATGTTTGTAAATAAGTGTCTAGGAAAAGAAAAAGAACGGGGTGAGGGTCGCTCTATGGACATCTTAAAGGTCAAAATAATTGGATTATGATCCGAAGTGACTCTTGGGCATATTGTGATAGTGCTAGTTTCCAAAATAGGATCTGTAATCCATATCATATCTATCCGTGAGCATAATTTATGTGCAGCAGAATAGTACGTATAACCCGGTACCCGAGGGTGTAAGCATCGCCACGCATCCTTAAGTAAATGAATTGCAGCTAGATCTAGAATTGCCGCCCTAGTCTTCATCATTCTCTGAGATGAGTTTTTTCTAGTTGTATCTAAATTATAATTCATAATACAGTTAAAATCAACAAGTACAATATATTCCCCATCCCATGATAGCAATTCCAAATTCACTTGATCAATAACATGTGGTTCATCTTGATTTGATGCATACACCCCACATATAGTAAATTTATGACCTTCCCATGTTATCTGTACTATTGCCCACCTACCAGCCCTATCAGTTAATGTCTTGTTTATCTCTGCTTTAAAATGTCTGTGTTTTAATATTGCCACCCCCGAATAGAAGCATTAAATTCCGTGCAAACCATAGTGTCATATCCAAGTTGTTTTAGTAATTTTCTATCTTTGTAGGCTATGTGTGTTTCCGTAATGACCACGATCTGCGGATTGTACATCCTAAGCTCTTCATATACAAGATTTCTTTTATTCCTGTTATTTAGGCCTCCCACATTCCATACTAAACATTTTATTAAATGCATTGCAAAAAGTATAAATCCCTATTCTTAAAACATTCAAAAAAATCATATCCATCTTGTTGTTTCTCCAAATAATATAATTTTTTAACCCCATGATGCAGTTTTTTCCCTGAAATAGACCACCCCCACCCTAGCCTTACCAGGCATCAGCCTGTCCCAGCCCACCCCACCCCACCCCTACTTACAGGTACCCCCATTTGAACAGCTGCCGTTCTGTTTGGCAGCTTTAGCGCGGAGCTAACCGTCTCGAGGCCTGAGCATCCAAATATTAGTAGAGATTATTAAAGACCATGTCTAATTTTAAATACATTTTCTCTTATTTTTACATTTTACATTTCTATCTCATCTATTAAATCATTTGAGGCCTTATATAATCATTCCTATTCTGTCCATTGATCCCATACAGCTACCTACATCTTTGTTATAGCATAACAAGAAAAAATAAGAGATATAGAAAAGTTATTCAGTAATAGCTTTCTTTTCCAATTTCCACTCAGCCAATGCTCTTTCCATTTCGTTTTCTTCCAAGAAATAATATGTTCGGCCATTTTTAAGCACTTTCAATTTAGCTGGTTCTTGCAAATAAGCTTGGCCACCTAACTCCTTTATTGGGTCTATATATTGCTTCAGTTTCCATCGTCGTTCCATAGAAAGTTTACTTAAATCAGATCTTACAAAAAAAGTAGTTGAATCAATAGTAACAGGGGTATTTGGTCTTGCTTTTAGTGAAATAGCCTGACGCAGCAAAAAATTACCAATGTATATCAAGATTGGGCGAGGATATTTGCTGCTTTTATTTCTTTGAAAGAGAGGGAGTCGATGGGCACGCTGTATTTGTGAGTCCCAGTCCCAATCAGATAGTTCAGGAAATGCTTTCTGAAGCAGCTGAACAATGAATGCCCTAGCATCAGCTCCCTCAGCCCCTTCCGCAATTCCAAATAAGTGTAGATTCTGTCGTTGTTGCCTATTTTCCAAATCTTCGAGCTTAGCTTGCATTTGGCATAGTTGAGATCCATGTTTATTTACAGCTATCTCGGAGCGGGTTTCTTTTTCCTCGGTTAGCACAACTCTTTGCTGCAGCTCTTCCATCTCTTGAGAGATAGCGCCAAGTTTGCGTGACATTTCCTGCAGGGAAGACTGGGTCTTATTACTATCTTCTCTCATCTGTTGGTAGTGAAATTGAGCCTCTTGTTTTTGCTCATTCAATAACTGCAGAATCATCTGAAATGAAGAGGATACCTCCCCTTGAAGTGTCTAGTCTGTTGAAGAAGCAAAATTATGAAAAGTGATGGTTGGGTGTTGATCATTAGAGCTCTGTGATTCGGCAGCTTCAATAATTAATGACTCATTTAGTAGTCCTATGCTTGATGTTGTCTCGGATAATACTGCTGTTGTTGAAGCAGATATTGTAATTAGTGCATTAGAAATCTCTGCAGTCTTTGTATTAGAAATGGAAGAAGGAGGGGGTGAGATTTCCCGTGATGAATTCAGCTCGACCCCTTCCGAAGCAAAAATAGAAATACAAGGGGGTAGAGTTGATATGGTTTGTAGTGTCTGAGCCGGAGTGCCACCGTCAGTTGTCTCTTTTACTGGATCTTTATTAACAGTCAAATCCATCGTAGTGGTAGAGTCATTAACATCAACTAAAGTAGTGTTTAGCTCAGCTGGGCTATTTCCAGATAGCCGAAGTGCCATTGATTTCACTCCACCCTTAGATTGTACCCATTGTCTTATCGGGCTATTTTCCGCAATCGATTTCATAGTAGCAGGTTTAGGTTTGTTTAATAACTTTTTAGTTTTGTTCTTGATTTTACCTCTTCCTTTCTTAATGCTGTTTACTTTATCTTTAAAAGAGGGTGATGTTTTGTTATTACCCATATCAGAAATGTCATAGTATTCCTCATCAGTCTCTACTCCATCCGTGTGTTCCAAATGTTCCATGTGCTCTACCCCTGTGCTCACCTTACATCCCATTGAATCATGACTTAGTACCTCCTCATCTCTTGATGTCATAGTAGTAATAGACTGTGTAGCCTGAGTAATATTCATATTCATATTACTCTCAGTCATACTTAGTAAAGGAGTCTCAGCAAGGGTAGTAATTTCTGTTGTGATCACTGCAGGAGTAAGAATGCTTATATCATTATTACCATCACCATGCTGCATTTCTTGATTATTTATAATGTTACAACCAGTTTCAGGAGAGCTGTTGAGTTGTGGAGTCAAAGGGCTACTTTGTATCATTGGTAACAATGTATCTGAGGCAGAGGCAGAGTCATTTTTAACACTATTAGCATTAGTAGGCATGCGAAGTGTTAATTTGTCAGTCACAAAATACTTTTCCACTCTCTCTTGCCTACCAGAATTTCCTGATGTATTCCCGACAGGAGCAGAGACAGTACTGTTTATGAAACGCCAAGGCACAAAGCCTGCGCGCAAGGAATGTAGAGTCCAGCTTAATAACATAAAAGAACGTAACTAAGATTGGCCGTGTTGTATTATTGCCAAATCCTGTTCCAGTATGTCTATAGCAGAAGATACAATGTTGCCCAATGATTATACTCTGGAGGTCAAATTTGTTAACCCATTATCCACTACAGCAAAAGCTTTTTCTAAGCACATATGGTCTATTTCCCGTATTCTCTCTGCAGCTTCTTGTTGGGAAATCTTTCAGATTTCATTATAGGCTGTATAAATGCCTGCATATATGAAAGGTTTTTGACGTTGTTTCCCAGGTCCTAGTAAAAAGTGCCTAAGATCCATGTCTTGTGTGAGTAAAGATAAGTGTTGTTTCACTTCTGCAAGTGTAGAGGTCTCTAGCCATTGTAGGCATAACTTCCCAACACTATTGGATGTCACTACCCTCGATGTTCTCTCTGTACATATCGTGGGTCTTCCCTATGTAAACTTAGTCCCTCTGTGATGTGCAGGAACCGTTTATGAGGTGTGTTTGTGTCTAAAGGCCAAACCACCTACTCCTTCCAATTGGGGTCTGATCTATTGTACTTTAATATGTCACCAAATGTTGCCCCTTCCTTTGCAGAAGAATTCTGCCATCCCTGTGATCTTGTAGGAAATATTGATGTGTTCAGGTCCTATCTTGGCTATTCCAAGACAGGATGTCTGTTGCACAGTATCATTTAAAAACATCCTCTGCTGTGGAATGAGGCATGCTCTAAATAGTGCCTCTGTACCCTGGACATGCCAGTCCTTTGCACCCCAAATCGATTTTGTGTCAATTTCGTCTATCCATAGGTTAAAACCCTGTTCAGACAATTGGGCCAAAAAGGAAGCAGAATAAATCTGTTTAGTATTGATTAACATAATTTTCAGTGATGATGATGGTGCAACCTTATAATAAAATGAGGCTGGATCTGTGGTGTTAAAACCTGAAAAGTATGCACATTTTTTTACAAACATTTGTGAACTACTCGGTGGTGTTGGGCAATGTTCCCACTGATTGTATTCAAATACATTCACAGGTGCAATGGATTTGTGCAGAAAATGATGACCAAAGTGTTGATAACAGTACAATTTGTCATAGTCTGATGAACCCTCCAACATTTCAGTATCAGAAAATGCAGCAGTTTTTTTCCAGATCAGATAACATGTTTTTAACTGTTTCAGTGTCCCAATCATCAGAAAATGTACTGGAAGTAATGAAATCACTTAATGAGATTTTAAATACATGATTAATTTTTAAAAGTTCGGTCGGTCTGAATATGTTAAAAACTTTATCCCATACTATACAATGAGGTATAGGAACAGCTGTGATGTTCACTGATGACAAGTCTCTTTGTTCACGTTGTGACGAATTGTGTCGCCTCAGGAGGATGTTGACCTTTCGGGCTGTGGAATGTCCATTAATAAGCATGCTAAAAGTCAATACTAAACCTAGCCATAAAAGAAAAAACATTATCCCAGAAATTACCCAGAGTTCAATCTAAGGTGATACCAGGTATGTCTTTTGAAGAAAGAGAAGAAAGTTCTTTAATTCTTGCTTGAATGGTGTTTTGGCTGGTGCCGTTTCCGGCTCGCTTGGATCCAGAGAAAACGAATAAAAATTTATGAAATAGCCAGAAGAAGTTTGATCAGTTGTAGGAATTGCATCGGGATTGGTGGAAATGTTATTATCCTCTCGATGAGGCAAGTTGATGTAGATGTCTGCATTTGCTTGAATTGAACCATGTGAATTATTCTCAATTTCGTTTTGAATTTGAATGTTCGGTTCAAATGGAACAAGTTCTATAGCATTGTTGCTCAGTCCTTTATTCCTTACAGGTGGCTCTTCAAACATGATGAGTCTTTCTGTTTGAAGTCTTTGGATTGTAGCTAGAGGAGGACATCTGCTTCATCAGAGTCAGCAGGGCCTACTTTTTAGTATCGGCCACATAGTGTGGTTTGATTAAGTCAATTGAGACAAATCTTTTCTCCTTTTTTCCTGCAAGAGGCAGGAGCAGAACAGTTCTTGTTCCTTGTACTGCAAGGACTGGTTTTCTGTAAGAGGGTCCAAATTCCTTTTTGTCCGCAATTTACTCTCTGACCAGAACTCCGACTTGTGGGATCCAGACAGGTCTTGCCGTGACTACCTTGACTTCTTCAGTGGCGGTCTGCTTTAGATGCACATTGCTTTGTTTTGTAAAACAGCCAAACAATCATGGATATCAAATGGCTTTTCACCCGCCACTGCACCTTCACAATCAAGATCAGGTACCCACATTCGTGTCCCAAAGAGGACCTCATATGGAGTGACTCCCCCTAGAGAGCTTCTTGGCTGGTTATTTAATGCCAGCTGAACCCTATAAAGGAGTGTGACCCAACTACCACCCTTGCCTAATACCCTAGCTGTTAAAGACTGCTTTAAGTCCCAGTTTTTTCTCTCCACAACAGAATTTCCCTCAGGATGATATGGAGATGAGAACCGCAATGCTACGCCCATTCCTTTCATGGCCTCTTTGTAAGCCCGAGAGCTAAACGTAGAGTGTAACGTGCTAACGGCGTATGTACCAATAAAGACTCGCAAATATTTTATAATAGTTCGAGCATCAGCAGAATGCTGGGCCATACCCATAGGAATGTTGAGCAGAAATCCACTGGTACCATGATATATCTGTAAGACCTGTCTATTTGTAAGGGGCTGCAGTGGTCCAAGTACACATATGCAAGAGACTTGACTGACTTCAGTAATGGCGTCTGTGCCAGGAGTGCAACAGTGAAACCTTTCATCTGCTGGCAGATGTCGCATTTCAAGACATAGTCTTTAGTTTGCTTACTTAACCCTGGCCACCAATAGCGCTGTTTCAGTAAAGAAATAGTTGCTGTAACGCCTTTGTGTGCAGAGCCCAAACCCTCATGTGCAGCTAGTATTAACCCTTGCCTACGATCCATATTTGGTATTACTCCATCCCCCACTCCAGGCATCTGAGCATACGGAATGTTTTGTGCACCTAACTTGTAGGAGTATTGAAGTGGAAATTTTTCAAGCATTCCTGTGCTGCCTGTGCATGACGCAATGACAGCTGTCATAATATCTCCGTCTATTCTCGTCTTTGAATGAGTCAGCGCGGCTACAGAAACCGTGCGTACAGCCCCCTTTGTGGCTTCATCAGCCAATGAATTCCCTTCAACGTGCACAACATCACGTTGATGACTCAGTGTGTGGATCACGTGAGTTCTTGGTAGTTCGGATTTCAATTCCGCTACCCGTTCCCATAGCATTTTGTGCCTTATTGTGCCACCTTTTGCATCTTTAAACCCGTTCTGCTCTCAATGTTGTCAGTACTCATTGTACGACTGTACACAGTAAAAGGAATCACACACGATTAGTGTGGGGAATTCGTGATCCGTATTTACAAATGCCAGTTTTAGTGAATTTAATTCTGCCAACTGAGCTGTGCAGTCTCCTAGAGATTGCGTCTTTGTGCAACTAGGATGGAGCTTGCCATCATGCATGCGACGTTTTACGATTGTACACGCTGAAAAATATTGTTGCTTACTCCCTATGGCCCGTTGCGCAGATCCGTCATTGTATATTATATGCTCATACTGTTCAAGAGGCAATATTTAATTAGGTAGAGGATATTCTTGTGCATATTGCAGGAATGCCTGTGTTTTTAAATTGAGATAAAATCTGTATTCAACGTCTGTTGCAGTAAGAGAATGAGCCCATTTTATCCACCTGAATGTAACGCTTTCACATTTGGGATGCTGGCTTTTGTAACAGCTTCTAAAGCTGGTACTGGAGTTAGGACAATAATGAGTTTCCCCTGAGCCAGTGCTTTTTCTCTTGCTACTGCTGTCTGAACTGCTGTCAGGATTTTTTTCTGTTGAAGTGAAACGCATTTCTGCATTTGTTTACAGGTGTGATTTGTATGCGATTGATAACGTTTCTCCTTCATTAAAAGTTAAATAAGTGTACCCACATTGATCGGCGATTATGCGGATCACTAAGTGGCGTACTTTTACGCGTGTTTGGAAGTGTTTGGAAGCAATCATGTCTTCCTGGAGTAAACGAAGAATATTAGTATGTTCTTATGTCCAATCTTTGACCGAAAAGTCAGGTTTTATTAATTCATGGAAAGGTTTTACCCTTTGTGTGTAATCTAAAATGTATGTCCTGCCAAAATGTAGCAATCCTAATAATGATTGTAAATTTTTTAAAGATTTTGGAGGCTGGAGCAGCGCACACTTTTCTAAAAAATTTGCTGCCAGACTTTTACCGTCACTTGACAGCTCATATCCCAAAAATAGGACATTGAGATGGGGGAGTTTCGACTTTTTAAAGTTGAACTTGTAGCCCTCTGCAGCAAATCCCAGAATAATGGTGCTTACCCTGGTCAAGTGCCTCTCTAAGTCGTCGTCTGTCAGATAAATATCATCCACATAGTACAACGCTTCTTCATCAAATTTTTGAAGTAACTCTGTTGCTCTTGCTGAAAATACACCTGGGCTGTTTTTGTTCCCTTGTGCCAGTCAACAAAATTGTGGCAGGGACCCCAACGCACTGAAGGCGGTCAGATACCTGCTTTCAGGCGCTATATTTTGGCAGAAAAATCCATTTGCGATAGCAAGAGTGGTTTTGTATTTTTTGCGCACAATGTTATTCATTAATGCGACCCTATGTGCATTTTGGACCGCAAATGTCTTTGTGCATGAGTTTAGATGTCTGTAATCTAAAACTAGACGATATGTATTGTCGGGTTTAGCAACAGGAAACAAAGGATTGTTTATTAGAGAGGTACATTTTTCAATGACCCCCTAGTATTCAAGTTGATCTAAGATCTCCCTGACCTGTTTTTTTAGCTTCTTGCTTTATAGGATGTTGCCTCTAAGCATTAGGTGAAACTTTTAACAGGATCACGTGGTAGGTTGAGTTCTCATCCCACCCTGCGTGATTTTTGTACAGTGCTGGAGCTTGGGCTACTGCCCACTCCTGCGCATAAGCATGTTTTAAGTGATCGGGAACATAGTTGGAAAATGCAGGAAAAATTATACTTTCTCCCCTGTTGTACTCCATAAAGAATGCAGGCAGCCAATCTTGTTCTGCTAACAGGATGTCATAACCAGATGATAAGTTCTTCCAAAAAAGAGCTTTAACTTTCCTGGGCTTGTCCCCCTCCAGCCAGAGTGTTACTTCATATAACCTATGTGGGACGCTCACCCTGGTGTGTGGTGTTTTTTCTCTGTGATGTAATCATTCCACTCTGCTGTCACCAGAAATTCCTTCAGGTTCAGGTGAGCTATTTTTACTTCTGCTGCGCTGTCTAGCATCGTCAGAGCCCATTACTCGTTCAATCAATCAATCAACAGAATCTGTATAGCGCGCTACTCACCCGTAGGGTCTCAAGACGCTGAGGGGGTGGGTCGCTACTGCTCGAACAGCCAGGTCTTGAATTGTTTCCTGAAGGAGAGATGGTCCAGGGTCAGCCGTAGGTGAGTGCGGAGAGAGTTCCATGTCTTGGCTGCCAGGTAGGAGAAGGATCTTCCTCCGACGGTGGATTTGCGGATTTGTGGGACGGAGGCGAGGGCGAGGCTGGCGGATCGGAGCTGGCGGGTGGGTGTGTAGAATGTGAAGTGGCTGTTGAGGTACTTCGGGCCCGTGTCGTGGAGAGCCTTGCGTGCGTGGGTGAGGAGTCTGAACGTGATCCTCTTGTTGACGGGGAGCCAGTGAAGGTCTTTCAGGTGGGCAGAGATGTGGCTGTGGCAAGGGATGTCCAAGATGAGTCGTGCTGAGGCGTTCTGAATGCGCTGGAGTCTTTTCTGGAGTTTGGCTGTGGTTCCAGCGTAGAGGGTGTTCCCGTAGTCCAGACGGCTGGTGACGAGGGCCTGGGTGACCGTCTTCCTGGTTTCGGTGGGGATCCATCGGAAGATCTTTCGGAGCATGCGCAGGTTGTTAAAGCAGGATGACGAGACGGCGTTGACTTGCTTGATCATCGTGAGGGAGGAGTCCAGGATGAAGCCCAGGTTGCGTGCATGGTCCGTTACCTTGGGTGCGGTGCCCAGGGCAGGGGGCCACCAGGAGTCATCCTAGGTGGAGGGAGATGGTCCGAGGATGAGGACTTCCGTCTTGTCTGAGTTCAGTTTCAGACGGCTGATCTTCATCCATTCCGCAACGTCTTTCATTCCTTCCTGGAGGTTGGCTTTGGCGGTGGCAGGGTCGTTGGTGAGGGAGAGGATCAGCTGGGTGTCGTCGGCGTAGGAGATGATGTTGAGGTTGTGTTGGAGTTCGATGGCTGCGAGAGGGCTCATGTAGACGTTGAAGAGGGTGGGGCTGAGTGAGGATCCTTGCGGAACGCCGCAGATGACTTCGGTGGCCGAGAATCGGAACGGGGGGAGGCGGACTCTCTGGGTTCTTCCGTCGAGGAACGAGATGATCCACTCCAGGGCCGCTCCTTGGATTCCGGTGTTGCTGAGGCGCTGTATCAGTGTGCGGTGGCATATGGTGTTGAAGGCTGCTGAGAGGTCCAGGAGGATGAGGGCAGCAGTTTCCCTGTTGTCGAGCAGGGACCTGATGTCGTCGGTTGCTGCGATTAGGGCGGTCTCGGTGCTATGGTTTGCTCAGAAACCAGACTGTGAGGGGTCGAAGGATCCGTTGGTCTCGAGGAAGGCGGAGAGTTGTCTGTTGACGGTCTTCTTGATGACTTTGGCTGGAAAGGGGAGGAGCGAGATGGGGCGGAAGTTCTTCAGGTTCGTGGGGTCCGCGGTGGGTTTCTTCAGGAGGGCGCTCAGCTCGGCATGTTTCCAACTCTCCGGGAAGGTGGCGGATACGAAGGAGCTGTTGATGATGTTCCGGAGTTGGGGTGCGATGATGGAGTTGGCTTTGTTGAAGATGTGGTGTGGGTAGGTTTCGGTAGGGGAGCAGGAGTGGATGATGTTCATCAGGCGGGTGGTGTCTTCGGCGCTGACAGGGGGTCCAGGTGCAAAGGGGAGGCAGAAGTTGTGGCCTCAGAATTCTGGGCATGTCTGATTTGCAGATCAGCAACTTTCTTTTTCTTAAATTGAGGTTTTGGATTTTCCTTAACTTCTTTTTTAGAAGTGAAGTCTTGAGCGCGTTGCTTGTCTCTGGACCGTGTGCGCTCCTCTCTGTGTTCTGACCGTTCTTCTCTTTCTAAGCCTTTTTTCGAGCCCTGAAAGATATGAGAGTAACGTGTATCCGTATCCCGATACCTGCCAGGTTTCGTAATATTATCCCTATTCCTGAGTTATACCTCCTTTCAGAGGGCTCCTGTTGAAGAGACCTACCTCGGGACTGAGATCTCTTATCTTTAGAGTTTTCTTTTTTATCCCACTTCTTTATAGATGAAATAGGTGTTTGTTTAACGTATCCTTCTCAGGACTGTCCTGTATTTGAGGTTTCAATGCTTTCCCCCAAAACTATCTCTACCTAGTTCTGCGTATGCATTTTCAATTATTTTGGTTAGTTCAGCCTCCTGAATTAATGGGCTGACCTCCCTTAGGCGTTGGCAGATAGCCACCAATGCTGCTTCTCCTTTAATATTAGCTAGTATTATGGCTGACACCTGGTCGTAGTTATGTAATAACTTCATCAATAAGTTTAGGGCAGGTTCTGCTCCATAGTCAGTTTGTATTTGTCTTAATACATCTGGTATTACTGCTAATGAAGGAATACCATGTGTTCTGGTATATATGGCAGCAAAGACTGTACCCCAAGAGGTGCAATCCTCTAATTGTGGTGTAATCCCCATGGGCAAACTGATTGTTAACTTCTGTGTTTTTCAAATGGTGTTGTATTTGAAAATACTGCTTCTAACAGGGTTATCTTTTGAGTTACCCAGAAAGGAATTTGTTCACGTTTTCTGGGCACCAGCACTGGTGCATCTCCTGTAAACAGTTGAAAGAATGCGTTTAAGTCATACAGGTAATTTTTGAGGAATATTTATAGTTTGTGAAAATAGACACTTAGAAACTTTTCTGGTGAAAACCAGACAATGGATTCCGATGGAAGAAAATACAAGTTACCAGTAAGTACAGTTAGAATTACTTTTCAGGGTCAGTGCTGAGCTAAAAGTGAATAAGTGATTCCTTTTGAGGGGTGCGGCCTTCACTATTGCATGTAACATCATAAATTAATCCATTTATGATGTTACATGCAATAGTGAAGGCCGCACCCCTCAAAAGGAATCACTTATTCACTTTATACAGAGTATACTTTTCACCAAAAAAACTTGCCAAGATCACGAATTCAGAATATCTCTGCCCAAGATGTAAAGCCCCCGCTGCGGATGACCTACACATGTTTGTAGAATGCCCTAGGCTCATAAATGTTTGGTCACAAATAGAAGGATTCATAGCAGAAGTGTTGGATATACAATTTTCAATTACTGTTGGGACGGTTTTGTTTGGGCTCAATGATTTAAAGACTAAATTTGTTTTCTATGTAATGGTCTTAGCAAGAAGGGAAACATGTAAGGCCTGGAAGAATATCAATCCAGCTGTCTTCACTGAATGTTTAAAATACATTATTTACATATCGAAATCAGATATAGCCTGTGATAGCACCAGCCATGATAAAATCTGGGCGGCCCTAGTGGCGTGGCGGAGTAGATGAGATAAAACTATATTCCGATGATTTCACCTGGGCTCTGTTGGTGCTTAGCCTCCAGTTAAACCGAGGGCCATGGATACAAGAAGGACTGGAGTGGAGCAAGCAAGCAGTTGTGACAAGTGGGGTCTCACCAATCTCTTTTTCTCCTCTGTTGTGTATTACTGAGGGCGGAACATCGTAACATTGGAGAGAGGAGAGGGGTCTCCCCTTCTGGTATACCCATTATTGGTAAATGAGGAATAAACATTTAAAAAAAAATAATATTAAAGAAAAAAAAAGTGCTGAGCTAAAAGATGCAGCACTGGGTTCTCTCCTGATAACAGGTGAGTAAATCGGAATTCGTAGTTCGGCTGAATATAGGTGAATATTTTAAAGTTCCAAAACTCCACACTTAGAAGAATTTCCAAGTGAAACCAGTCAATGTTCGCCTATGGATCGAAATTCAAGTTACTGTAAGTATGGTTAGAATTACTTTTCAGGATCAGTAGTGGGCTGAAAGATGCAGCACTAAGGTCTCTCCTGATAACAGGTGAGTAAATCGAATTCGTGGCTCAGCTGATTTTACAGGAATATTTTGCTCAATAGTGAAGTAAGGGGGTGGGGCCTGAGGTGATATGTGTGCAAACACGCCCTGTGGCACGTTTTAAGTTGGGGAATTAATTCCTCTTCAATCCTGAGGTCCCCTGTGGGCCCACTATCCCACCAGGTACCTCCGGTATGCACCAGGGAGCAGCGTTGCAGAGATGTGTATAGAGGCCACCCCCCCTTTTTACAACACTCTGCAACACAGCTCCGTGGCGGTTACTGGCGGCACCTGGTAGGCTAGTTGGCCCCTAGGGGGCCTCTGGATTGAAGAGGAATAAATTCCCCAACTTAAAACTCGCCACAGGACATGTTTGCACACATATCACCTCAAGCCCCGCCCCCTACCTTCACCACTGTGCAAGCGTGCCCGGTAGCCCGTTCTAAGTTGGGGGATTAAGTCCCCTTGCATACTGGGGGTCCCTGGGGGCCAAGTAGCCCACCAGGAACCTCCAGTATGCGCCAGGGGGCTGCGTTGCAGAGAGGTGTAAAAAGGGGCGTGGTCTCATTACACCGCTCTGCAACGCAGCCCCCTGGTGCGTTTTCCAGAGGAGGAACTAAATCCCCTTGAATACTGTGGGTCCCTGGGGACCAAATAGCCCACCAGGAACCTCCAGTATGCGCCAGGGGGCTGCAATGCAGAGAGGTGTAAAAAGGGGCGTGGCCCCCTAGCACATACTGGAGGTTCCTGGTGGGCTAGTTGGCCCCCAGGGACCCCCAGTATTCAAGGGGAATTAGTTCCCCCTCTGCAAACGCACCAGGGGGTGCTTTTGCAGAGTGGTGCAATCTGTCACCTCAAGCCCCGCCCCCTACCTTCCCCACTGTGCAAACGTGCCCTGTGGCACGTTCTAAATTGTGGGATTAAGCCCCCTTGAATACTGGGGGTCCTTGGGGGCCAATTAGCCCACCAGGAACCTCTACTATGCGCCAGGGGCTGCGTTGCAGAGAGGTGTAAAAAGGGGCATGGCCTCAGTATACCTCTCTGCAACGCAGCCCCCTGGCGCATACTGGAGGTTCCTGGTGGGCTACTTGGCCCCCAGGGACCAACAGTATTCAAGGGGAATTACTTCCAGGGGGCACGTTTGCAGAGTGGTGCAGGGAGGGGCGTGGCCTCCTCCCTGATCCCGGTGTTTTTTTTGTTCTTTTTAGGAAGGGGGGCTGTGTAACCCCCCTTCTTTTTCAATTTTTTGGGCCCTGGGGACCCCATCCCCCAGGGTCTGCCCCCTACTGTTTTTTAATCCCGCAATAAAAGAAAAAAGTGGGGGGTCCTTGTGGGACTCCCTAAGCAGGCCTAGGGGGTCAGGGTGTTTCTACCTTGCCCCTTTTCTTGTTTTTCGCGTTTCTTTTTCTGCTTTCTTGTGCCTTGGTTCTACCGAGGCACAAGATGGCTGCCAACACTTCCTGGTTTGGAGTGTTGACAGCCAATTAGCATGCAGCTCGTGCTTGGAAGGGTACGCGTATAATCCTCAGACGGTACTTCGTCTATAGATATATCTATGATTTTACTTTTGATTTTCTCAGGACCTACCTCACGGATTTACATCATTTAACAAAAAGCGTCATCTGCAAACCAAACTCTACCTCTAAGCCAAATTTGGTGTAATTCCGTTCAGCAGTTCAGACTGTAGCCCGTCTTAAAGGTCCCTATGGAAAATTGCATGGGGAAAACACGTTTTGGGACCCCCCCTTTTTTCTCGGCCCCCGCTTGACATTCACCCCTAAACTTTCAGGGAAGTAGCAGAGCGGAGCAAACCATCTTCTTGGAGATTTTTGCGTGCATTCGTCCACCTGCGCCAAAGTTACTCCAAATAGAATGTTGCGGATTTCCTATGGAAACTAGGTCCTAACTATATCTACCTACTGGCGACTGCAAAACTGATTACGCGATCTACATCCTCGAGTGCCCTTGCGGGCTCCGATATGTAGGGAGCACAATCAATGAAGTCTATAAAAGGATCTTGCAGCACTTGCGTGCAATTAAGAATGCCGACAGGGCCTATCCTGTAGCCAGGCATTTTGAGTTGATGCACAATGGGGATGCCAAAGGACTGACATATTGTGTGATCGACTCTATTCCAGCTAGCCAAAGAGGGGGGAACAGACTGAGCAAGTTGAGGAAATTAGAATCTATGTATATAATCAAGCTTAACACTAAGCAACCGAACGGTCTTAACATTGAAGAAGATCTGCATAGACACCTTTAATATCTTCAGTGGTTTACAAGTAGTGTCTGTTTTATTCATATATAATGAATTTATTTTGATCACTTTGATTAATGTATGGACAGCACACTGTGTAATGTATTCATAAAGCAGGACTAATATGAACTGAGTCAACTGTAAACAATCGTGGTTTGCTTTGCGTAAGGGACAACCAGAGTGCTCGCTCACTGGAGCTTCATTAATTCATGTAATGTTTTGTAAAATGAGTTGTGAGGAAACTCAGTGTGTAATGCTTTAAGCCTAAAGGTAAATTGGAAGTATTTTACCAATCCGATAAATATCTGGGTATGCCCACATGGGCCAAATTTTCCAATTTCACATCATTGAATTGGTGATAAGCGTTGGCAAAGTGCCTTGTCTCTTTGTCAACATGTGGCACTGTTGATAAAGTTTTTTGAAAACAGCTCGTAATATGACATGTTAATATGAAGCAATGAATTGTCCGTGTTTAGCAACCACTTGCAATACATACACGTTTCTAACCAAATTTGTACAATTATGTTAAAGAAAATGTGAAGAAACACTATTTCTGTACTAAATGGGTAAAATGAAGTCTGTCCTTTCTGTCAGTTGACATGTGGTCACTGTCGGATGTGATGTTGAACAAAACTTTATTTAAAAAAATGGCCGCGCGCTCCTCTAATCACAACCAGTGATCAAGACTACTGTGTAGTCGAAACGCGTTTGGCAGCGGCAATAAAGAAACTTTGAAAATCTCACCTGGCGTGGTCGTTTGTGGAAAGAAGTGTGAGGGACTCAATCCAAGGAGTCCTATTAAGACGACGCAACTCTCGATCTGGTGGAGGCAGTCAATACTTGGATTTTTTCTGGATATATATATATATATATATATATATATATATATATATATATATATAATAGTATATGTATAATAATTTGTTATACCGTCAGTTACAGGGGGTGGCGATGGGGGCCAGCTTCTCCCCAAGCTTCGCGTGTTTGCACATGGGAGCTTGGGAGGAGCTGGTCCTCCAAACCACATACCAGCAGACAATTCGGAACAATGTGATCGGATGGTATCGTTTTATTGACGATTTACTAGTAGTATGGAGGGGTACTGAGGTAGAAGCAATGAGATTTATTGATGACATCAATCAGAACAACCTCAACCTCAAGTTTACAGCTACTCTCAGTCAAAGTTCTGTTACATTTTTAGACACTGAGTTATTCATAAAAGAAGGACGGTTGGAGACAAGGATTTATCGCAAAGCCACAGCGGGCAACAGTATTTTACATGCTGCTAGTGCGCACCCAGCTCATCTTGTTTCCAGCATCCCCTACGGGGAGATGCTGCGGATGAGACATGTATGCAGTAACCCCAGTGATCTTGAGATGGCCCAACAAGAGAGTAAGGCCAGGTTCTTAGAAAGGGTCTATACTGAACCGGTGATTGAGAGGGCCCGAGTTAAATCTATGGTCAGAACCAGGGAGGAGCGTCTTACAAAGCACAGTACTAGCAGTCAACCTGTGCTACAGCCAGTTGAAAACAAGAGACATAATGATGAAGCCAAAAGCTTCAGAATTATCACTGGCTATTGCAAGCAACATAAAGAGATTTACAGGATTGTGAATAAAAACTGGCCTATTGTAGACAGTGACCCTGTTATCGGTGCTACCTTACCTAAGAGGGTATCATAAACATTCAGTAAGGCGCCATCACTTAAAGATCAACTGGTGGACACTAGCCCTGAACCTATTGAGAGATCTGCATGGTTCCAAAACAACAGGGGGTTTTATAGGTGTAAGACCTGTAAGGCCTGCAACCATGGTGTCAATGTTAAAACATTTACGGATGGATTTAGTGGCCAGGAACACCCCATAACTCAGGTTTTAACATGCAAGACCGAGTTTGCAATATATGTTTTGCAATACCCCTGCCCACTGAACTATGTGGGTAGCACCAAGTTACCGGTACATAAACGTATCCTCTAGCATTTAAGGGCCATCACTAATGGGGATAACACATACCCGGTGGCTAGGCATTTTTGAGACTGTCATTAAAGTGTGAATACTAATCTAAAATACTTTGTAATTGATGCAGTCAAGGCAAACAGATGGGGTGGTGACAGAGAGGTCAAACTCAGAAAACTGGAAACCCGATATATCCTCCAGCTTGACACCAAGGCCTTAGGGGGGCTGAACGTAACTGAGGACATGTACACGTGCCTCCCATGAGAGATCTCCATACATTTTATACCCATAGTTACTCTTGGCTGTCCTATTGGATTATGTCTCAGTGTCCTGTTACGGGACAGGTACCATATACTCTAAATGGAGGTCTGACCAGGCTGGGCAACCTTCTAATTGATGGATGTGGGTCGGGGATCCAATGCCACAGCATGCAATCTTTTGCTTACATTATTCAGGTTTATATTTTGATTGGGTCATTTTTGCGACTAAACTGCTGCTGTATATAAGAGCAATGTCTAAATGAGAGAAGTACACAAAACATCAATAAGACTATACGGGTCCTTACTCCCCATTAGTCTTAATCAGATGATGAGTTTCCATAATTTTTAATCCCAATTATTGATTTTTTCACCACATGGACTATTGAAATAGGACAAATAATGAGACTCCTTACAACGATGTGAGGTATTAGGAGAGGGTCTCTTATGCAAACTGAGAATATTGGTGTATACTAGACATAAGGTTTTAAAAATGTTCAGTGTTTTACCTGGGTATGATGAAATGATCTATGCAGATTTTAACATTTTACCTACTAGATAGGCTATTTGCACATATCAGTAATTAACTAAATTGGCGGGCTTCGCACAGTTCGAATACTATTAGCCCTTTGAATGTCAGTATTATTATGACAAGTTATTTGCACAGTTGGTATTTTGCACATATCTCAAAAAATATTTATTTGATGATATAATATTTGCACTATTGCGTAATTTGCACAATCTTCATGCATTAGCACATTAGTCTGACTGATTTGTATTCTGGTAGGCATAAGCAAGAAAATATATTGTTTACTGCACTACTATATGGCAATAATAGGTACTTGTATTTAACAATGATTTTTGCCTAGTTTCACCATTAACCGCTTTAACTGAAGTTTGAATTGATTCTCCTCGTTTTACACAAGCTTTACGGTATTTTACCATGATTGTATCACTTTGTGTCAAATATCGCAATATATTGATGTTGAATCTTTATTTACGAGGTGTCTCTAACAACATACTACCATGAAGTATTTTGTCCATGTTTACTCTCAGCATTATCACGTGACGCTTTTACATTTGAATTCTGGCACTTCAAAAAGAGCATTTTTTCATTGAGAACGTTGTCATGTGAGCAAGCCTCCTCTGAGCCGAAACGTCATGCGGCTGAATTTGCACTAAATAAAATTCAAGCACTTAACTGGTCCGTGTTATCCTTGCCTGGGCGAAGTTCTGCGTGCTGGGAGTGAGACACGGCTTTTTGTGTATATATATATATATATATATATATATATATATATATATATATATATATATATATATATATATATATATATATATATATATATATATATATATATATATATATATATATATATATTCATTCAAACAACAAGGTTACCCTCAATGGAAGAGCCTCCAGACATGTAGGTAAGAGCACTTGTTTTAATTGGGGAACAGCAGAGCAGGAAACAAAGCTGTGCTTAAAATCCATAACAGCCATCGCCATATGCGTTTCAGGTCTCCCCTTCGTCAGTGGTTCATGGCATTTCTGTTTCTCCAGGCAACACGTGCTGCTACTTTGTCTGAGCCGAAACGTCATGCGGCTGAATTTGCACTAAATAAAATTCAAGCACTTAACTGGTCCGTGTTATCCTTGCCTGGGCGAAGTTCTGCGTGCTGGGAGTGAGACACGGCTTTTTGTGTATATATATATATATATATATATATATATATATCAGTGGTTCATGGCATTTCTGTTTCTCCAGGCAACACGTGCTGCTACTTTGTTGCAGGTGAACCACCCCCAGTGGGCATTGCCATCAACATGGCATGCTGGTTCACGTAGTTAACACAAACTTGTTACTCGAGTGAGTTGTCGCCCAGAGTCAGTTGTAAAATGATAATTCCCAAGTGGGTAAAAGCAAAGTCTTGTTTACGAGCGTTGCTTTAGTGATGCTCCTCAAAGGCTCATGCCTCCCGTTATACCGATGACTTCACGCAGAAATCACCGCAGGTCCATTTTGGCAGAGGGGCTTCTTCCGCGGCTGGGTTGGCCGCTCAAAATTCAAACAACGAAGTTACCCACAATGGAAGAGCCTTCAGACACGTAGGTAAGAGCACTTGTTTTAATTGGGGAACAGCAGAGCAGGAAACAAAGCTGTGCTTAAAATCCATAACAGCCATCGCCATATGCGTTTCAGGTCTCCACTTCGTCAGTGGTTCATGACATTTCTGTTTCTCTAGGCAACACGTGCTGCTACTTTGTTGCAGGTGAACCACCCCCAGTGGGCGTTGCCATCAACACGGCATGCTGGTTCACAGAGTTAACACAAACTTGTTACTCGAGTGAGTTGTCGCCCAGAGTCAGTTGTAAAATGATAATTCCCAAGTGGGTAAAAGCAAAGTCTTGTTTACGAGCGTTGCTTTAGTGATGCTCCTCAAAGGCTCATGCCTCCCGTTATACCGATGACTTCATGCAGAAATCACCGCAGGTCCGTTTTGGCAGAGGGGCTTCTTCCGCGGCTGGGTTGGCCGCTCAAAATTCAAACAACAAGGTAAAAAAAACCAAAAAAAAAAACACCATCTCAAGAGAATATTAACACGGAGCAAACTAAAAGTTTAAAGAGTTTATTTAAAGACTTGGAAAAGTGTAAAAAAACGGAATGCACCAAATGATGGGAGCACAAGTCCCTTAGTAAATATGAAGAGGTGGGAAGAGTTCCGCGCGGCTTGCGCATTCTCTTAGCACCAAGTTTCGATAAGCCTAATCCGGACATGCTGCAAGAATGGGGTGAGAGTAATTTGGCCGCCTCTATGAACTTAGTGCGTATTTTGATCAAATATGCCGCAATTGATTGCAGCAAAATTTTGGAAGAAATTAAAGCTATCGAATCTGAACTATCATCCCGCTCTGAGGTTGATAAAATCAAAAAACTAACTGAAATCATGAATGAACGCCTCAAAAAACACGAGGAAAGAATAAAGATACGCAAAGTCACCAAATTCACCCGCGATGCAGATGATTACCGCGATGGACGCATTTTCACGTTTTCAAGAAAATACAATACAGCTAAAAGGCAGGCTTACAGCAGTAAAAAACAAACCAATCTAAGCGCCACACGTACAGTCAATGCCAATGCCGGACCCAGCACTAGCGCAGTTGCCTTGGAAACTGATGATGTTGTTGAACAGGTGAGCATTGACACAATTTCACTCACAAGCGGATCAAGTGACGACACCACTGGTTCCTCTTCAGATTTAAACTTAACAGGACTTGCCAAACTAAACCTCCAGCAAGAAATGGACTTTATAGTCGAAGAGAGGTTACAAACCTTGCGTCCGAGGCAACAAAGAGAGCAAATAAACAGAGGAGGAATAAGCGCAGGAAAGAACGGAGACACAAGCGGCAACACTGCTCAACTTCAAAAAAAGAAGAAAACGTGGTCAAAACGACGATAGTTGACAACACTATTATAAATCTTTCTGATGTGACCCTGAGCAGGGCGGAAGAGCAGCTTCTTTCTTTAGGGCTCAACTATTGCCCTGTGCAGAGCTTCAACTACGCTATGACTCGAATTGATCTATTCTGTTATATTCGCAAATTAAAGCTGAAAAAACATTTTGCTTTAAAAAATGCTAAAGATTCTTTAACCCCTGTAAATCTTATTGAAGAAAATATTGATTCTAATATCAATCAGTTGACTGCCTCTGACACACATACTTTTCTTGACACTATCGACTTAAACAATCCTGACTATGACTCTAGTAATGACCCAGATGTGGCCACTCAAGTCAGGTTACAAAAAATCGCCATTTCCCAAAAAGGAGCAGGACTAACCCCATTTAAGAGCAAATCCAAATGTATTCCTTTAATGCCTAAGGATGCTATCGACGTGTTTCACGATTGTGTCACTAACGACATCAAACAACTTTATTTAAGGACTTACAGCAAAACTAAAAGAAAGAAAAAAATTACTCATATCACTAGGGAGTATGTGAAATTAATGAAAAAACTTGGGGACAATCATGACATTGTAATAAAAAAAGCAGACAAGGGGGGCAATCTGGTGATTTGGCCCAAAAAGGACTATATACAGGAGGCTAAACGCCAGCTAGATGATCCCCTGTGTTATCAGAAAACTTCGCACAAAGAATACACTGTTGCCACAGGCAAATTATATAAGATGTTAGGACAATGGAGAAGAGAAGGCCTCATTTCTTTTGAGGAACATAAATTCATGTATGTGGAATTTCCTGTTTTACCAGCATTGTATTTAATTCCTAAAATATACAAAGGCACCCGTCCAGTGCCGGGGAGGCCCATTGTTTCGGTCATCAAAAGTGTGGGGGAGAAAATCGGAGAATATATAGATTTCTTTCTCCAAGACATCGTCAAACAATTGCCAAGTTTTGTGCGTGACACTAGCGATTTTTTAACCAAAATTGAGCACATTAAATGGGATCATGATATGTGGCTAATCTCGCTAGATGTAGAGGCGCTATATACTAGCATTAATCACTCACAAGGCCTCTCCGCCATCAAAAATTACCTATCCAAGCGCCCCATTATTTATTATGAGCACAATAAAGTCATTCTGTGTCTCATACAATGGTGCCTGGACAATAACTATTTTTCTTTTGGCAGAGACATCTACAGGCAATTGAGAGGAGTGGCGATGGGGGCCTGTTTCTCCCCCAGCTATGCGTGCTTGCACGTTGGCTGGTGGGAGGAACAGGTTCTTGCCGCTCAGCATGGGGCTTGGAAGAATAACCATGTCCGTTGCTATTTACGCTATATTGACGACATCTTCATAGCTTGGCAAGGCACTAAGGAAGAGGCCCTAGTATTCATTCAGACCATCAATGATAACCCCTATAATTTGAATTTCAAGGCCTATATCGATAAATACAAAATGCAGTTTTTAGATGTAGAAATCTATATAGCTGATTCCCAGATCAATACGACTTTACACAGAAAATTGACAGCGGGGAACGCTACCCTCCACGCTACGAGTATGCATCCTAAGCATACTATTGCTAGTATCCCGTACGGTGAGATCCTTAGGTTAAAAAGGATATGTAGCTCCCCATCTGATTATGACTCCTGTATCCATGAGCTCATGGTGAGATTAAAAACTAGAGGTTATTCTGAAGCTATCCTCAATCAAGCTATTGAAAAGTCTAAATCTAGGTCAAGAGTGAGTCTATTCCTTGAGGCACCTTCGGATCCCATGGTGGCATCCCCTCCTGCTCCACAGGATGATTGTCCACGGTTGATCACTACATTTAGCAGGGAAGAGAGAAAATTGACGGCCATACTTAGAAAGAATTGGCCTATTGTACTCAGCGATCATGTTCTCACCTCTAGGTTACCTGCTAATCCTGTCATCACCTTTAGACGGGCTAAAAATATGGGCATGACTTTGGACAAAGCAGCCCCAGAGTTAAAAGCAAAAAGATCTTGGTTAGCACCCTCCAAAGGTTTTTTCAAATGTTCAAGCTGTCGGGCTTGTAAATTTGGGGTCAGCACGTCTCACTATTCCACGCCCTTTAGTGTTGACCCCCAACCGATCAATGGCAATTTCAGTTGTAAAACCGACCATGCAGTTTATGTCCTGACGTGCACCTGTGGCTTGAAGTACGCCGGTAGTACGAAGCTCCAGGTGCACGTCAGGATATTACAGCATCTTCGTGCCATCTTGCATAATGATCCGGTGTACCCAGTGGCCCACCATTTAAAAGAGTCCACAAGAATGATTTGTCTTGTTTAAGTTATTTTGTGGTCGGTGCCATTCCTCCTCTCAAACGAGAAGGAACAGTTACTGTTAAGACAGCTTGAATCAAAAATGATATTGGAGTTTGATAGTCGTTAGCCTAATGGTCTTAACAACATTGAGGAAATGCATCACTTTCTATAATGTCTATATTACAGTATTGTACTAGTAGTTAGTTTGGATTCACTATTGTTCATTTCCCTACTCCCTCTCAGTTAGGTTCCCTATTTTGAGGTTGAGTCAGTATCCCTTTCTGCTAATTCTACCGGTTCCCTTTCCCGTACACTACTACTTTTTTCTGTATATGGATCGGCTGATCTATTGATGTTCTATTTCTAATTAAGTTGTTTTGAGTATAGGTACTTATTTATTTCCTGATATTTATGTGCATATATTTCCCATATGTGTATATAGTATGACATTTTTGACATTTTTGACCTTTTGTTTTATCAGGATATTTAAGAAACCCTGAATGAATTTACTATTGGATGTTTTTGTATTTTTGCACTTTTATAATCTTTTTGATACTTCTTTTGTATTAGGTGTAGGGTTTGTATATATATCAAAAATATTTTTAACTATAATATTTTTGCTACCATCTTTTATCGACTGTTTTTAAAAAGATATATTATGTCATTAAGTAAATGTATGTACTTTATCTCAGGGATCTGAGTAGCATTGTATATATTAATAATTTTATCTTTAAGATGTCGATTATATTGCACACTATTCTGGTTGTTCACTTCGTGTACACACATTAGCACTATCTTTAGCACTTTATTATCCATGGCTGCTTAAATTCCAGTTTTGCACATGAATCCTTGGCTGCTTAAATTCCAGTTTTGCACATGAATCTCATGAGACTTAACAAGTTTCTTTCCTTTATCACTTTGTGAATAGGATTATTATCATGTATTTATACTATGATATCTTGCTCAGCTGCTAGGTGTACCTATTGTTTTATCTTTCAATGGATTTTATCACTTGCAGTAGATTTTTTTCCCCGTCTATATGGGAAACTGTCTCTATATGTATGGATTTATCCAGTAATTCTATTGTGCAACCTTAACCGCAACATGCCTAGTGATAATAGTATTTTTTCACTTTTTGTTTCATTACAAAATGTATGATGTCACCACTAGGGGGTGTTTACTTAGCACTGCATATGTATATAAAAAAAGCATTTCCTTTTTTGCACTGTTGCAGCGTGATCAAGGGCAACTCGCCTGAAACGCGTAGCTGCTGGTCTCTGTACAGGTTGTCAATAAATACCATCTTTGCTGACTTCTGTGGTCCGTCTCCCTCGTCTGCTAGCGTGCAATGCTGCGGCTGCGGCTCGAAACGCTGTGAGAGCCGATTAGGAGCTGAGTTTTCATATATATATATATATATATATATATATATATATATATATATATATATATATATATATATATATATTCACTGAAAAAACCATAGGTTTGACACCAGTTATAGTTAGCTGGAAATTTTACTGACATAAAACCATTGAAATTCCCACGTTATAGATAGTTGGACTCACTATAACTTGCGCGCCTGCAATGCACTGCTGATGACGTCACATATTACAGCACTCATGAAATGGTCAGTGACATCACTCATGACATCACTGATGACACCATCCTTGTGACAGAGTGACAGACCTCCTTTCAGTGTAATGTAACCCTTGAAACACATATTCAAAAATAGAAACAACAATTTTAAGAAAAATAGAGATACCCATACCAGTTACAACAACCAATTCAGTAATACCACCATCTATATACACATCCACTCATTCACCAACAGTTCTATATAGTCACTCATACATATATTCACTCATCATATGTAGTGAAACACCTATACATCCTGTTACACACCGACAGTCATCCAAAAGTTACTCACACACATTATCACACATGCAAATAAACTATTGAACATCCATTTATTTGCATATACAGCTATACACACACTACCACCTTACTTCTAAGGAAACGTACACATACTTACTCTCTTAAACAATCACTTATAGAAACACATACTTATTTAAACAAGAACTCTTTTAATCTCTCACTCTCACATATACTCACTTATATACATCAATACTCACATATACTAGATTAAAACAAATGTAGTTACTGATAAAGACACTAGTGAGACAGTCATTCACTCACTAACACACACATATACACACTCATCCACCCATACCGTCCTGCACATATGCTGTCTTCAAAACACATACAAACAGTGAGTCAGTCATTGATGCATCTATGTGCTAAGTAACAACCCCACCAAACCATACAGACACTCATACTGATACAAAAAAACCATCTAATAACCCATACGTACCTCTCATTGTTGCAATTGATTTAATAATTGTATACTTGTAAAAGCTTGTTTTAAACTCACCATTATTGATGTAATATACCACCCTCAGCCCCGTTCCATCGCGGCTCTGTGCAGTTTGCGTGGAGGGCAGGGTCAGCTCCACTGTGCTGCAGCGTGAGGTCACCTATTGGAACGGAGGAAGTGTCTCAGCTGGGGGTGGGGCTCAGGACATAAGTAGGAGCGTGATTGGCAGCACGATCGACTAGCAGGGTGGTGGCAGCTCTCTGTGTGGTTTTTACCAAGCGCTCGTGCAGATTGCGAGGGGCTCCTCCTCTGCACGCTACTGATGCCCTCGAGAAACGTTTTCTACTGAATACCTATTCTTCTAATATCGTACCTCTCATTGTTGCAATTGATTTAATAATTGTATACTTTTAAAAGCTTGTTTTAAACTCACCATTATTGATGTAATATACCACCCTCAGCCCCGTTCCATCGCGGCTCTGTGCCGTTTGCGTGGAGGGCAGGGTCAGCTCCACTGTGCTGCAGCGTGAGGTCACCTATTGGAACGGAGGGAGTGTCTCAGCTGGGGGCGGGGCTCAGGACATAAAATGGCTACCCGGAAGCGCAGCGGTAGAGCGCAGCGGGAGCGCCATCTCCGCGCCGAAGCCGCGCCTAAGGGGTGCCAGTCTGCGCCAGTCCGCGCTGGGACCGTGCTGCGTGCCAGTCTCTCTGGCCGCCACTGTCCCCAACACACATTAAAGGTACTGTCTTACTCGCGATTACAGCTCCTGAGTATAGGAAATACACTACGTGATAAGAATTGCTCTCACTTTGACTTTGGATCATTGTACAATTACGCTTATATTGCCTTCCCAAATTGCGCGCTTACGACCACATCATCCCTTTTCAAACACCTTTGTACCCCATCTCCCGGAGACGAAAGCGTTAAACATATAAGCTGTGTACTCATAAATACACGCTCCCTCATAAAACATAGGTACGATGTTGCAGAATTAATAACCAGTCAAAATATTGACGTTATGTTTGTTACCGAGACCTGGGCAGATCTTGCATCTGGCCCAGATTTTAACATCGCCACTCCAGATGGCTATCAGGTAACAAGACTAGACAGATCATCAGGGAAAAGAGGGGGGGGACTAGCCATTATACACCGAGACAAGTTTGCCATAAAAACTGAACCTCTTGATTATAACTTCGCGGAAGCCCTTGCTTTTACGATCTCTGTCTCCCCTATACAAACTTTCAAAGGAACCCTCCTCTATCGACCACCCACTTCACGCACACTCTTTCTGAATTCTCTCATTCATTTATTAGAGCCAGTACCTGCCAACCAGGACTATACTATACTGGGAGATTTTAATTTTCATTTGGAGAATGATAATGATAAGGATTCGCACACTCTAATCTCTGACTTCCTGGCGGCAGGCTTAGAACAACAGGTTAATATGGCAACTCATCAAGCAGGACACACTTTAGATGGCTTATTCACTAATAACCCTCATATAACATTCTCTACAGTGCTCCCACTCACGTGGACGGATCACTTAGCTGTCAAATTTACAATCTCAGCTAAGTATTCTAAGAACTCCTCCACCGGCACTTGCCCTCTGATCCTAAGTCGAGATTGGAAAAATATTGATGTCACCGCTCTACACAACATCTTGGAATCCACGATACCTGAAGAACTATCCGCTCCTCAGGAGGCAGCCCAGAATTACCAACGATGGTTACATATGGCACTTGACCACGTAGCCCCAAATAAAAAAATGCAGCCAAACCGCACCAAACCTTCTGCGGCTTGGTTTTCGGAGTCACTTAGGCTCGAGAGACAACGCTGCAGAAATCTGGAGCGGCGGTGGCGTAGGTACTATGATAACTATGACAGAGACACTTATAAGAGTGCCTTGCTTAGCTATAGAAAGCTGCTCACTGCTGAAAAACGCACCTTCTACAGCACACAAATAGAACGTGCTCTTAATTCGAATAAACAATTGTACCAGGTGGTAAAAGATTTAGCCAATCCTCCAGCCCCCCTCCCAATTGAGCCATCCCAAATATTCTGCAACAAGGTGGCAGATTTTTTTCAGGCCAAGGTTCTGGATATCTTCGATAACTTTACTAAAATAACGATCACTGACCCTACCATCCCGGAATCCCCCCTTTTGTCTTCAAATCCTAATTTTGAGGTCTTCTCTCCACCCTTGTCCATGGTGGAGCTTATAAATAATGTTAAATCAGGTTCACCACTGGACCCATGTCCTCCACGAATCCTTAAATTAGTACCCAACCTAATAGCCCCAGTACTCAGCAAAATCTGTTTCTCCATATTTCAGACAGGTGTTTTTCCCCCTGTCTGGAAAAAAGCAATTGTAACACCTCTTTTAAAAAAACCCGCTCTAAACCCTTTAGAGCCAAAAAACTACCGTCCTATCGCCTCTCTCCCTTACCCTTCCAAAATAATTGAAAAGGTAATGAACCAACAGTTGTCGACTTTTATTGATCAGAATGGTCTACTTGACAACACGCAGTTTGGTTTTAGGAAGGGCCATGGGACGGAGACTGCCCTGATAAAAGCTGCCGAGAAGGTCAGGATAATCATGGATAAGGGTGGTGCAGCCATCCTGATACTCCCAGATTTATCCGCGGCCTTCGACACGGTCGATCATACCATCTTGATCGACCGTGTCGCCGCCCTAGGCATTCAGGGCAGGGCAAGAGCAACGTTGGCATCTTTCCTGGCCAACCGAGTACAGTCCGTTAAGATGGGATGCTTCTGCTCTCCTGATTTCACTCTCCCGTGTGGCGTTCCCCAGGGCTCCTCGCTAAGTCCGACACTTTTTAACATCTACGTGTCGGACTTGGCGAGGGTAATCAAGTCGTTCGGTATTGGTTTAACATCTTATGCCGACGACACACAGCTGGTCCAGGAGATACACAAAAACGGAGAAGCAGTGGCAGCGAACTTTCAGGAGGGCATGAAGGCCATCAGTTCATGGATGAATCGGAATTGCTTAAAGCTAAATTCCGATAAGACGGAGATGATGGTTTTTGGCGAACTAACTCCGTCTTGGTCTCCGGTCTGGTGGCCTTCGGAACTGGGAGCTCCCCCACCACCCGTAGCCAAGGTGAAAAACTTGGGCGTGCTTTTCGATAATAAGCTTATGTTTTTAAGCCATGCCAACGTGGTGGTGTCAGCCTCCTTCTTTATCCTGAGAATGGTGAGGAAACTGCTCCCATTTCTTCCCCCAACTGCAGGTAAAACCTTAATGTCCTCCCTGGTGTTATCCAGGGTGGATTACTGCAATGGTCTATTGCTCAACGCACAAGAGCAAGTTCTGAGCAAATTACAGCTTGTCCAGAACGCTGCTGCAAGGATTCTCATGGGTATACCCAAGCACGCTTCTATCTCTCCCACAATTCGTGAGCTCCACTGGCTACCAATAAGAAGCCGGATAAAGTTTAAGGCCATGTGTATCATTCACAAGGCCTTGAACAACAATGGACCTGATTTCTTCAAAAGAGCATTCAAACTGTACAAACCCAGCCGAACACTACGTTCTTCCTCGGCCCAACAGCTCCAAATCCCATGCACAAAAAAAGTATCATGGGGAGATAGACGTTTTGTAGTGGCAGCATCAAAACTATGGAATCAGATCCCTTCCTTTGTCAAAGATCAATCCTCACTACTCTCATTTCGCAAACATCTCAAGACTTGGCTCTTTAACCAGTAAGACGTCAGTGGAACCCCTGCAATCTGCAAACTCCAGCGCTGAGACACCGAAAGGTATTTGCGCGCTTTAGAAATTTAAAAAATAAATAAATAAATAAATAAAATATACACACACATGTAGCTACTCACCAACCCATGCAGCCACTTATACACAAAGTGAAACACTGATACAAACATTTAAATATTTAAACAATACTCGCTAATATATGTATTCACTAAGATACACTTAATAAGCCAGTTAACCAATCAAATTTTTTTTTTAAATCCATTAAGACACTTATTTAAACATTTATTCTTCCATCGACCTTTACATATACATATATAAAACATATTTATTTTTCAGAAAGACACACATTCACATGTTGAAATGCTGCCGGCCAGTAGTATATTGTTTTGTAGGATTTCGTTTTCATAGCATTTCTTATCTGTGACAGGCCTGTGAAACGCTCCGATTCACAGTGCACTGCTGATGCACTTAAGAGTGCGCGTTCAGTAGTGTGTGAACTCGAGTTTCCTTACTTTATTTTTCCTTGCAATATTATATAGCACGAACTGACAACCTGGCATGAGCACAATTTACATTACAGTAGACCACATTCATTTGTGCTAGGCACAGGGAGACAAAGCGATTTGCCTGGAATCACAGGATGTTGAGCTGAAGCCAAGATCCGAACATAGCTCCCGAGCTCTAAAGTTCGCAATTCTAGAACTTGTGGCGGGATGTGTGTCTAAAAGTGTATGTCGGTGCTAGCCATCAATGAGAGAGTCCTGTGCTTTTTTCAAATGGGTAGGGAAAAAATATGAGTATGTTGCTGGAGATGTGGGCCGCCGTGCCACCAATGTACTTACCGGGGGAGGGTAAACACCCATTATTCCGCAACTTTCTTTCCGCATACCATCACTCCGCATACTTTAATTACGAAAGTACCATGACTCCGCAATGCCATTATAAAGCATGGCATTACATTTTATATGCTTTTACCACGCATACATTTACAACGAAATTCGTTGTAAATGCATGAATTTTAAAAGCATGTTTTTAAAAAATGTTTGGATAAGGTAAGTATGGGTATAGGGGTATATGTTTTGGGGTACTGAGGTATATGTTTTGGGTTGTTTGGGTATCTTAAGGGTTCAGATATAGTTTTGGGTTATGGGGTACAGGGGTAGTTTTAGGGTTTAGGGATAGGTATGGGTTTTGGGGTACAGGGGTATTTTTAAGGTTCAGGGCTAGGTTTGGGTTTTGGGGTACAGGGGTATTTTTAGGGTTCAGGGCTAGGTTTGGGTTTTGAGGTACAGGGGTATTTTTGGGTTCAGGGGTAGGTTTGGGTTTTGGGGTACAGGGTTATTTTTAGTGTTCAGGGCTAGGTTTGGGTTTTGGGGTACAGGGGTGTTTTTAGGGTTCAGGGGTAGGTTTGGGGTTTGGAGTACAGGGGTATTTTAAGGGTTCAGGGCTAGGTTTGGGTTTTGGGGTACCGGGGTATTTTAGGGTTCAGGGGTAGGTTTGGGTTTTGGGGTACAGTGGTACTTTTAGGGTTCAGGGCTAGGTTTGGGTTTTGGGGTACAGGGGTATTTTAGGGTTCAGGGGTAGGTTTGGGTTTTGGGGTACAGGGGTATTTTTAGGGTTCACGGCTAGGTTTGGGTTTTGGGGTACAGGGTTATCTTTAGTGTTCATGGCTAGGTTTGGGTTTTGGGGTACAGGGGTATTTTAGGGTTTAGGGGTAGGTTTGGGTTTTCAGGTACAGGGTTATTTTTAGGGTTCAGGGGTAGGTTTGGGTTTTGGGGTACAGGGGTATTTTAAGGGTTCAGGGCTAGATTTGGGTTTTGGGGTACAGTGGTACTTTTAGGGTTCAGGGTTAGGTTTGGGTTTTGGGGTACAGGGGTATTTTAGGGTTCAAGGATAGGTTTGGGTTTTGGGGAACAGGGTATATTTATAGGGTTAAGATGGGTTAGTGTTTAAGGGTGTTCGGGTATTTTAAGGAGTAAGGGTGGGTTATGATTATGGGGTGCAGAGGTATTTAAAGGGAGCAGGGTGGGATTAGCACACGATATGAGACATGGCATGAAGGGTGGAACGTACCACACGCCCCTAGCGTTTGCCACGCCCCCAGCACACGCCCACAGCACAACGCAGACACGCCCACAAGGAACTACTTTGCTGGCACAGTTCTTTTACCTTTTAAATGAATATGGTGGACGTCTGTGTAGCCTATGTCCTTCTGCTGCAACTGCCCTTTCTAACGCTGTATTGGGTGTTGTGATTGGTGCTGTTGTTCCTGAGATTACCCGCCTCAAAGGTTTGGGCTCTCTCTTTATTATATTAGTATGGATACATACACACACTCACACATTACACGAGCACACGTGAACACACACACACACACAGACACACACACACATATATATTCACTAAAAAACACAGTTTTCAGGAACGTTATAGTAAGAAATTAGCATTTACAAAACCTTGAAAATTCACGAAAAAAACAAAGGTTACAGGGACGTTCTAGTTATGCTGACATTTTTCTCGTACACAACCAGAGAAATGTATCCTTAATAGTTACCTGGCTAACTATAACTTGCGCCGCACTGTTTATGTCCTCACATATTACATCACTCATGACATGGTCAGTGACATCACTGATGACATCCCAAATGACATCACTGTTAAGTGTGAGCGGGAAATCCGCTACGCTCGCGGATTTTGCGGATTTTTGGGAAATCCGCAATCCGCGAATTTTGCGGATTTCCCGCACAATCCGCAAAAAAAATCCGCGAACGTAACGGGTTCAAAAGTTGAACCCCCACTCATGCAACTATTTTACAATGGCGCCAGCAAGCTGCCAGCGCCGTTGTAAAATAGTTACAAAGTTAGCTTGCACAGGAACCACTAGATAAAACGAAGCAGGTCCTGCTTTATTTTATCTAAGTGCTTCCTGTGCAAGCTAACTTTGTATCTATTTTACAACGGCGCTGGCAGCTTGCTGGCGCCATTGTAAAATAGTTGCATGGCTGGGCACAGGTCTGCAGCTCACTCAAGGGACCCCTGCGCCCTTCGGGGCAATTGCATAGTAACACACACATGGTCGAACTAGTTGATGCTCAAATTCAGTGACTCATTCATTAGCCCAAAAACAATCGTGAGCGTCGTCGAGGCTGGACAGGTGTGCCTTCTTCCCAAATCTACCGTGGAAAATCAGCTGTGATGCTGGATAGGCTTTGCATCCTTGACTTTCACGAGCGCAATACTCGTGCTGTTCCTGTGACCAGGAGCTTCTTTCTCTTCATCTGCTGAACTGATCTTTCTCTGACCTTTTATTCACACAAGAGGCACATACCCTACTGGGCACATTGTGTTCGCACGGGTTTCTGCAAGTTCGCACGCGTTTTGTACAGTTTGGCAATTTGCGAAATTGTACAAAACCCTCGCAAACTTGCAGAAACCCGTGCGAACATAAAAAAAAAAATCCGCAAATTCGCGGGAATTCGCGGATTTTGCGGATTACGAGTTCGCAAATCCGCAAAATTCGCGAACGCGAGATTCGCAAAATTCGCCCATACTTAATCACTGTTGACATCAGTTATGACATCATACACAGCATCTCTGATGCCTCCACTCACACCCCTATTGAATCTTTTACACACCCACTGCCACACAACCATTCACAATCCCATTCACAGAGCCATACCAATACTTACACACTCACTCACTGATTCATTGATCTACACACCATCCACTCTCTCACCCATCCTGCCACTCATAGACCCACCCACTAATACAGCCATTGACATATCCACTCATACAGCTATACAGGTATACACACACTGAGTGAGTAACCTATAGAACTACTCACACACCTAGACACTCACCAACACAGTCAATCCTAGAGCCACTGACTCACCCAAACAGTTACATAGCCACCCACTTACTTACTCATAGTCAAGTCAAGTCAAGTCAAAAGATTTATATAGCGCGCTAACATACCCGGAGGGTCTCAAGGCGCTTGAAGAGGGTGGGGAATTACTTGTCGAATATCCAAGTTTTAAGTTGCTTTCTGAATGCTAGGTGGTTCTGAGTGAGACGAAGGTGAGTGGGGAGTGAGTTCCAGGTTTTAGCTGCGAGGTAGGAGAAGGATCTACCTCCCATGGTGGTTTTGTTGATGCGAGGTACGGTAGCAAGGGCTTGGTTGGAGGATCGTAGCTGGCAGGAGGGGGTGTAGAAGGAAAGTCGTGTGTTGAGGCATTCGGGTCCAAGTTCGTAAAGTGCTTTGTGTGCGTGGGTTAGGAGGCGGAAAGTGATCCTCTTATTGACGGGAAGCCAGTGGAGGTTTTTCAGGTGACTAGAGATGTGGTCTTTACGCGGGATGTCTAGTATGAGTCTGGCTGATGCGTTCTGGATGCGTTGGAGTTTTTTCTGGAGTTTTGCGGTGATACCGGCGTATAGGGTGTTTCCGTAGTCCAGGCGGCTTGTAACCAGTGCATGGGTGACCGTTTTTCTGGTTTCGGTGGGGATCAAGCGAAATGTTTTTTTGAGCATGCGAAGAATGTTGAAGCAAGATGATGAGACGGCGTTGACTTGTCTGTTCATAGAGAGTGAGGAGTCCAGGATGACGCCCAGGTTCCGTGCGTGGTCCGTCGGGATGGGTGCTTTTCCAAGGCCCTCTGGCCACCAAGAGTCATCCCAGGCGGAGGGGGAGGTACCTAAGATCAGGACTTCTGTTTTGTCTGAGTTCAGTTTCAGACGGCTGTGCTTCATCCACTCGGCTACTTCTTTCATTCCTTCATGTAGGTTGGTTTTGGCGGTGTTAGGGTCTTTGGTGAGTGAGAGGATCAGTTGAGTGTCGTCGGCGTAGGAGATGATGTTGAGGTTGTGTTGGTGTGCGATGGCCGCGAGGGGGCTCATGTATACGCTGAAGAGGGTGGGGCTGAGTGACGATCCTTGTGGCACGCCGCAGATGACTTCAGTGGCCTCTGACTTGAATGGTGGGAGGCGGACTCTCTGGGTTCTTCCGGTGAGGAATGAGGTGATCCATTCCAGTGCTTTTCCTTGGATTCCGATGTTTCTGAGGCGCTGTAGAAGGGTGCTATGGCAGACTGTGTCGAAGGCTGCGGAGAGGTCGAGGAGGATGAGGGCGACTGTGTCTCCATTGTCCAGTAGAGTTCGAATGTCGTCTGTTGCTGCGATGAGGGCGGTCTCCGTGCTGTGTTTGGCTCAGAAGCCGGACTGTGAGGAGTCGAGGGATTTGTTGGTTTCGAGGAAGGCGGCAAGCTGGTTGTTGACAGCTTTCTCGATGACTTTGGCCGGGAATGGAAGGAGCGAGATGGGGCGGTAGTTTTTGAGTTCGGTGGGGTCCGCTGTGGGTTTTTTCAGAAGGGCGCTAAGTTCTGCGTGTTTCCAGCTTTCCGGGAAGGTGGCGGAGTTGAGGGAGCAGTTGATGACGTCTCGGAGGTGTGGTGCTATGATGGAGTCTGCTTTGTTGAAGATGTGGTGAGGGCAAGGGTCTGTGGGGGATCCTGAGTGGATGGAGTTCATCAGGTGGATGGTGTCCTCAGTGGAGATTGGGTTCCAGTCATTAAGGATGTTCAAGGGGGGTGAGGGTCCTGCAGAAGGTTAGGTGGGTTGGTCTCCGGGTCGGTTGTTGAAGCTGTTGTGGATGTCTGCGATTTTGTTGTGGAAGAACGAAGCTAGGGAGTCGCAGAGGGCTTGAGAGGGGGTAATGTCGTTGGAGTTGGCTGATGGGTTGGTAAATTCTTTGACGATGTTGAATAATTCCTTGCTGTTGTGGGCGTTGTTATCTAGTCGGTCTTTGAATGCGGCTTTCTTGGCAGACCGGATTAGTTGGTGGTGTAAGCGGGTGGTGTTTTTGAAGGCGTCCCTGGTGCTGGTGTTTGGGTCTTTTTTCCAGGCCTTCTCGAGGGAGCGACAGAGTTTCTTCGATTTCTTAAGATCATCGTTGAACCAGGAGGCGTTTTTGCTGCCTAGTTTGATTTGACGTTTTTTCAACGGTGCTAGGATGTCGGCGCTGTTGGATAGCCATTGGGTGAGGTTAGTGGCTGCTTGGTCGGGGTTTGAGGAGTGGGCAGGGGGGTTTTGAAGAAACGATGAGGAGATCTGGTCGATGGTGATTTTGTTCCAGTTTCTTCGCAGAGTGGGTTGAGGATGGTTGTGAGTTTTGGTCTTATTGTAGATAAAGTGTACGCAGCTGTGGTCCGTCCAATGGAGAGTTGTGGTGTGACTGAAGGAGACATGTTTGCTGGAGGTGAAGATAGGGTCGAGTGTGTGACCAGCGATGTGGGTGGACGTAGTGACAAGTTGTTGGAGTCCGAGGTTGGTGAGATTGTCCAGAAGGGAGGTGGCGTTGCTGTCATTGCTCTTTTCCAGGTGAAAGTTGAGGTCTCCCAGTAGAATGTATTCCTCGGAGGGGAGGGCGTGTGGGGTGATAAAGTCAGTGATATCGTCGCTGAATTGTGCACGGGGTCCTGGAGGTCGGTAGAGGAGGGTGCCTCTGAGTGTGGTCTTGGGGTCGGTGTGGATCTGGAAGTGAAGGTGTTCGGCGCTGGCAAGGTTGACGTCTGATCTGGTTGAGATGCGGATGGAGTTCTTATGGACGATGGCGATGCCTCCTCCTGTTTGGTGGGTGCGGTCCTTACGGATGATCTTGTATCCTTCCGGGTTGGCAATGGTGATGTCTGGGGCTGAGGAGGCGTTCATCCATGTTTCTGTTAGGAAGGCGACGTCCGGAGAAATGTTGTCTAGTAGGTTCCAGAGGTCGATGGCGTGTCTGTGGACTGAGCGGGTGTTGAGCAGGATGCATTTAAGGTGGTTGGAGTCAGATATCTGTTTTGTGTTCGTGGATGAGGAGTTTTTCTTGGTGCCGTTGAACTTGCAGGAATAGCATGTGAAGGGTCCATGGGTGTGTCCAGGAGCGGCTTGGGCGCAGTTGGAGAGTCGGCCGGGGTTAAGGGCTAGGAGGGTGGAGGCGTCATATGTTATGCGGGAGGGGTGGGTGGTACGAGGGCCAGGGGGTCTGGCGCTGGGCGCGGTCCAGGCGCGGACGGGCGTAGACGGGCTTACCTCTGGCGCACCTTCGGCGCGGCCGTAGCGCGTGGACGCTGCACGTTGGTGCATCTGACATAAGTGGAGAGGTGGAGGGGGGGGCGGAGCGTGGGAGGGGGAGCAGGGAGGCGGGAGCGTAGGGGGGGGACGGGCTGCAGGCACAACAAAATGGACGAGGAGACAACAACAGGACCGGGTAATGCGAGCTGGCGGTGGAAGACGGGCACAATGTCAATTAAAAACACAATGAAAGCAATGCGGAGCGTTCCCAAATGGAAAAGTGCTACACAGGCCAGGCAATGCGGATATTTCACAGTTTAACTATTCTGAGCAAACAAAGCAATGCAGAGCGCTACGCAGCGGAGCGGGTGTAGACTCAATTAAAACAAGTTTTCAATTAAGCATACAAAGCAATGCAGAGCGCTACGCAGCGGAGCGGGTGTAGACTCAATTAAAACAAGTTTTCAATTAAGCATACAAAGCAATGCAGAGCGCTACGCAGCGGAGCGGGTGTAGACTCAATTATAATAAGTTTCAAGTATGGCAGTGGTGGGGGAGCAGCGCTACGATACCAGAGGTAGCGCTATGGATTCAGGAGGAATGGTGGAGCAACCGCTTCACACGAGGTCAGGCTGGTCACGGAGGTTCCTCAGCCAGGACGTTCCTGATGTCTAGTTGGTGGGAGGGGGAGCAGGGAGGCGGGAGCGTAGGGGGAGGGACGGGCTGCAGGCACAACAAAATGGACGAGGAGACAACAACAGGACCGGGTAATGCGAGCTGGCGGTGGAAGACGGGCACAATGTCAATTAAAAACACAATGAAAGCAATGCGGAGCGTTCCCAAATGGAAAAATGCTACACAGGCCAGGCAATGCGGATATTTCACAGTTTAACTATTCTGAGCAAACAAAGCAATGCAGAGCGCTACGCAGCGGAGCGGGTGTAGACTCAATTAAAACAAGTTTTCAATTAAGCATACAAAGCAATGCAGAGCGCTACGCAGCGGAGCGGGTGTAGACTCAATTAAAACAAGTTTTCAATTAAGCATACAAAGCAATGCAGAGCGCTACGCAGCGGAGCGGGTGTAGACTCAATTAAAACAAGTTTACAATTAAGCATACAAAGCAATGCAGAGCGCTACGCAGCGGAGCGGGTGTAGACTCAATTATAATAAATTTCAAGTATGGCAGTGGTGGGGGAGCAGCGCTACGATACCAGAGGTAGCGCTATGGATTCAGGAGGAATGGTGGAGCACATACTCACATATATATGGCCACATCCTCTGTTTAAAACAATAAAATTAGTAGGGGGCCTGCGTGGCCCCCCTACCTGGGCCATTTTCGGCCCCGGGTACCCAATCCCCCGAGGCAAGGCCACGACTTTGGGGCCCGCGGAGGGAGCCTCAAGGCTCCGCAGTCCCTGCTGGTTTCCTGCCTCCTGCAGTTGCCTGCATTGCTTTTGGGCAGAAAAAGTCACTGACATGCTTCTCCGTCTGTACAAAAGCAATTCTGCTTCGCTTCATTGAAGCGAGAGCATTTCCAAAGCTCTCGCTTCCATGAAGCGAAGCAAAGTCTGCTACGGCATGGCAGGATCAATGCTCCCACCATACCATGGCACATTGCAATTTCCCAGAGGTGGGCACCCCAGGACACTGCTGGAGCCGGCCCTGGGGGGGGGTGGCGGTCCCCAGGGCCATTACTGACTCCCCTGTCTAATTTGCAAAGTAGACACGGGAGGTGGTGATCCCTGGGACTGTGTGGGGGGGCAGGAGCTCCACCACACTAATTATGTAAATAGCCCTGCGGAGGTGGCGATCCCCGGGGCTGTGTGGGGGGGCTTAAGCTCCACCGCAATTTATTTTTTAATATAGCCCCTGGGAGGTGGCGGTTCCCGGGGCTCTGTGGGGGGCCAGTAGCCAACCCATGCATCTTTTCAATTTAGCCCAGGGGAGGTAGAGGAACTAGCGCTGCAGGGGGGCACGTGGCCCCCCACATTTAACATAATGAGCCCTGGGGAGGTGGTGCTCCACAGGGGTCCTTGGGGGCAGGAAGCCCCCATGCAATTATTTTACAAATAAAGCCCAGGCAGGTGGCTCTCCCCAGGTTGCGGGGGCCCATCTATATTAATGATTGCTCCCACGACCTGGCCCACACGGGGCTTAAAGAAAATGAAGTATGGTAGCCTCCGCTTCGTTTTCTAACAGAAATTTCATCTTGATCCGAGGATCCAACGCAAATTATGCCGAAAACTTTAAAAAAATACTTTTTTGAGCCCTGGAGGTACCGGTGGGACACCCTGAGTAGGCCTAGGGGGTAAGGATGTTTCTACCCTTCCCCCTTTTCTTGATTTAAAACCTTTTTTTACCTTTTTACTGGTGACTTGGTTCAACTGAGTCACAAGATGGCTGCCAACACTTCCTGGTTTGAAATGCTAGCAGCCAATCTGATTGCAGGCTCGAGATCAGGACGGTTCGTCGATTCTCTGCGCCCATATTTGGATATCTGAGAAATATTTACACTTATCAGAAACTACTAAACAGATTTACACTATTTAACAAAATTTGCGCTTTCTGATCCAAGAACTACCTTTTTGCCAAATTTGGTGTGATTCCATTCAGCAGTTGGGGCTGTAGTGGGGCTAAAGTTTCCTATGGAAATGAACATGGAGAAAACTCGTTTTGGGCCCCCCTTTTTTCTTGCCCCCCACTTGATGAATCCACCCAAAACCTTCAACACAGCAGCTGGCCTGACTGTCCCATTAGTTTTGAAAATTCTGTGAAGATTCGTCGATCTGCGCCAAAGATATTGGCAAAAGAATAAACGCTTTTTGAATAGAAACGAGGAAACGAGAAAACGAGGTGTCCTAACTATAACTACCTACGTCTGGTCACCAGTAGGTTATATATATATATATATATATATATATATATATATATATATATATATATATATATATATATATATATATATATATATATATATATCACAAAAAAAACCATAGGTTTCACATCAGTTATAGTTAGCTGGAAATTTTACTGTCATAAAACCATTGAAATTCCACGTTATAGTTAGTTGGACTCACTATAACTTGCGCGTGTAATGCACTGCTGATGACGTCACATATTACATCACTCATGACATGGTCAGTGACATCACTCATGACATCACTGATGACACCATCCAGTGAATGTGTGTCTTTCTGAAAAATAAATATGTTTTATATATGTATTTGTAAAGGACGATGGAAGAATAAATGGTTAAATAAGTGTGTAAATGGATGTTTTTTTAAAAAGAATTGATTGGTTAACTGCCTTATTAAGTGTATTTTAGTGAATACATAAATTAACAAGTAACTTTTAAATATTGTAATATATGTATCAGTGTTTCACTTTGTGTATAAGTGGCTGCATGGGTTGGTGACTGACTCACTGTTTGTATGTGTTTTGAAGACAGCATATGTGCAGGACTGTATGGGTGGATGAATGTGTATATGTGTGTGTTAGTGAGTGAATGACTGTCTCACTATTGTCTTTATCAGTAACAAGATATGTTTTTATCTAGTATATGTGAGTATTGATGTATATAAGTGAGTATATGAGAGAGTGAGAGATTGTAAGAGTTCCTGTTTAAATAAGTATGTGTTTCTAGAAGTGATTGTTTAAGAGAGTAAGTATGTGTAAGTTTCCTTAGAAGTAAGGTGGTAGTGTGTGTATAGCTGTATATGCAAATAAATGGATGTTCAATAGTTTATTTGCATGTGTGAGTATGTGTGTGAGTAACTTTTGGATGACTGTCGGTGTGTAACAGGATGTATAGATGTATCACTACATATGATGAGTGAGTATATGTATGAGTGACTATATGGAACTGTTGATGAATGTGTAAATGTGTATATAGATGGTGGAATTATTGAATTGGTTGTTGTAACTGGTATGGGTATCTCCATTTTTTAAAATGTTTTAATTTATATTTTTCAATATGTTTTTCATGGGTTACATTACAGTGAAAGGAGGTCTGTCACTCTGTCACAAGGATGATGTCATCAGTGATGTCATGAGTGATGTCACTGACCATGTCATGAGTGATGTAATATGTGACGTCATCAGCAGTGCATTACACGCGCAAGTTATAGTGAGTCCAACTAACTATAACGTGGAATTTCAATGGTTTTATGACAGTAAAATTTCCAGCTAACTATAACTGATGTGAAACCTATGTTTTTTTTAGTGAATTTAATAGGTTTTTTAAATGCTAATTCCTAAATTTAACTGGTGTGAAACCTATGTTTTTTTCAGTGAATTTTATAGGTTTTTTTAATACTAATTCCTAACTATAAGTCTCACTTTATAAGTAAGACTGTTAGCGCTCTAGTTGTTTAGAACACTCTGGTATATTCTGTCATTGGGCTACAGTTTGGCTACATCTGGCTGATATTTGGGATATATTTTTTTTTTGTCTCTGGTGGCCATCTTTGGGCTACATTGGTCTACATTTGGGCTACATTTTGGCTCTAACATATATTAAGCCCAATGTAGCAATACATATTTTTCAAAAGTTAATTTTTTTAAAAACCACTTCAGAATAGGGCTACCTGTCCCTACAATTATCCCATTTTTTTTTTTTGGAGCGCCCTGGAGAGCGTACTACTATAAAGCGCCCCGGGGCGTGCTCCGGGGAGCGTCCCGTGAGCGCCAATATCGCGAACGAAAACATGATCATGACGTATCGCGTAGCCGCGTCCGCGTGATACGCACGGCGTAAGCGCACCGGGAGGTACTCGAGGGAATACGATCGCGCAACGTAAATATCCGACGCGCTCACGCTACGCGACCCGGGGCGCGTAGCGTAAGCACGTCGGGTCATGTGACCTGTAAATAACACTTTTCATTGGTTCATAACAGTTTTGGTTTCATAATGATGAAGCCCCTGGTCTTGTGACCTGAAAATAACACTTCTCATTGGTTCAGGACAGTTTTTTTTCCAAATGATGAAAGACCCCACCTTTTTTCCTTATTCTGACTTTGTCCTTTGACTGAGGAAGACCTATTTGTACATCTCTGTACCTTTTTGATCTTAATAATGGCTTCAGTAGCAGCAGCAGCTGGTGCATCTGCCCCACCACCACCACCACCACCAACAGGACCAGCTCCAGATTATATTGGTGGTCAAGAAGAGGAGGAGGAGGAAGAGGAAGAGGAGGAAGGGAGGAGAAGATGGCTGCCTGAAGAAAATACCCCATACAAGCCCAAGCCACACATTGTATGGGAGTTTTTTTCACTCCCAGAGGGCAAGAAAAAAGTGAATGCGGCCAAGGTAACTTGCCTAATCTACAATGAAGAACTCTCAAGGGGCAACCCAAACAAAAAAATATTCATTTGGTAACTATACCATGATTCGTCATATGACCAGAAAGCACCCTAACAACTATTCTCGTGCAGAGCTCAGGGAACTGGCCAGTAACCTTCCCCATTCTTCAAGGACCACCTCCCAAAGAAACTAACCCTCTTTATCGGGACCAGAAACATCAGAGATGATGCCTTGTATTCAGCCAAGATTTTCTGATTTTAAAATCACTTGTACTGCATGTGGCAAGCTTATCGCCTATGGTGAACAGAGCATAAAGCTAATCGTCCTTGCAGGTGACAATCACAAGTGCCCCAAAAAAAAGTAATTTTTTGGGTTTTTTGTTTTCTTGCTCCAGTTTAGCCAGTTTCAATTCCCTTTTTTTTGTTTCTCCCCCTAAAAAAATACAAAAAAAATATAAAACTGTTTTGAAAAGCCAATAAAAGTACAAAATGTTCAAAAAACACAAAAAAATATAAAACAACAAAAAGAAGAAAAAAAAAAGTTCTTTTTAAACTACCTCTAATTTCTAAAAAAAGGCTTCCTTTTTTAAAAACTCTGTCATTCTTTTTTCCTCATAGTACGCTCCCCGGTACGCGCACCGGGGAGCGCACCGAGCGCTCCCCCCGCGCAAAACGAAAAAAAATATATATTTTAAATGCCCCGCTGGTCCCTTTTATTGCCCCCACATCAAACCTAGGGGGTCAGAGGGGGTCAGAGGGGGTCTATCCCTGACGCCTTATGGTCATTTCCCCCTTTGTTTTAGCCACCTCTTGTGTCTCGATTTTACCGAGACACAAGATGGCGGCCGCTCCGGACTGTTTCGAATGTTTACAGACACCCGAGACCCAATCAGCTTTCGTGCGCACCTCACGCGGCGCGCCCGGAGCGCTCCCCGGGGCGCGTACCGGGGCGCTGCTATAGATATATATTTTTTTTTGAACCTAAATTACTCAAAATCTACAGGAGCACATATCTCGAGACATAGCAAAGGCACATCGGGCTACCAGTCCCTACAATTTTGCCAAATTTGGTGGAAATCCATTCAGCCTTTTATCTCGGCCCCCGCTTGACGAATCCCCCCCAAACTTTCAGGGAAGGACCAGGGCGCCACGAGGCCATTTTGAGGAAATTTTCAGGCAGATTCGTCAACTGAAGCCAAAGTTATTCCAAATAGAATTTTGAGATTTAACATTGAAAAAAATACTAACTATAACTACCTACCGGCGACCGCCAGTAGGTAATATATATATATATATATATATAGGTACATGCATATAAATACCTTCAATTTGTCTGTATTATAGTATGTGGAAATATATATGTGTATATATACATATTATATATATATACATATATTTATAGCACATAAATATATTTTTTGTTATTTGTTGCATATATGTTATAGACATTGTTTTTACACATTTGTGATAATATATTAATTATTGATATTTTTTTAATACATTTTGTAAACACATTTATGAACATATATATTTATTATATATATATAGTATTAATGCAATATACATTTCTTTGTGTATTTATAACAATTTACTTACCTAATATTGCTTGTAATGTATTTCCTTGGGTTAGGGATGATACTCACGAATATTCACATTTGCAAATATTTAAATTACCATTTGTACACAAGTAACATACATATAGTTATATTAATAGGCATGCTTTTATGATAAATTTTGAGTTAATTATTGTTGGATAACAGATATTAGGAACATGGATTTAATAAGTAAGATAATTTAACTCACTTTTGATATTGTTCTTGACACACTTAATAGTGTAATTGTAATTATACTTAGTAACTTTACTTACCTGTTAATGTTTATGTTTTCAGATGTACTTTGGTTAATATATATATATATATATATATATATTCACTGAAAAAACCATAGGTTATAGACCATATATAGTTAGGAATTCGCATTTACAAAACCTTATTTTACTCACACAAAACCATTGAAATTCCATATATAGTTAGTTGCACTAACTATATATCGCGCACCCGCAATCCACTGCTGATGATGTCACATATTACATCATTCATGACATGGTCAGTGACATCACTGATGACATCACTGATGACATCTCAAATGACATCACTGATGACATCTCAAATGACATCACTGATGACATCACTGATGACATCTCATTTGACATTACTGATCACATCACTGATGATATCATTCATGTGATAATACGATGAACCTCTTCAGACTCTAATATAACTTTAGATACAATCAGTGTAAACAGACACTCACAGACTGTCACTCATCCATGGAGTTACTCACACACCTAGTCAGTCATGCAAAGAATCAATCACACCTCCATTTCCTCAACTATACAGTTATACAAACTTTACTTATTCAAACATATACTAACACATATTTACTCTCTTATACAATCCCTGATACAAGTTCACAATGATCCATACAGCCACTCACACATTCACTGGCTCTTATGCACAGTTATTTGTATATGTCAACTCTCACATGTACTGTGTTTTACATATGTACTTACTTTGACATGTAGCACTGAGATATCCATTCACTCACCAATACACTCATGCACACAGTCAACCGCCCATACAGCTGTTTCCACATGCACTTTTGAAACCATACATCTAGTGAATCAACTGCTCACACATCTATGCACAGAGTCATACACCTCCCAGCCACCCACACACACACTCAGTCTCCCATACAAATACTTGGGCAACCAATCAATAACCCATATAGTTACTCATATAGCTACTTATCAACACATGCAACAGTTTACAGAACAACAGACATAATGATGCACAAATTAAGACAGTTTAGTCACTAACCCATGCACTCAGTGAGACACATTTAATCACTCACTCATACAGTCAGTCATGCACCTACTAAATCCTTCATCCAGACACTTATACATCCACTCATTCTTCAATATGTAAGACATATTGTAACTTTACAGAAACATACAGTCACTGGATGTTGTCATCAATGATGTCATCAGTGATGTCATTTGAGATGTCATTTGAGATGTCATCAGTGATGTCATCAGTGATGTCACTGACCATGTCATGAATGATGTAATATGTGACATCATCAGCAGTGGATTGCGGGTGCGCGATATATAGTTAGTGCAACTAACTATATATGGAATTTCAATGGTTTTGTGTGAGTAAAATAAGGTTTTGTAAATGCGAATTCCTAACTATATATGGTCTATAACCTATGGTTTTTTCAGTGAATTTTCAAGGTTTTGTAAATGCTAATTCCTAACTATATATGGTCTATAACCTATGGTTTTTTCAGTGAATTTTCAAGGTTTTGTAAATGCTAATTCCTAACTATATATGGTCTATAGCCTATGGTTTTTTCAGTGAATATATATATATACATACATATATAAACATATATCATCTGAATATCTATATAAATACAAACATAAATGCATGCATACATATACTTATATGCATACAGATGCATGTTATTTACATGAAAGTTGAAAAAACACTAATAAAAGCAAAGCTAAAAAGCCACCTCATTACAAACAGAATGGCTTTAACTTAAACGAGGGCGAGATCTATTGCATTTTCAATGCTTGTTTACTTTGGTTCCATCAAGAAGGCATTCAGATGTGTCACACATTTGCCATAAATTCTGAATGTTAGCACTCTAGTTGCACATTAGATAACTGTAGTAAAGCTACTGCTCACCAGGGACGTCTGCTGCTGGTATTCAAAGTGCATGTTTCAGTCTGCATGTCAGAATTTTTTTAATTAAATAGAAGAGGATTTGAGAAGTCACTCAAAATGATCCCTAATTTTTCTTTCTGAAGCACTAATCATACTTTCTATGGCAAAATTAACCCCCTCATGTTGTTCCTTTTTAAATTGAGTGTTTTCAGACTTACCACTTCATTCCAATCAAGATGGCTTCTGGTGTGCCATACTTTTGTCATAAGTAAGACTGTTAGCGCTCTAGTTGTTCTTTAGAACACTCTGGGACATTCTGTCATTGGGCTATACTTGGGGTACATCTGGGTGATATTTGGGCTACATTTAGGCTCTTTTGTCTCTGGTGGCCATCTTGGGAGACTGTATGTCAGAATTGTTTAATGAAATTGAAGAGGGTTTGAGAAGTCACTCAAAATGTGCCCTAATTTTTCTTTCTGCAGCACTAATCATAATTCATATGGCAAAATATACCCCCTCATTTTGTTCCTTTTTAAATTAAATGTTTTAAGAGTTACCACTTTATTCCAATCAAGATGGCTTCAGGTGTGCCATACCTTTGTAATAAGTAGGACTGTTAGCGCTCTAGTTGTTCTTTAGAACACTCTGGAACATTCTGTCATTGGGCTATACTTGGGCTACATCTGGGTGATATTTGGGCTACATTTGGGCTCTTTTGTCTCTGGTGGCCATTTTGGGAGACTGCATGTCAGAATTTTTTAATGAAATAGAAGAGGATTTGAAAAGTCACTCAAAATGTGCCCTAATTTTTCTTTCTGCAGCACTAATAATACCTTCTATTGCATAATATACCCCCTCATTTTGTTCCTTTTTAAATGAAATGTTTTAAGAGTTACCACTTTATTCCCATCACAATGGCTCCAGGTGTGCTATACCTTTGTAATAAGTAGGACTGTTAGCGCTCTAGTTGTTCTTTAGAACACTCTGGGACATTCTGTCATTGGGCTATACTTGGGCTACATCTGGGTGATATTTGGGCTACATTTGGGCTCTTTTGTCTCTGGTGGCCATTTTGGGAGACTGCATGTCAGAATGTTTTAATGAAATAGAAAAGGATTTGAGAAGTCACTCAAAATGTGCCCTAATTTTTCATTCTGCAGCACTAATCATACTTTCTATGGCAAAATATACACCCTCATGTTGTTTCTTTTTAAATTAAATGTTTTAAGAGTTACCACTTTATTCCAATCAAGATGGCTTCAGGTGTGCCATACCTTTGTAATAAGTAGGACTGTTAGCGCTCTAGTTGTTCTTTGGAACACTCTGGGACATTCTGTCATTGGGCTATACTTGGGCTACATCTGGGTGATATTTGGGCTACATTTGGGCTCTTTTGTCTCTGGTGGCCATTTTGGGAGACTGCATGTCAGAATGTTTTAATGAAATAGAAAAGGATTTGAGAAGTCACTCAAAATGTGCCCTAATTTTTCATTCTGCAGCACTAATCATACTTTCTATGGCAAAATATACCCCCTCATGTTGTTTCTTTTTAAATTAAATGTTTTAAGAGTTACCACTTTATTCCAATCAAGATGGCTTCAGGTGTGCCATACCTTTGTAATAAGTAGGACTGTTGCGCTCTAGTTGTTCTTTAGAACACTCTAGGAGGCTGCAGTAGAACACAAAGGAATCAACTGACAGTCTCTGTCCTTGTTGGATGTACATGTTTTACTGAGAATGTCAGACTTCATTTTCACATGACTGAGAAAGATCATGTGAATTTACAGAAAATATGCTTTCAGTTTAGCTTATAGATCCCCTTCCAAACCACTGTGGGAAAATCATGAGATATTAGTTTTCTTTCAAACAATATTCATGATATCACAGCAGAAGGTTTTTTCACATGGTAAAATCACCTTAGAACCCACCACAATTCCTAAAACGAGTATGGTACCATCAACAAATGATTTATAATGTAACTAAAGTCCTAAAACCCTCTATTAACTACAATGCTTTTTAATGAGGTGCTATCATGTATATTGGTCCCAAGATGGCTGCCAACACTTCTTGGATGAAGTGCTGACAGCCAATCAGATCAGATGTGTGGTTAGGCTCCGCCCAGATATATATCTTTTTTTGAACCTAAATTACTCAAAATCCACTGGAGCACATATTTTGAGACCTAGCAAAGGCACATCGGGCTAACAGTCCCTACAATATTGCCAAGTTTCATGCAAATCCATTCAGCCGTTTGAGCTAAAAGTGAGGCCAACCGCCCTATGGAAATTAACATGGGAAAAAAGCGTTTTGGGACCCCCCTTTTTTCTCGGCCCCCCCTTGATGAAACCCCCCCAAATCGTCAGGGGCTGCTCAGAAACCAAATGTTCCATTTTCCTGAAAATTTCAGCCAATTCCGTCCACAAACGCCAAAGTTATTAGACATAGAATTTTCAAAAATCCCATAGAGAAAAAATCCTAACTATATATACCTACTGGCGACCGCCAGTAGGTAATATATATATATATATTATATATATCTCCAAACCTCCTCCAGCAACGAAGAAGCAGGGGCCACACAGGGGAAACGTTTGGAAGCTCTTTATTTAGAAAGACGGCATGATGCATTTCGGCCCAACTGCCTTCTTCGGATGCCTTGCAATGTCAGGGCGACGTGCTCACCTCGCTTTTGATTAGTCCTGCATATTCGCCTGATTGGTCAGAGTCCGCCCTGCCCCTAATTAACTGATGTGCTCACCACTTGCACTGATAGAAACTGCAAGTCCCAGGATTCCATTCCCCGGTAAGTGCTGCACGGGACATCACCTTGTGGTCGGGCGGGGATGCAGGCTGATAGCGAAGTGTTCAAATGTCAATGGCCCAGGAATAATTCTGTAAACAGCTTCCTCCAGTCCCCAATCGTTCAGGCCACTCAGCAAATCGATTTCACTGGGTTGTGGTAGAAATGGAAGTCCAATCCACCCCGTGTAGTCACGGACCGCGCTGCAGTCACCCTTGTGTCATCTTTGCTTCTGGGCGAGTCCGGGTTTTTCCAATAACTTGGACAAAAGAAAATCATGCCACAGCATGCACCAGTTTTAACCCGGGCTTCTTGTTGAACGGGACCCCTGTAGCGCGTTCCTGGCAACCGCGCACAATATCTCTCCAAACCTCCTCCAGCAACGAAGAAGCAGGGGCCACACAGGGGAAACGTTTGGAAGCTCTTTATTTAGAAAGACGGCATGATGCATTTCGGCCCAACGGCCTTCTTCGGATGCCTTGCAATGTCAGGGCGACGTGCTCACCTCGCTTTTGATTAGTCCTGCATATTCGCCTGATTGGTCAGAGTCCGCCCTGCCCCTAATTAACTGATGTGCTCACCACTTGCACTGATAGAAACTGCAAGTCCCAGGATTCCATTCCCCGGTAAGTGCTGCACGGGACATCACCTTGTGGTCGGGCGGGGATGCAGGCTGATAGCGAAGTGTTCAAATGTCAATGGCCCAGGAATAATTCTGTAAACAGCTTCCTCCAGTCCCCAATCGTTCAGGCCACTCAGCAAATCGATTTCACTGGGTTGTGGTAGAAATGGAAGTCCAATCCACCCCGTGTAGTCACGGACCGCGCTGCAGTCACCCTTGTGTCATCTTTGCTTCTGGGCGAGTCCGGGTTTTTCCAATAACTTGGACAAAAGAAAATCATGCCACAGCATGCACCAGTTTTAACCCGGGCTTCTTGTTGAACGGGACCCCTGTAGCGCGTTCCTGGCAACCGCGCACAATATCTCTCCAAACCTCCTCCAGCAACGAAGAAGCAGGGGCCACACAGGGGAAACGTTTGGAAGCTCTTTATTTAGAAAGACGGCAATATGCATTTCGGCCCAACGGCCTTCTTCGGATGCCTTGCAATGTCAGGGCGACGTGCTCACCTCGCTTTTGATTAGTCCTGCATATTCGCCTGATTGGTCAGAGTCCGCCCTGCCCCTAATTAACTGATGTGCTCACCACTTGCACTGATAGAAACTGCAAGTCCCAGGATTCCATTCCCCGGTAAGTGCTGCACGGGACATCACCTTGTGGTCGGGCGGGGATGCAGGCTGATAGCGAAGTGTTCAAATGTCAATGGCCCAGGAATAATTCTGTAAACAGCTTCCTCCAGTCCCCAATCGTTCAGGCCACTCAGCAAATCGATTTCACTGGGTTGTGGTAGAAATGGAAGTCCAATCCACCCCGTGTAGTCACGGACCGCGCTGCAGTCACCCTTGTGTCATCTTTGCTTCTGGGCGAGTCCGGGTTTTTCCAATAACTTGGACAAAAGAAAATCATGCCACAGCATGCACCAGTTTTAACCCGGGCTTCTTGTTGAACGGGACCCCTGTAGCGCGTTCCTGGCAGCCGCGCACAATATCTCTCCAAACCTCCTCCAGCAACGAAGAAGCAGGGGCCACACAGGGGAAACGTTTGGAAGCTCTTTATTTAGAAAGACGGCAATATGCATTTCGGCCCAACGGCCTTCTTCGGATGCCTTGCAATGTCAGGGCGACGTGCTCACCTCGCTTTTGATTAGTCCTGCATATTCGCCTGATTGGTCAGAGTCCGCCCTGCCCCTAATTAACTGATGTGCTCACCACTTGCACTGATAGAAACTGCAAGTCCCAGGATTCCATTCCCCGGTAAGTGCTGCACGGGACATCACCTTGTGGTCGGGCGGGGATGCAGGCTGATAGCGAAGTGTTCAAATGTCAATGGCCCAGGAATAATTCTGTAAACAGCTTCCTCCAGTCCCCAATCGTTCAGGCCACTCAGCAAATCGATTTCACTGGGTTGTGGTAGAAATGGAAGTCCAATCCACCCCGTGTAGTCACGGACCGCGCTGCAGTCACCCTTGTGTCATCTTTGCTTCTGGGCGAGTCCGGGTTTTTCCAATAACTTGGACAAAAGAAAATCATGCCACAGCATGCACCAGTTTTAACCCGGGCTTCTTGTTGAACGGGACCCCTGTAGCGCGTTCCTGGCAACCGCGCACAATATCTCTCCAAACCTCCTCCAGCAACGAAGAAGCAGGGGCCACACAGGGGAAACGTTTGGAAGCTCTTTATTTAGAAAGACGGCATGATGCATTTCGGCCCAACGGCCTTCTTCGGATGCCTTGCAATGTCAGGGCGACGTGCTCACCTCGCTTTTGATTAGTCCTGCATATTCGCCTGATTGGTCAGAGTCCGCCCTGCCCCTAATTAACTGATGTGCTCACCACTTGCACTGATAGAAACTGCAAGTCCCAGGATTCCATTCCCCGGTAAGTGCTGCACGGGACATCACCTTGTGGTCGGGCGGGGATGCAGGCTGATAGCGAAGTGTTCAAATGTCAATGGCCCAGGAATAATTCTGTAAACAGCTTCCTCCAGTCCCCAATCGTTCAGGCCACTCAGCAAATCGATTTCACTGGGTTGTGGTAGAAATGGAAGTCCAATCCACCCCGTGTAGTCACGGACCGCGCTGCAGTCACCCTTGTGTCATCTTTGCTTCTGGGCGAGTCCGGGTTTTTCCAATAACTTGGACAAAAGAAAATCATGCCACAGCATGCACCAGTTTTAACCCGGGCTTCTTGTTGAACGGGACCCCTGTAGCGCGTTCCTGGCAACCGCGCACAATATCACTCCAAACCTCCTCCAGCAACGAAGAAGCAGGGGCCACACAGGGGAAACGTTTGGAAGCTCTTTATTTAGAAAGACGGCATGATGCATTTCGGCCCAACGGCCTTCTTCGGATGCCTTGCAATGTCAGGGCGACGTGCTCACCTCGCTTTTGATTAGTCCTGCATATTCGCCTGATTGGTCAGAGTCCGCCCTGCCCCTAATTAACTGATGTGCTCACCACTTGCACTGATAGAAACTGCAAGTCCCAGGATTCCATTCCCCGGTAAGTGCTGCACGGTACATCACCTTGTGGTCGGGCGGGGATGCAGGCTGATAGCGAAGTGTTCAAATGTCAATGGCCCAGGAATAATTCTGTAAACAGCTTCCTCCAGTCCCCAATCGTTCAGGCCACTCAGCAAATCGATTTCACTGGGTTGTGGTAGAAATGGAAGTCCAATCCACCCCGTGTAGTCACGGACCGCGCTGCAGTCACCCTTGTGTCATCTTTGCTTCTGGGCGAGTCCGGGTTTTTCCAATAACTTGGACAAAAGAAAATCATGCCACAGCATGCACCAGTTTTAACCCGGGCTTCTTGTTGAACGGGACCCCTGTAGCGCGTTCCTGGCAACCGCGCACAATATATATATATATATTTTACTGTATATATTCATTATATATACATATTTGGATATATATATATATATATGTGCAGAAATATCTTTAACTTGTCTGTTTTATAGTATGTGGCAATATATATGTGTATATATACAAATTATATGTATACATATATTTTTAGCACATTAAATATACACTATCTGTTATTTCTTACATATATGTTATAGAGATTGTTTTAACATATTTGTGAAAATATATACCTTATTGATATGCTTTTTAAGACATTTTGTAAACACATTCATAAACATATATATGTATTATACTTTATATTAATGCAATACACATGTTTTTGTGTTTTTAAAACAATTTACTTACCTAATATTGCTTGTAATGTATTTCCTTGGGTTAGGGGTGATACTTACGAATATTCACATTTGCAAATATATAAATTAACATTTGTACATAAGTAACATACATTTAGTTATACTAATAGGCATACTTATATGATTAATTTCATGTAAATTATTGTTGGATAACAGATATTAGGAAAATGCATTTAATAAGTAAGATAATTTAACTCACCTCTGATATTGTTCCTGAAACACTTAGGGGCCCATTCCGATGTCAGACGGACCTAAGTCCGTCCGACATCGGGCAGGAGCGGTAACCGACCGACCTGCTGTCGTCGGTTACAGCCCTGCTAGTACCATGCGACTGAACAGGGTTCGGTCGCATTCATATACCTTACAATGCAAGCATGCTTTCCGACCGGAAAGCATGCTTGCAATGTAGAATGCAGGGGTGCAGTCCATCCCTGCACCCTGTGGCCGGCACCCCAAGATGCCTGCCACCGGGTGCAGGGATCAACGGAGGGGTACCTAGGTGCCCCCAGGCCACCATCCGGCAGCCTCACACCCATGGGAGCCCTGCTGGGGGCCCCCAGATACAGCTTTCAACTGCCTTTTCGAGCCAGACAGACCAGCACAAAAAGGCAGTGAAAAGCTGCCATTGTACTCCCTCGGTTGCACAGAGGCGACCAGGGGAGTACTGGAGGATATCCGGACTGCGTCAGGCTTCCTAAACCTGTCGTCCGCAATCCGGAAATCCGAGTCAGATTCATTCTCAACCAAGCCCATCAGAATGGCACGGTCGGGAAGGAATCCGGCGGCACTGACCGATTAGGTCGGAAGGGCTCCGAACCGTCGGAATCGGCCCCTTAATAGTGTCTTAATATTCGACTCTCTGACTGTCTTTATAGGATACAGTGGTGTTGTGGTGGCTTTAAAATATATTCAGCTTCTTGAATGATAGCTGGTGCTATAGCAATTAGTGGCATTCTTGACATTTTTGTTTGTTTGGTTAAAATTAAAATAGCGTTTTTGATGATATAATTGCGAATTAGCATTCCATTTTGTTCCTTTGTTTGAGTATAATAATCTTCATCATAACATGTTGCTTTAATAGAGCCACTTTGATCTGCCAAAGCCATATGATACAATACTTTGTTTTGTTGTTTTGCACTACAATAATGGGTCTTATTTGAACATTTAATAATGTTGACACGTACTGCCTGAAAATGGAGTGGTTAATAAAATATTTCTGTTAAATATTGTTAAAGCAATTATCTGTAAATAAAAATGGCATTATGTTATACATTTTAGTTAAATAGCTATCCATATTGGTTTATGATCACTGAAATATGATTCTAATGTTCCATAATGTGGTGTATCTTCATTTGGAAAAATATGATCTAACAAAGAACTAAAGTCTGTTGTAAGTGTGTTTATTTTTAGGATGCAGTTAAAGTTTGTTTTCATGTAGTCTAATAACACATTACTATTGTGTGTTGCTGTTTGCAGTCTATATTTAAATCGCCCATTATTACATACTTATAGTTGGGATAGGCATTTAGGGGCTGATTACGATGGAGGATTCTCCGCATCCTCCGGGCCGGCGGAAGCCACCCCCGTCCCGGAGGATGCGGAGAATCCTCTGCGGAGCCTCAAAAGACCCACCACCAGATTAGGATGGCGGTGGGTCTGGGATTCCGTCCGCAGCTTTTCCGCCGCGGTCGGAAGCCGACCGCGGCGGAAAAGCAATAACATGGAGTGGTGTGGCTCACTGGTTAGAGGCGGCAGACCCGGAAGCAGAAAACGGCCCGGGACCAGGGTTCAACTCCCGACGCGGCAGGTTCGTGGACCAGGGTCAGCGGACTCGATAATTCTCGCCTCAGTGCCTACTCTAACCATGGATCACACTCGGCAACTCTGGGCATTAGCTTGCCTCATCTCTACAACGGCCCCCCACATTCGCCGGGGATGCCTGGTTTCACCTTGGAGATACCCAGTAGGGACCATCTCACAGGGATAGCCAGGACGGGTTCCCCAGTGGTCTACAGCACCACAACGCCTCAGGGCAGCAATGCGCTTTACAAGACACATACATTACATAACATGGCTGGTGGTGTCTATCAGACACCGCCAGCCATATTAGGATGGTGTAAATGTCATGCTTTTCCGCTGTGGAAAAGCATACAGACATTCACTTCGGGGCCCGTTGAGGTCCCCCTGGGTAAAGGGTGGGTGGGGGGTGCACATGGGGGGTACCTATGGTATCCCCCTGCATTTGCGTGCACGCAAATGTGATGCATGCATTTTTAACATTGCGACGGGTGCAGCTTGAAGCTGCACCCGCCGCAATGTTAAAGATAGGGGATGTGACCGCCACCCTGGCGGTCACATCCTAATCTGCACGGAGGGAACGCCGCAGCCCCTGCGGACGTTCCCTCCTCCTCAGGGGTCGCGGACGGACTCAAGTCCGTCCGCGATCCTAATGACCGCCTTAATGTGGTAGTTAAAACTTGAAATAATGTTTGTATTGGGACTTTTGGCAGTCTGTATATAATTACAATAAGGTAGTTTGTGTTATTGATATGCTTCGTAAATTGTAAAATGTCAATTTGCGGGTGTGTTGTAAATATTGGTTGTAAGATGTATTTTTTGTTTTAATATACTGCAATGCCATGGTTTGTATTTCGGTTATGATATTTGTCAAATAACATCATATGGCAATGGTCTATTATAAAGCTATTAGCATTTGCTTTTTGTGTTGTATTTATTTCTGTTAAACATAAAATATCAGCATTTACTATATTAGTGTCAGTTATCATTGCTTTGAAATTCTTTTGTAATGAGCCTATATTCTGCATTTTAATTGTGAAATGGCTGTTATAATGTTTAATTTGTGGCATAGATATTTCTAATAACATATATGTTTTTAAGTGTAGCATCTCTTCATGAACGTTTGGGTGTATTAGTATTTTTGTTTCATCAAAGTTTTTAATATATATGTTTTTTTAATGATTTTGCCCTGCTTATAGCTACATAATGTAAATGATGTATTTTGCTATTATTAAAATGTATATACAGGGGTTCTATTGTTTGGCCTTGTGTTCTATGTATTGTGCGTACAGATGATTGTCGCAATGGAAATTGTTTTCGTTTATTGTGATACATTTTTTAGTAAACTGAAAAAGCCTTGATATAGGTATTATTGGTGTCTAATTATGTGAAATGCTTATATGATATAGGTGTTTGTTTTGGTGTCTTGTAGATTTACCTACATTGCAATTATTACAATTTATCCATACTACCATTGGTGTATTATTTGCATTATCTACATATTCGACTAATCCTGTTGCACCGTTAGTTAAGCCATCATTTACATTGATATTATAAGTTAAGTCATAGCGTAGTTTAATTGATATATGCAATATGTTTGCTAAACCCATTGTTTTTGTTGAGTCTGCTGGTAACTGTTTTAATATTGTTTGCTTTACTTCTTGACTTAAGTCTGAAGCAACTGTATCTATTGCAAATGTTATATAAACTGCATTGTGTTGTATATGGTGCCTTAACCACATCGCTGCTACAGGAATTTTGCTGCTGTGCTGCTTTTTTATGAACAGGGTGTGGTCGTGACGGAACCATTCCGTCATCAGCACAGCTCAACCGTGACTGATGACGGAATGGTTCCGTCACCAGCATCGAAGGGGTTAAAACTGTGTTATTTATTTCATTTACTTCTTTGTTAGTAGACATTATATATGGTATAGTTTTATAATACTTTGGGGGTTCTATTTCTTGTAGTTTGATGGTTTTTATATCAGTTTGTGTATGCTCACCTATTCTTAATCTATTAAGCATTTGTGCAAATGATAGGTCATTTAGCTGTCTCATTATTTTTGTGAGTTCATATAATTCAAAATGTGTTTGCCATAAGTTTGTACTTAATAGTCCATTAAAATGTTTTGAATTGTCAAATATGAACGTGTCAAAAACAGGCTTTAATTGATACAAATCTCCAATTGCTAAAATACATATGCCACCAAAAGGCTGGTTAGATGATTTTATTTCTTGCAGTCTATTGTGTATGAAATTAAACATATTTGTACCTACCATTGAAATTTCATCTATAAGTAGTACTTTTAAATGCATATGTTGATTTTGTAGTGTACTTCTGTTTTCATGGGTTAGCTGTTTATATGTTAAGGTTTTTAACACAGGTATTTTATATGTGCTATGTAGTGTTTTGCCATTTATATTATGTGCTGCTTTTCCTGTTGGTGCTGTAAGTAATATATAAATGTTGTCAGGGTTTTCTCCTGCTTTAGTATTGTAATATCGTAAAAGGGTTTGATAAAGTGCATGTATAAGGAAGCTTTTACCTACTCCAGCACCACCAGTACAAAAAGTATAACACCGTGAGCGAGAGAGAGAGAATTTGCTTATTTAGACCATAGTCTTTTAAACAATACAAACAAAATGCAAACAGAATCGGACAAAGTACGAGCAGACAAAATATTCCTACATCATAAATAGTTAAAATTCATATTTGTTAAAAAGAAAAAAGAGAAGGTTAAAAGAGGGTAACACCTCCTGATACACAATTCATGAAACCCAAATTTTACCAAAGTTTTCACATATCTGGAAGAATAAAAAGACAGATTTAAACTTTATAAAAAAGCTTAAAAGAACCTAAAATCAGTGCCCATCCTTCGATATCTCCCTTCCAAAATCTTTTACGGCCTTCAGGAATTTGCCCAATGCAATTGCAATTTCTAGCGAATGCATATCTATTAGTAAGCATATCGCATTGGCACGTGTAAATGTCTTATGTGAAAGGATATAGGACGTAAAAACAATTTCCTTAGATCCTGTACAAATGTGCAATCAAGCAATATGTGCAACATATCGTTTCTTATACCATGCCCACAATTACAATTACCTTCTGGGCCAATCAGTACAGATTTTAATTTCCCGGCTATCTTCCAGGGGTTGATCCCAACCCGGGTCCTTAATATTTCATGTCGTAACCCTTGGTTAGGCAATATTTCCAGATAAGGGAACCAGCCTTCATTTACCCATGAGATCTTTAACCACTGGACCGACTTTTTCTCCTGCATGTAATCCAGGTCCGGTGCCCTTGAGAAGGACTGGCCTTGTTCCCTAAGTGCTTTCTTTGTAAAGTCGCCTATCAGGGCGTTATGGGTAGATCTCAATTTAAGACGCCCTGATACTTTCTGGAGAGTCTTTCTCACCTCCTTTGCCCAGGCAAGATTACTTGTCTGGATTTCCTCTCCACACCGTTGTGAGACCTTAGGTGTCACTCCTGGGTCTTGGTGCTTCCAGAATCTTACTAGGGCCATTTGGGATTGTACACTCCAAGAAGTTAACCCTAGTTTCATTCTAATTGCTTGAACCATTGTACAATTTGGTAAAGACAATAACATTTTTAAATGTTTTCCCTCTTCCAGATCCCACGTATGTTTACCGCTCAAGTATAACACTTCTGCCCCATACAATACTTGGGGGGGGGGATCATTGCTTCAAATGCCTTTATCATTGGTTTATGTGTCATGTCTCCATATTCTTTGTTAACACGGTGTGTCTTGCGTTTTAATCCAATTTAAGTGGTGATATAAAAAGTTGTGCAGGTGCTAAATTTTGCATTATATAATAGTATTTGTCTTTTGTGGTAGTATATTATTCATTAATATTTCTTCTTCAGTAGTACTTCTAATACCTAATACCTAAATCTAATGATACGTCATATTGTAGTTGCTGTTCATATAATTGTGTGTCAATGTCTATATTATCAATTGGTATTGCTGCTATGGGTGATTGTGTAAGTGTAAGCATAGGGTCATTGTCTGTAGATGTATTACATTTGTTAGATATTTCAGTTTGGTTATTATACATAATATGGTTTTCATCAACTTTTTTTGGACTTGTAGGTATCTTTCATAGAATGTGTCTTTAGTATAAATTATGTTACTCTCTATTCTCCATGGATAATATAGCATCTATAATTCTCTGTAATAATTCTCTAAATCATTTAGTTTGCTAAATCTACAATAACCAATCATTTTTTGCTGTTTACGCTTTGTATATAATATGCTGCTTCTTTCTTCAAGTAAGTTACTCATTGGAAGTTCTTCTTCATCTGAGCTATAAAAGTTAGTTTTTAAAAGTAAATTGCCATAGTAGTTTGGGATATTATTTTTTTTTGCTTAGTTGTTTTATTGTATTTTGATGCATGGTCAGCTAATGTACACTGTTCTATTGTTATTGGGCGATGTCTGTATTTAACAATTATATTGTCAAATTGTATATTACTTGCTGTATCTGGCAATGAGTTAATTGTATTCATATCTTTTATTAAGTATGTTCGTTTATCTGGCATGTTTGTATTAATGAATACAAATGACTGTAAACTTTTTCTTAATGGAATTTGCAAAATGAGATAAGCTGCCTCTTGTGCACTAATTTCAGTACAGTTTAAGAATTTGTTGCCTACGTGCGTTAATTGTTCTTTAATGTTTGGATTATGATATACTTCTTTTGAAGCTTGTGCAATTATTTTACTTAATCCTCGCTGTGATTTACTAATATATGAAACAATATATACAGCACAAGCATAAACATCTAAAATATACTGTAAATCTATGTTAGCTTGCCATGCTTGTAAAATGATATCATTATAATTATCGATAAAACATTCAGATGGTGTTCTTTCTAAAACAATAGTTGTTTTTTCTATTTGAGTTTTTATGCATGTTATATATTGTTCTTCAGTTAAGTGCATATATTGTAAAAATTGTTCAAATGCACAGCTATTAAATTGTTGTGTATTGATTGTTGTATGTTTTAATTCTATGTGCTGTTTTAAGATTTCATCTGTTTTGTCTAGTTGTGATGGTTCTAGTATAACAGTATGTTTCATAGGATATTTAGGATATTGATATTTGCATGTACTCTTATGTTTTATGCGACAATGATTTGTATGTCCATGTTTTTGTAATGGTAGCAAAGGTTCAATGTCTGTGTTTTGTGTCTTTCTACATGTTATGTGTTTGTCTATAAATTGTATAACTTCACTGTCTTTTGATTTGCCATATTGCGGAGCATTATTAACCCATAGCAAAGCATGTATATGTGGTGATCACTGTTGTTTAAATTCTTATCTGTAGAAGTAATCAACAATATTGCCGATGGGATTACTTTTGTGTAATAATATACAATTTAATAATTTTCTAACTTTATAGTCAAAATGACGTGCACGTGTAATAGGGTTTTGCTGTATTTAGTGTGCATTTTGTTTCCCAAGACATACTTTGAAATTCTTCTCTAGTGCATTCATTTTTATTGTCAATGCGCAATAGTATACTTATTAAATGATACCATTTTGTTTCTGCTGCTGATTAAGTCAAAAAGAATGTTGGAATGCCCAATTGCCTTATCATTGCAAATATATATTTTTTGCAATTTTTCCAGAATTGAGGAGAACTCCGTATAGTTTTTAGTATTTCTATCCTTCATTATATTGTAGTATGCCTTGTAGATTGTCTTTATATCTTTTACTGTAATAACTTTACCACTATTAAAATGTTTTTAGTGATATATATATATATATATATATTTTTTTTTTGTCTTGTATTTGTTTTATATGTATTTTCTTCAGCTTAAAAAATATATTTGTTATACAATTAGGTACACTCCTGTCACAACTTCTTAATTCCCATTGACATATTGGACTGTAATGTACTGGTATATGTCTATCTTTATTTGATGGTCTACGTTCTCCACCAAATATTGTTGGAAAGGCTAAATATTCAGAATCTTTATCTTCATATAAACCACGTGGTGTGTTATATTCTGCAGGGGCTAAACTTAAAATATAAATGTTATCTGTTGTAATTGTTTCATTAGTTAAAAATGTATCTGCATTGCCTACTGGTATGTTACCTGTACTACTAGATGTATCATTTGCTTCAGAAATGTTTATGTTACAGTTTGTTTCTTGTGGTGTGTATTCCCAATCTCTATTTACTGTTACCCCATATTCTTTGTACAAATTGCTATTGTATGCTAACCATAAAGCTGCATTTTTACTATGCTAGGTCTTACATTTTCAAAATGTGTGTATGATTTATAGCTTAATTTGCCTTTTAACTTAATTGGTATTGTCATACTATCATTTATTTGTCTTGATAATATTGTAACAGTTGTCATAACATCAGAAGGAACATTAACAACAGCACCGGTAACGATTTTTGGAAGCCACGTGACAATGTTTTAACTTGCAAAAAAGGTATTCTAGGTGATACTAATATTTTTTCTAAATTATGTAAGTATAGTTGAGGTGGTATATTAGGAATGTCCATTCCATTATAAACAGAACATGGTGGTATTTTGTCCTTGCTAATGTATGTGTAGCATGTAGTGCATATAGTTTGTTTTTTTATTTGCTAAAGTTACATAACATAAAAGTTTTTTGTTTATCAATATTATGTGTTCCTTTTACTGTTTGTACCACTTTTGATTACAAATAGTACAAACATATTTTGGACCATATTGTATTTCTGCATGAAAGTTATCAATTATAGACTTTTGTAATGTTGTTTCTGTGCCTTTCTTACTTGTATTATGTTTAGTAATGTATTCAGTATGAGGAAGTGTTTTAGTATGCTTTTTTTGTAAAGAGCTTTCATTAATTGAGTTACTAAACTTTAAATTAAATATTGGTGTTATGTGTTATTTGGATACTGGTTTGGTTTTGTACATTAGTATTTGTTAGTATACTTGTAGGTAAAATAGCTGTAGTTGTATTTGGCAATGCTTTAGTAGTATGCATATACATTTGTTGAATATTTTTTAGTGTATTTTTCGAAATTATTCTTTTTAGTGCTTTTTTAAGGGATTCTTTTAATGGTACGTACAATAATTGGTGTTATTGTTAATAACATAAAACTTGCATCAGGGGGTATTACATTAATGGCAAGTTTTATTATATGTTGTGTAAGGTTATCAAACATGTTTAATTTCATAGCTATACTTTTCCAATTAATATTTAATGATTCTTTAATATTTGTTCTATGTGAATGAAATGTAAAATATAAGTTGTCAGTTTTGCCAATTGAAATTATATTTGTATGTATGCATATTATTATAGCATTATGTGTAGTTAATACACTATATAATGCAGACTTGATGTCTTCTTCTAATGTATTATGTATTGATATGTTATGTAAATATGGTTTGCTACGTTTTAGAGAATATATTATAGTATTATGTTCTATGTAAGTAGGTATATCTTCTAATTGTATGTGTTCATTATCATAAAAACATTTCATTTCTATATAGTGTTGCCTAGATGTATTATATTATGTACATTTTGTGCAGTCCATGTAGACGCACTTCTTTGGTGGTTATAGATAATAGCAAATACACTATTGCTAATACATGGGTTGTCTTTTGTATTTTGTTGAAACTCTATGCTGTACTTGAAAATCTGCTTGTATTAATATGTTAGTGTTTTGCTCTGCATTACTGCTACTTTGTTTTTCCATGCTACGTGATTGGTTTATTTGATATTGTTGTTTTGGAAATGTTTGTGTTTTATTCAGTACTGTTGATATTGTAGTTAGAGTATTACTTTTATGTATTATCGTTTGAGTTTTTGTCGCATCTATGTTAATATGATATGCTACATCTGGAAGTGTATTAGTTGTATGTGTTTTATCTATTGTTGTACTTTGTTTTGTGTATTTGTTTGCAGAAGTTTTACTAATATCTAATACTATATTAGGTACCTTTGCAGTTAATGGAATCTTTTTTGTGAGTATATTTGTATTAGGTGCATTACTTTTACTACTACATTCTGTTATATCATTTTGTAGTGTCTTGCTATACTTTCTTCTTTTAAGTCTTTTATAATTAGTTGTGTTTGTATTATGTCTTTCGCTAACTTTTTTTGCATAACAATTGTATGTGTTGTATTTAATGTCGAAGTTGATACTTGTGCATTTTTTGTGGTATTAGTATTTGTTTTTTGTAATTGTGATGTTTTTGCTTGTTCAGTATAGCAATTAGTATTACTATTAACTTTTGTATAGAGTTTAGTATTATGCACAAAAAATGTATTTGCTTTACCTGTCGTTTTTTGTTTGTTCATTTTTTGTATTGTATTTATATCAATTGCACTTGATTTAAATGGGACATCATCTGCATTATGTAGCTTTATATCATTTGCTAAATTGTTAATGTAGTTCATTAGGTCGTTAAAAGTTTTATTTTGAAGAACTACACATGTTCCATTTGGATGGGGCATTCCATTGCTGTCTCAACTATGTGAATCAAAAATGAAATATTTATCTTCATTTTTTATTATAGAAATAACATACAAATCCATGCAAAGTAAAACTCCAGAATGTCTTAACGATATAGTTAATGCTGCTTGTATATCTGGGTATAATTCATCAAAAGGCTTAAATATGTTTCCATAGTATTGATGATTAAGTTTAATAGAATACACATTGTCCATATGTTCAATATATTTAGGTAAATCATCAGGATGCATAAGATCTTGTTTATTAATGGAGTTCATTTCTGTATATAAAGCATCTCCAAGGTCCATCATATAATGTGCATCTTCTTCATCCCATATTTCTGCTGGTTTGTCATAATTGTGGATAATAGCAAATGTACTATTTGGCAAACACTGCTTGCCTCTTGAAGTAGCTGAACATTTTTCATGCCCTTGGAGGTAATTGGCTTGTATTATATTATGCATTTTATTATGTATCTGTTAAGATGGCGTGTTTGAAGTATTGCTACTTATATTTGTTTATTTATAGTTAGAATGTTATAGATATATAGCTTCTTATATGTATTTATATAGATGTGTATTTACTGTAAATATGGACATATAACGTTTAGTGGGTTTACCTGGTTAATATTACAAATGCTGATATGATTTGGTGAAAGTTTTATATTAAAGTATATATAAACAATGTCTATCTAAAATGCATAAATTAATAGTAATTACATACATCTTACCTTTCTGATGTTTTCTTTCTTTTGGAAGTATCTGCAAATAAAAATAAAGGTTAGAACACAGTAGTTTGAAATGATGCTTGTAATATATACAATATAATTATGATACATTGCAAGCAATTTTTAACTGATTGCAGCATTAATTTAGAATACAAGTGTTTAGCAAAAAAATGCAGTCTATTAATTATATGTACACTAGTGATGTACATATCACATGTTATTAATAGCATATACATTTTACTTAATCCTCCTTTGTCTTATTGGCAAGACGGCTGGAATGCCAGAAATAGGTCCTCGGAAGCTTGTTTCCGGTCCAGGGAAGGCATGGCTTGGCAGTTCGGGCTGGACTGTTCCCATGAGGCACAGGGTCAGGCTGATTTGCATATGGCCATATCTGAACCGGGGTGGTGTGGAGTGCAAAAAAACTATGGATTTAGGCCCAGATCTCTGTACTGGGGTGAATGTATGACATTGTTCTGCATTCTGTCCATCAACTGTGGTTTTTGCATTTGTCACCCCGAGTGGGATGGGTATGCTCAGACGTGAGTCCCATGCACTCCACACCACTGGATTCAAGCAAGCCAGGCTGAAGACGGCTGGAATGCCAGAAACTGGTCCTCGGAAGCTTGTTTCCGGTCCAGGAAAGGCATGGCTTGGCAGTTCGGGCTGGACTGTTCCCATGAGGCACAGGGTCAGACTGATTTGCATATGGCCATGTCTGAACTGGGGTGGTGTGGAGTGCAAAAAAACAATGGATTTAGGCCCAGATCTCTGTACTGGGGTGAATGTATGACATTGTTCTGCATTCTGTCCATCAACTGTGGTTTTTGCATCATTCTAAGTAGAGCATAAAGGCTAAATAAGCTCTACCAACAGAGCAGATTTCACTGCTCAGCTAACTAAAAATTAGCAGGAAGTGAATGGGTCAATATGATTGAAAAATGTTGCTTGTTTGAGCACAGGCAGTACTCCTATCCTTTGACAAAGGGTCCTTATTGCTTCCAGAAGTGGCATGCACTTTGAAGCAAAGTTCACTTTAAATGCCATTATTAGGAATTATTTATAAACTATGTAATATATAATGTTGTTCTATCTGAAACAATATGATTTTTATCAGGTAATCTTCTTATTAATTGGCTTATTTAAGGCACTCACAGCTGCCTGACAACATTTTCAGTTACTTGTAACATAATGCATTGTGTGTAACTCTCTAATGAAATACTTGTTTTAGCTCCTTGTAGGGACAAATGATAAGTGATAAATGTCAAGCACACGTTCATTTAGGAATTTAGTAAATAATATTGCTTCTCATTAACTGCAAAAAAACAAAATGCAAGCCTTAATTATATAAGGAAATTATAAATAAGAGCAAGACAGATAGTAAAAACCTAAAAGCTTGGTTTGCTTGGTGTAAGAAAATTTAGTGAAGAACAGAAAAGGCAAGAAGTCAAAAATCGCAGGTGGATAAATTGGGATTCTACACAGCAACAGTTTGAACTTTAGTTCATTAAGTAACTGTTTACTTTGGCTAATGTTATGTGTTGCATGCCAGGTAGACTATAGTGCATACAGTTTAATTAGTGCTTGTTACATAAGTGAAGCAGCAGAACAGCATGCACAGTGTGATAATCTCTGATAAATTAATTTATTCTAATACACACAATAAATTTTGTTTTAAATGTTCAGTCAGGGCTGCTCAGTTTTATCATCCTTCTGAGTGAGCTTTTTTTATCTGCAGATCTTATTTAATCATACTAAATCTGAAGGCCAGGCAACAGGTTTGCTCTGTTTTGTTATCCTTATATGTTGCGCAAGACATAACAACTAAAACCTCTGAGTGGAGAACATACAAAACTGCACTCGTAACAAGGAGGACTGTAACGTTAAAAAGAGAACTTGCAAGTGTATGGAAGTGTTACCCTTTGATGAAGTTTGAAATACCTCCCAGGGCAGAGACAAAAGACCTGAATCTGTTGATAGGAAGATTGGAAGGAGTTATCACTGGCAACATATGATGGAATGTTTGAGCCGGAAGTGGACAGGAATACAAAGTTCCTCACAAAGGACCAGGTGTCAAGTTGAACTATACTCTTTCAAAAAAGAATATATGGACACACAGCATGAGGTGGTCATAGGATGAAGTGCTCATAGTGTGTCTCTTGCCTTATCTGCTGCTGCCATCAGGGGCTAATAAGAAAGAATTAAGGATTTTGTCCTGGAATGTTAATGGGCTACGGGTGAAATCCAGGAGAAGGATTATTTTCAAATATTTAGAAGACTCATTGGCTCATATAATTATTTTGCAAGAGACTCATTTAAATGAAGTAGAAAGCAAGGATATGTTTGGAACACAGAAGTGGATAGCTTATAAGTATTATACACCCCAGACTATGGTGACTAAAGGGGTTGCAATTTTAGTCAGGGAAGGAGTGCAGTTTTCTTTTGGTGCTATGGCGGCAGATCCTGGGGGGAGGTGGCTCGTAGTACAGGCCACGGTGGCTGGGAAAGATATTGTTTTGGTTGGATATTATGGGCCAAATATTGATGACCTGGTTCCTTTGGATAAATTAGCAGCTGAATTATTAAGCTTTTCTGGTAACATTGTTATGGCAGGAGACTTTAATACGGTTATGGACAAAGACCTGGATCTTTCAGGAAAGAGAGCGCAGAGAAACGTTAAGATGTCTAACAGAGTAAAAGTGCTGTTAACACAGTATGGAATGTGTGATATTTGGCGTATTAAATCGGGCCAGAAGGTGGGCTATACATACTATAACCAAAAATATAGACATAGGTCAAGGATAGATTATTTTCTGTTAGATCTAAGGATGGTGGAGCATGTTACAAGTATCAATCATGTAGGTGTACATTTATCAGATCATTCAGCTATCCTTTTACATCTGACGTTTGGCCAAAAAACGCACAACCCAGTTTGGAGATTAGATCGTACGATTCTGTTAGACCAAGAAGCCATGGAGATTGTAGAAGGTGAACTGGATGTTTTTCTGACTGTGAATATAGATTCTGCCAAGCTAGATGTGGTTTGGGACACGTGCAAGGCCTTTTTGAGGGGAGGCTGGGGGCCTTAGGGGCAAAGAAGAGAAGGTTATGTTACAGTAGAATTATTGATCTGGAAGAAAAAATCAGGCAAAATGAGGCAAGGATCGTGGGAGAAAATGAGCAGCAGCTAAGGGATCAGGCCATTTTTGACATTTTAAAACTGAAGGCTGAATTAGTTACAGTTCTTGCAGCCAGAAACAAAGAGAGATGGGATGCTAGTAGCCTGGCACATTTTAGTTATGGAGAGGGGTGTGGCAAGCTTCTGGCATGGAAAGCAAAGAAAGACCTGGTTCGAAACTTTATTAAGGAAATAAGAGTGGACGGGTCCGAAGGAGACACAGCCATTACAGAGAGTGGTGAGATTGCAGAAGCTTTTTTTGAGCATTTCTCCACGGTTTACAAGGAGGAGTTAGTACCAGACCCACAAGAGGTGACAGCATGGGCACAGTTAATAAAGCCACTCCCAATCCAATATAAACAGATTTTGAATTCAGAAATCTCACTGATGGAGGTGGAAAAAGCTATAAAGAAGGGTAAGAGGGGTAAGGCCCCGGGGCCAGACGGTCTTCCTCTGGAGGTCTACAAGACCCTGATTGGCTCAATTGCCCCTTTTTTACATCGAGTTTTTAATAAAATTATAGAGGAGACACAGCGATGCCGGAGTCTTGGAATGAGGAGGTAATAGTCTTGATCCCAAAACCCGGGAAATCACCTAAATATTTAGATGCATATAGGCCAATACCATTATTAAATAATGACTATAAATTGTTTACTAAAATGATGGCCGATAGATTGAGTCAAGTTATCTCGCACTTAGTCCATTACGACCAAAAGGGATTTATGAAGGGTAGATATTTAAAAGAACTCACCTTCTCAGTGGTTGGCACAATAGACATGGTGGCAGTTTTTAATCTCCCTCTTGCTCTCATTGCCCTCGATGCCGCCAAGGCGTTTGACCGTGTGAATTGGCTTTATCTGAAGAAACTCATTCAACATCTAGGATTAGGTCCAAGCTATACTAACATCTTGCTATCACTGTACAGCTCCCCTACCTCTAAGGTGCTTGTTAACGGTATTTTGACACCCTCTTTTAGGGTAATGAGGGGTACACGTCAGGGATGCCCGATTTTTCCTTTATTATTTAATGTATATATAGAGCCGCTTGCCAGTAGGATTAGAGCTATGGATACAATAGTCCCCTTTAGGGCAGGCGAGTGGAATAAGAAGATTGGTCTCTATGCGGATGATATTATTATTTTCACTTCAAACTTGAAAGAGTCAATGGGAAACATATTTAAGCTCACTAAAGAATTTGGCAAAGTTTCAGGGTATGAAATTAATGAGAGTAAAACAGAGCTAATGGCATGGAACTTGGACACTAAAGACATTAAATGCAAGAAGGAGATGAGATACTTAGGCGTGAGAATAACGCAGAACAAAGCAGACTTAACAAAAATTTATTTTTCTAGGGTGAAGAAAGAAATAGGGGCGATATTGCGAAGTTGGAGTCATCTACCTCTCACTCTGTTTGGTCGTACTAACTTGATTAAAATGGTGATTTTACCAAAACTTACTTTTCTGTTTGAAACAATTCCCTGGGACTTTGACAAGAAGGGGCTTAAGAGATTACAAAGCGAGATTTGCTCTTTTATTTGGGCTTCTAAAGGATCTCGCCTATCTTGGAAGAAAATTAGAAGAAGATGGGACAAGGGCGGGCTATCAGCCCCAGATTTTTTGTTATATGACTGGGCTTTTCGTTTAAAAAATTTGAGAGAGCTTATGGGAGTACCGAAGGCTACAACCATTGGGCATATCTTCTTGGCTATGTTAAGCTTGAGCAACTATGATGAGGACGGATTCATGTATAAATTTTCAGACCCAAAATTTTTCAAAAAGGTGACATTGAAAACTCTACGGGAAGCAGCAGAGCTCTGGTATAAAATCAGGAAACTAGCAAAGTTGAATTATTATGGATATAGGTCGTCTATTTGGGACACACCAGGATTACCGTCGTGGGCAGAGGATGCATTGGCTGTCCCGTTGAAAATAGCAGGATTAAAAACTTGGGGAGACCTATTTCCAGAGGGAAAGTTGATTGGCTGGATACAAGGGGCACAGGTGTGGGGTAAAGGGTTATCCAGATTTAAATACTTTCAGATGCAAAGTTGGGCAAATAAGTCGGACACTGTTATCGGTCTCCAGAATGACTTTGAAGACAAAATATTTTCTCCACAATTATTCAAGAAGGAAGTTGCGATATGGTACTGGGCAATGGTGGAGATGGAAGATGGCCCGTTCACATTGCCGGAACTGCTATGGGGAGATTGCTTGCCGGACATCGCTACAGAAAATCAATGGCAAGTAATGATGACTATACTTTATAAAACAGTAAAATCTGCAAATTTAAGGCGAAATGTTCTGTTTACTATCCATAGAGCCTATTGGACTCCCCGTAGATTATCGAAGTTTAAAGCTGGAGGACGGGTTGAGTGCCCAAAATGCAGAAATATAAATGTGGACGACCTGCACATGTTTGTGGAGTGCTTGAACATCAGGGAATTTTGGGAGGCGGTAAGCAACTGTTTATCACAATCAATTGGCTGCACGATAGAGGTAAGCCCTGAATTAATTATTACTGGGAGACACGATTTACATGATAATAGAATGAATGATAAAGCAAAGTTAGTTTTTTATGGGGTTCTGTTAGCTCGCAGGGAAATTTGTAAGGTATGGGTAGAAGCTATGACACCGACACTTATGGAATGGTTAAAAAGCATGAGATACTTTGCGACACTAGATTCCAAAGGTCGGATGAACAGGAAGCATAGATTTTAGTCACTTTTTTTTGCAACATTATGGGTAAAGAGCGGGCCTTCGCCTTGGTATATTGTAAGAGATCAGGACATAAATGAAAAAATCCTATGATTAAGGCCTTGGCCTATCTCGCAGGCATGTGGAGCAGGTCCGTCCTTCGTGAAGGCGGAGTCGGAGACAGGGCCGCGGCTTCCAGTAGTGCTGTGCCATTGTCTACATAGGGCGGTACAGAGGATTTTGGCCCAGTGCGGGCTGGAGAGCAGCATATACCCGAGTCTATAGCCAGCATATGAGATAAAAGCCCAGGGCGGAAACTATCGAACATGGGTGGCGTAAAGGCTAATGAGGATTAAAAAAAACAACAAAAAAAAAACAAAGGACCAGGTGTCAAGTTGAACTATACTCTTTCAAAAAAGAATATATGGACACAAAGCTTGAGGTGGTCATAGGATGAAGTGCTCATAGTGTGTCTCTTACCTTATCTGCTGCTGCCATCAGGGGCTTACGACATCGCCGCACCTCCTGCTGTGCCGTTTCCTGGACTGTTGGTCAGGACGAGGGGGAACAAGGAGAAGGACTGCAATTCCCAGCAGCCTTTGTTGGCGGCCTCTGACGCCGTCATACGGAATCGCCAGGAGGCGCTTAAAAGCCTACAGAGCCTCCTGCAGCGCGGGACACGCTCGGGCCCGTCCACACCTGTCGTAGCCAGGAGGTGGCAGGGCTGTGCCGCCCCCTTTTCAACAGCTAATTGGTGGCCACAAGGACCTGGTTAGTGACTGTGAAATTTGCTAAGTTTTTGTTCATTCATTCCATATTCTTAGGTAACCAGGACTTGAGATAAAAGTAAAAAATGAGTAAGATCAATCAAAAGGGGGTTGTTGGGACACTTGATGCCTTTCTCTTGAGAGCAGAATCTGTACTTATCAAAGAGATTGAGCTTACCCAAAGGAGATTGTCTCTAGATCCCCGTAGAGCATCTGCTGGGGTTCCATTAGCAAGTCCTCAGGAGGGTTTGGGTTCATTTGCAGAATTAGCGCAGCAATTATTCTCTGGGTCACCTTTAACACCGATAGATGCTCTTTCCACCCCAGTTAGAGTTCTTACCCTCACTACTTTATCCCAGATAATACGTCAGCAGCACCAAACCCAGGCCAAGAAGGGGGAGGGTGTGGATACAGCCCCTTCTAAGAAAAGGAAGACGGGTGGGTTAACCCTTACTCTGCATCAGGCCAGTAAAGTGGCAAAAACTAAAGGGGCCGCCCGTGGTAAGAAAGCCTGTGCTCAAGAGGCTGTAACACCAAACGTCTGTAGTCAAACATCTATTAGTTCCCGGGCCAGTTTTAATCAGAGAAAACGTGATATGGAGGACAGGCTTCTAATCAAACTTGAAGAAAAACTACAGGCAATGTTTGAACCCCTAGTATCTAAACTTGTAGACATTGCTCAAAGATTGACTAATATTGAGCCCCAACTATCACTGCCAAAATGTAATCCTATTAGTGGCCCCATTGTTGCAAATGAAGTGCTTGTTTCTGTACCAACTCTTCCCACGAGTGACATGGTTACGGCTGCCGATATTGTCCCAGAAGCACCCCCTCAAACATTGGGTAACTTACTAGTTTCCCATGCAATAGCTTCACGTAGGAGGAAAGTACCTGGGAGTACCACTAGAAGGGTGCCACAGGGAGGTATGAATAGTCATAACTGTAATTAATTTCTCAATCTACCCCCCGAGGCTACGCCCTATACCATTGTACTCACGAATGTACCTCATTTACAATCTGGCATTGAGGAAAACCGGGTTTCACTTAGGAATAAGGACCTCCATCTAATAAACGCAAAAACAGGGCTGGGAGGTTATTTATTTGGGATCGCGTGGATAGGGAAATCAAAGAAAACAAGCAGAGGCGATTATGTGGTGGTGAATTTTGGGTCCCCCCATTTAGTTAAAACAATCCTTGATAGGGCTGGTTCAAGGTATTTGAGTGGGGAAGGTATCAACATCCTACCAATAGGGTTTTTTACCAAGCTACACCGTTGCCGAAAATGGCAGGGCTGATTGTAATATTGTAACACATGCTCAGGGAATGCACGAGTACTCTGTCCCAACCTTTAATATATTTGAATCCTTCATTAATCTGGAGGATATAGATTGACTGGGTCCTCCGATCCTGAACGGAAAGACCCTACTTCGAAGGGATGAGCAAGGTAGGGGCAATCGAGTGTCGTGCATTTGTAGTATGGGAACACTTCTAACCCTCGGGACACGTGATAATGGCACAGCTCATCCGTATAACTCCACCGATAATGTTCCAGCCTTCCATTTGTCAAAGTACGGTCAAGGCCCCCAAATAAGTGTTCCGATTGAGTCTAGCACTGTGTTAAAAATAGCTTCTTGGAACATTGCAGGCTTGTAAGTAAAGTAGCTTCTACCGAATGGACCACATTTATTGAGGACCAGGATATAATATTTTTCCAAGAAACCTGGGCAGTGGACCAGGTCTTTTGTGAGGGATATATACATTTTTCAAAGTTAGTTGTACAGGGTGAAAGGGGTAGACCGAAGGGGGGCTTGAGAAATGTGGGTCAGGCAGCTTCACCACTACAAGCTAGAGGAGATTGCTATTGACTCTCAGGACATTCTCATTGTTAAGCTTTATCACGGGCAATTCCCTGGATGTTTTACTCATTAATGTTTACTCTAGGGGTCAGCAAGGCGGGAAGGCGTCGGATATAGTAGGCCTACTAGATGTTTTTTTAACAAATCACAGAGGTAATAGTAACATCATATGATCTTTAGTGTGGAGGAGGATGACCAGTGGTCAATCCCACCAGAGCAGAACTCCAATTAAAAGCATTCTGTCTGGAATATGGGTTGAGAGCAGCAAATGGTTGCACGAAGTCTGATCAATTAGGGATGCCAACATATAGTAGTGGGCATCGCTTCAGTCGCATAGACTACTTTATTATAAATAAGGAATTTTGGCCTAAATTGCTAGACATGATGGTTGAAGCCCGGCCTGAAAGTGACCAAAACCCTCTTTTAGTTTCTATGCGGGCTATAGAATCAAACCATGTCGAAGAGTTGCCACACTGTCCAGATTTCGTAGAAGGTCATTTGACAAATGATACAAGACGTCTTAAATGGGCCACGGCAACTCAACCGGGCACTCAACCCCGAGAAACTGCTAGATATGAGTAACTTAGTGGCTAATACTATAGTTACTCTTCAGACAGATGCTGAATTAGGGATACACTGGGATAGAGTTGGCCAGGCACATGAGCATCTTTTTAATCAACTAAAAAGTTTTTTTATTATGAAAAATAAAAAAGGTCCTATATCAACCAAGGCTGCAGTTTGGTATCCAACTGTCGCTTGGCCTATAGAGCTTTGGCAGTTGCAATTAGGCGTAAAGAACAGGTCTCTATAAGAGAGAAAAGGCAGGCATATAAGGCACCAAAATCCCAGGCAAAAGGAGACTGGGATGAAGCTCATTGGTCTGAACTACTTAATCCATGCTCTGTGAGGGATATGACGAGATTTTGGCATCTGGTGAAATGGGGGAGTGGGGATCCTAGAAATGTTCCCACAAAACACGTGGAACCAGATCAGTGGGTCCGCCACCTCAAAGCTCAATTCGCTAATGATCCAGGAGCTCAAGATACCTTTGTAGTGCCGTCTTCTCCTCCTTCCCTCTGCATCACTAAAAAGGAAGTAGAATCCGCTCTTCTCCAGGTCCCTAAAGGTAGGGCTCTAGGTCTTGACTGCATTCCTGCAGACCTTTTTCTACAAGATCTGGACTCCTGAGCAACGTATATTCAACTATTAATGAATGCTATCGATAAGGGAGCGGCGATCCCCAGTTCCTGGGCAGGTGCAGTAATCTTTCCCATACCAGGGAATTACAAGCCTATAAGCCTGAATGATTGCATTCAGAAGGTAGCAGCAATGGTAGTTTTAGGTAGAATGCAGGCACGGATGGAGGAATGTCATATCCTCTCAGACTTGCAAGCAGGGTTATGACGATGTATCAGTACAGTGGACCAGGTTTTAAGGTTCATTCTCATATACTGGGGCACTGTTACCCTGGGGAGAGGCTCTATCTATGCAGCTTTCGTGGACCTTAGGTCAGCTTTCGACCTAGTTCCACGTTCTAAGCTGTGGCACAGTCTTTTAAAGTTGGGTATGCCATTGGACATCTTGGCTTTTGTTGTCAAATTGCATGCGGATAATTATGTCCAGGTTAAGTGGGATAAGGCAGGCCGCACCACTGAAAAATTCTCGGTTGAGAAGGGTGTAAGGCAGGGGTGCGTACTCGCACCAACTCTATCTCATATATAAATGGGGTTTCGAAATACTTTGAAAACTGCCCCACAGATGCCCCAAGTCTAGCTGGGTTAAAGATCCCACTCCTAATGTTTGCCGATGATACTCTTATTCTTACCAAAACGAGACAGGGCCTCCAACGCGCCCTGTCATTATTTGAGGAGTTCTGTGTGGCTCATGACCTCGTTGTCAATGTTGACAAAACGAAGATTATGGTCCTCCAAAACTCTAACAAATACATCGGTGAAGTTAGGATGCAGGAAAGTGTTCTTGAGCAAACAGCGATTTTTTCATATTTAGGGGTGACCATAGACAAAAAAATGAGCTGGAAGCCGCACATAGACTGTCTCATGGTGAGACATGCTCAACTTTCGGCTGTGTTGCTTAGGGAGCATAGACGCTCCAATACCAAACCCATAGCTCCAGTATTGCAGATCTATAAATCCAAAATTTGTGCTTCAATCCTCTATGGTTCAGAGTTGTGGGCGCATGCAAAACTGGATTCCTTAGTGGTGGGCCAAAATTAATTCTTAAGATCATTAATGGGCCTGCCACAATCTACCCCACTGATCCCCCTTTATTTGGATTTGGGTTGTCATTCCATTAGGGATGTAACCCGTTATAGATTAGTATCATACTGAAAGGGACTTTGGGTGACTGCCGAGCTAGCCAATTATGCCCTGGCTGTGTTAGAAATTCGGGATATGGATGTAAATAATAAAATTGAGTGGTTAGTGTAAAAAAATATTCTCTGTGAGCTGGGATTGAGTCAGCTGTGGACTTCCGTCATGGGAAGTCCGTTTCCCTGTAAAACAGAGTTAAAGACAGCTTACTGGCACATGCTTTATTCCCGGCAGTTTTCAGCTTACAGTAGTCTTACCCTGTCCAGCACCTTTCTTAAAATTAAATTTGAACCAAAATATGAACAGTACCGGGATCTAATCACATCGACTCGTGACAGAAAATTATTCTACCAGTTTAGAGTGGGAACAATACCCACTAAGGCTTTTACTTCGAAGTGGTCTAATTCGCATGCAAATAATAGGAACTGTCCTTTTTGCCCTGATAGGGTTGAATCTGTGGCCCACAATCCGAGGCGATGCTGGTTGATACCCTTGTGTTTATCTTTGGGGACTAGGGTATACAGTGAGCCTTTCAGATTACTTAAAACCGCAGTAGATGGCCCAACTGTGATTGCCACAGCCAAGTTCTTGGGCTGGGTGTGGGTGATTCGTTGGACTGAAGGGAGGTATAGGTAAACTTCCTCCCTTATTCATTTAATATTTTTTTCTAATTGTATATGAAATTTATTGTATAGATTTGATGCTCTTTTAAAAAGGAAAATTTGTTTCCAGGAGCGTTTTAGAGCTGTATTAAATAATGTATTGTTTTAATAATGAGTATTATATGTCCAAGTCATAATCAAGTGTGTTGATATAGCGGCATGATGTATTGTCCAACTTAGTCTCTGTCCTGTGATGACTTTTGTGATTTTTTAAATCGAAATAAAGTTTATAAACTGAAACTGTTATCCTTATTATAGACGCCTTGACTAACTACGTTTATTTTTACAGAGTTCGAATCAGTAAATGGCAGTTTTACTAGCAGGCTTTTGCTGCTCTCTCAGCATTGGGGCCTGGCCAGGCGAGGGGGGTGGGGGTGGAGGAGAGAGGAAGAGGTGTTCGTTATGGCACTGGCCACAGACTTGCATCGGCTGTGCTTGGCTAATAGTGTGGTGTATTAACAATTGTTATTAGCTCTTATTTTAAATTCTTTTCATCTAACTGTAGCTAACGAAAAAAAGAAGTCAGTTATACTGGGGGTCACTTCAGAACACAGACTACACGGTGCTTGTTTTGAGAAAGGTTAGTGAAACTTTGCAGCTTCATGGCTGATTGGTAATTGTTACTGTGAGACAGCGAATGCGTGTGCTAAGAGTTCAGGTGCTGAGTAAGCTTTCACTTGCAGATTTTCGCTACATATTATTGATTTATCTTAAGTGAAGCTTTAAGAGAGACTGCGGGTGGCTGAAGCAGCCTGTAGCCTCGTTTAATTTATGGTAAAGAGGCTCCCTTCATTGAAACTGTATGTTTTTCCAGTGGCAGGTTTCTTTTTTTCTCAAGTAGATAATAATTATAAAAGCAGTAGACAGACGCGCCGTATTCTTTACTTATTGCAGAACTCCTTAGTCTCACAAACCCAGGGCAATATTCGTAACAGTGCACTTTTGTAGTGTAATGGCTGCAAATGATTTTTAAATGTAGTATTGTAGGGGTGACACTTAAAGACACAGAACATGTGTAAGCTTGTAAACCTTCTTTAACATGTGTATATTATGTATTCAAACGGATATTTACTGAGACTGTACGCATTGGAGCAACATTTTATTAGCAAATACTGTAGACACGCCTTTTGTACATGCAGCCTTTTTTTACTTAGAAAACGGGTTTTTATATTGTAAGTCCCTCACCACTGTAATGGCTGCGCTGGCTTGTGTTAAGCCCCTGCGAGATGCATGTTTCAACATTTATTGATAAAAGTGCTCGACACCACTAGACACATGCTGAAATTAAAAAAAAGCTTACGTGCTAGTACTTGGCTTCCGTGCTCGTGCACGTTGATGCCTTTTTGACTACGACGCCATACATGTGCACAATGCAGTATGATAGCTGGCTGTGGGGATCGAAGCTGCTTCGGAGATGTATTTTTTAATTGCGCCAAAACTGTAGTTCATCAAAAAAATATATTAATGTGTAGTTTATATTATAGTGTGGCTTTTAACTGCTATAATCATATAGCGTATTTTTATTGGGAAATTTACAGTTGACATATTGAGCGGACCTAATAGTGACGTTTAGTACAGCAACAATGTAAACTATGTTAGCTTATTTTTCAGTTTATAAAGTATAAAAAGGTTTTTTATGTGTTGCGAAAAGGCTTAATAGCAAAATATATTAAAGTGTATAATACATGGCATGCAATGTGTGGCTAATTTTGCATAAAGAGCAATTCAGAATACCGAAGTATAAATGCAACGTTTGCTTACAAATGTATAGGTGGTTATAGAATTTAATTTTACTGTAGTTTGGTTACATATGTTCAATCTTTGTTTACTAAAAAGGCAGCTGTACACAGGTACAGAAACGTGTGATGAGCTTTAAAAAAAATACAAAAGTGAGCGGTATATAAACACACCGTAAGTTAGAAGAAGGTGCGTGAATTTTTTCAATTTTATTTACTAAAACTGACGCGTGCTATATTTGATGTTCGTTTATCCCAGAACTTAGTAACACGTGTCTACTACAGGGCTCGAAAATTCCACTTGACCGCTCGCATAGTCGAGCTAAATTTAACAAGGTCGAGCTGTTTTTAGAACCTATTCGCCCTTTCTGGCGAGTAGGAAAACAAACCAACTATTGTCCTCTGTTTGAGAAAATGGAGCAAATGTGACAAGATAACAATATTTAAAGGCATTTTTATTGCTCACAAAGTTAATGAGCAATAAAGATGACTTTAAATCTTGTTATCTTGTCACATTTGCTTGACGGAAGTAGGTTGCAGTTAGGTCAAGGACATTTTGTAAGGTACTAGTCCTGCAGGACTAGTACCATTTTTTGGATTTTTCGCGCCCTGCACTAACGCGCTATTGGCTAACGCATGCAAATAACACATCACAGTTGCTTCCATTGAGAAACCTTGCTGTACACTCATGGGAAAAGCTACTGTGTGCAAATTTTTATATGCATACTATTATCATTTTTTACGACAAAGCCAGTAAAACATGTAATTTGCCAAACTAGCTGTAAAAAACACAGAGCTGTGGAAGATAACGTGCATATTTTCAGTGTTTCTAGTTAAAAGGCTAGTTGTATACGCACACACAATCGCGTAATAGGCAGTTGCATGTAAATATATAATTGTTTTTATTTAGCAGCTTTAAAGAAGGAGCAAAAAACATTTAACTACACCGTTGGTAGCAGCTTCAGTGTGCGTATTTTAGATGATGATTTAGTGGAAAAGCGAGTAGTTATACGCCTACTAACGTGTCTTGTACAGCAAGTAAATGAAATGCCATGAAAAAGCCCGTTAAAAATATTGTGTGCAGAAGTTAAATTAACTATGTTTAAACAAAAATCAGTAAAGTGGTAAATAGATACAAAGCAAGTAATTGCTACCAAGTTATTAAAAGCAGAAATAAAACTGTTTTGTATTGAAACTGAACAACTTTATCAACAAGTATTCTATGCACAAAGATGCATTGTCTGTGTAATTGGCAAAGGAAGGATAATAAGATAATGCAGATATACACATATGTTTTACATTAAAAGAAAAGCGGGCAGTATATAAACACACCGTAAGGTAGAAGAAGGTGCGTGCATTTTTTCAATTTTATTTACTAAAACTGACACTTGCTATCTTTGATGTTCGTTCACCCAAAATAATTTGTAATGCGTGTCTATTAGCAAGCTATAGGCTAATGCATGCAAATAATACATCATGGTTGCTTGCACTGAGAAACCTTGCGGTACACGTATAATATAAGTTTCTGTTTTCAGATTTTAATGTGCAGACTATTATCGTTTTTTAACGATAAAGCCAGTAAAACATGTGCCCACTAATTTGCCATACACTATGCCATGCATATATAAAATTATGTTTGCAAATTAGCTATAAAAAAGCAAGTCAAAGAGATATACTAAAACATAGCGCTGTTGAAGCTAACACGTGCATATTTTTAGCGTTCCTCGTTAAAAGGCTAATTGTAGACGCAGACACAATCGCGTAATAGGCAGTTGCATGTAAATATATAATCGTTCCCATTTAGCAGCTTTAAAAAAGAAGCAACAAATATTTAAACACATCGTTGGCGGAAGCTGCAGTGTGCATATTTTAGATGCTGATTCAGTGGAAAAGTCAATAGTCATGCGCTTACTAACGTGCTGTACAGCAAGTAAATGAAATGCCATTAAAACCCCTTAAAAATATTTTGTGCAGAAGTTAAACTAACTACGTTTCAACAAAGATCAGTAAAGTAGTAGATAGGTAAAAAGCAAGTAATTGGTGCCAAGTTATTAAAAGCAGGAATAAAAGTGTTTGGTATTGAAACTGGAAAACCTTATCGACAAGTATTCTACGCATGAAGATGCATTGCGTGTGTGACTGGCAAAGGAAGGGTAATAAGATAATGCAAATATACACATATGTTTCGTTCCTTTCAATGTATAATTTTGAAACAGCATCGGATTAAAATTGAGAACTATCTCAGCGTGCTACCTATACTTTTGTGTACTGTAAGACCGCACAGCTAAAAGATGTTAGATGGAGAGAGCTAGCAATTATACTTAAAATAGTAAAACGTGACGAAAATCAACAGGCACACAAAACTTGTAGCAAACCAGCAATAGGCATACTATAATAAGAACTGCTAATAAAAACAAAGTGAACATAATACGTATTACATTCATGATGTATAATTATTGCTGTTTTATGAAAAGTACTTTACTAACACTATTTTTGCAATTGATAAAGCGTTTTATAAACATGTTAACGATTACTTACTGGTATTTTCTGCAAAGTAGTATTTGGAAGTATAGTAATGTAAAGCAAGTTGAATAGTTGTTGTGACGATATGTTTTAATGATTTCTGTCCTGTAATTAAATAAAAGAGATTATTAAATACGGTTTGTTGTAAATAAATCGGAAGTTTAATTATTAAGAGGTATAATATATAACAAGGTAAACGAGTAATGTTCATAAAACATACAAATCTGTAATGCTTTATTTTATAGAGCGGTAGAGCGCCAAATATGTCTAAACGATTGCTGCATTACAATAAATGAATGTTGGCAAAAAGTTTTTAAGCCATATGCAAAAGCCATATTTTTTGTATTATAAGCGTTTTAAAAGACTGTAATTTATAATGCACTGCTTTATGTAGCGATAGAGTTTATGTTGCGGTTTTAACGAACGTTGCATTTTTATATGTGTATGTGTGCGAGTAAGTTTTTGGTGCTTTCGTAAAAGCAATATTGTGTGCAATAACGCATTGTTATACCAAAGCGGCATAATGAGTAGATAAATGATATTACGTAAACAATTGCAACAGTAAAATATAACATTAAATAGCACAGGTACACAAGCAGTAAAAAAGGACGGTGGATTATGGTACATTGTAATAATGTAAAAAGAGGAACGGAAATAAAATAAATATAAAAACAAGTTTTGCCTAAAATTTACCGCTCGCAAGGACTAGTAGCTAAAGTCCTCAGAGAAGGAACGGTCTCCGGTCAGTTTGAAAATCATGACTTGGAATGTCGCTGGGCTCAGGAGGTTGCTTCTTAAACAAACATTTATGGAGACGCGGACATAATCTGCATACAAGAATCCTGGCAAATACACCCTCTCTCACTAAGAGGATATGCAGAATATGGAAAACCAGCAAAAAAGCTCATAATATTCGGAAGACCATCGGGTAGGATATGTGTCTATATAAAACACTCACTTAAACTGGAATTTGCGGAAATAGCTAACCTTCCAGATACCCTCCAGGCAGGCATCCTGAAAGGCTGTCGCCCGACAAATGGTAATCTCTCACTTTTGCTAATCAACCTCTATCATAACCCCCATGGGACCACATCCAACTCGGCCACGCTGATAAACCATCTTGAGTCCTTATTGCTTCAATTCCCGGCCTTAGAATGCATTATCCTTGGTGATTTCAACACCCACAACATAGGGGTACCCACCACACGAAGTCACCAGTCCGAGGCTATTAACGCATTGAACAACCTATTAAAATCCCACAAGCTGGCGACGGCACACTCAGTCCTCCTAAAGAACAGCCCTGGGTCCTATGTCAGTCCCACATTTAACAACCAAACAACGGTCGATTACATCATCCTAAGTGACAAACTCCAACCCCTAATGTCAAACTTCTCAGTTCACCCGCGTAGTGACAGCGACCACGCTGCCCTAACCATTACACTGAACCTCATAGCAGACACACGCCACAGGCTCGAATACATCGGAGCAGCCGACGGAGAAGAATTAATAAAGCTGCCCAGAAGAATCAAATGGGAACAGACCGCAATCACTACATTTAACAGCTGGACAGGCTGGCCACCGAGCGAACAGAAAAAGGGTGCAATAGCAACCTGGAACGCCATGACAGGGACCCTGGCGGTGATTCTTCGCGGGAACTCAAACAGCACAACTCATAGGCACCCTCTACCCACATACAGCCACAACACAGAAATTAAAATAAGTGCCAAACCACTAAACAAGAAACGCAAACTCTTCCGCAAAATTGGGACAAGCCTAAACAAGAAACAATTACAAGAGGCCAAAAAAAGTCACTCAAAGAAGGTTTGGGCCGCTAAACGAGTCCATTGCGAAGCACAATGGCTGAAAATGTTTGACTTGCTGAGCCCAGGAAAATCGCAAGAGTTTTGGCACTATTTATGCAACCTGGGACGAGGCTCAAACCATAGAGAAAATTCTCTTGAAGCCTCCATCTGGGTGGCCCACGTAAAAGCTCTCTACAGTGAAGACGGCCCTGTTAATAAGCAAAACGAAACATCTATTGCAGGAGTCGATCTAGATCCATCCACCGAGAAGACGGCCACGCCGGGAAAATTGCTAGTGTCCAAAATCCTAAAAAACATCAGACAAATGCTGATCCGGGCCCTAATGACCTCCCTGGACACTTATTCAAAGCAAACATCGACTTCTGGTCCAAAAACCTGACCCACCTGTACACTGAATGTTGGCTTCTGGGGGATGTACCAGACTCATGGAGAGGCTCGCTCTTACAGCCAATCCACAAAAAAGACCCTAAAACTGAACCTTCTAATTACCGCATGATCGCCCTTTTGGACACCGAGAGAAAAGCCTACGCTAGTGCCATCTTGAGGGACCTCGCAGACTGGATGAGCGCAGAAGGCCTCCTTCCACTCTGCCAAACCGGATTTAGACCTGTGTCCGCCACAGTCGACAATATCATCGCACTATCTTTTTTGGTCCACCGTGCACGGACACGCAAAAGCCCTCCCTTATTCGCCTGATTTATTGACTTATCGGCGGCGTTCGATGGGGTAGATCGTGCAATTCTGTGGAGACAGCTGGTTCAATGGAACTTCAATCCAGCCCTGTTAAGAGCGATCCAATCCCTGTATCAAAAAACGTGGATGAGAATCAAACTTTCGAGGGACCACTCATCTGCTAAGATCGATACAGATCGAAGCCTAAAACAAGGGTGTGTGCTAGCCCCATTATTATTCAACTTATACACACCGGACATGGAGAAGTCCTTGACTGGGGCAGCCCTGGCCACCCCAAAGATTGGGATCAAAATACATTTCATGCAATATGCTGACGACCTGGTACTCTTGGACCACACAAGAATTGGGCTACAAAAGGCATTGACGGCACTTGCCGCATACAACGATAAAAACAGGCTTGTAGCAAACCCAACCAAGTCAAAAGTAATAATTTTCGGACATTACCCAAAGAAAAAATAGTTAAAAGGGAGGCTAGGCCATCTCTTGCTGGAAAGCACAAAGCAGTACATCTACTTAGGCATCTGATTCCAGGAGTCGGGGCTTTCAAGTGCCTATTTAAAGACCATTCAAGGCAAAGGCAAAACCATCACCTACGCCATCTGCAAGCTGCAAGCCTCCTTATACAGCCGTCCACAATGGCTCTCCAAAGAGTACTTAAAGCCAAGCTAATGCCGGCCCTCAATTACGCTCTACAGGCATTCCCTGAGCAATGAACTAGAAAAAATTCACTGTAAAGCATATAAGAGACTATTCCACCTTCCAAAGTCCACCAGAAACACCCTTGTCCGCCTGGAGTTCTCACTCAACCAGCAAAATCTGGAAGAGATGGCCGCCTTAAGTAAATATTACTTTTTAACAACGGCGGCACAGGAGAACACACTCAAGGCAGTCCTGAAATGCATCTTCAGAGAACCAGGGAACCCCTGGTCGGCCACTGTCAAAGCAGCAAAGGTCCATCTCAATCTTGCCATCGACTCTTGGAACCCCGAACACGTCAATTACACTGCCATCAAAAATTAGGTCAAAAAACAAGTACGTGTGCGGTCACGGGAACTGGATCTGGAGTCTCTGGTAAGAAAAGACTTGCATGAGTCCCTACGCCTACCGCACACCCTGCACACCCCTAAACATCATCTCACGCAGGCCGTGCAGCCCTCCACAAGATCTTAGCCTACAGACTACATCCGCTGCCCCTCAAACACTATCCGGAAGCGGATAGTGTTTAAGACCTTGACACTGGCCCACAAGGCCTTGCATACCACGGGAGCCCAATATCTCCAAAGGAGACTTGCCTTTTACCATCCGGCCCGATCCCTGAGATCTGAGTCTCTGTTCCTGGCTGTGGTTTCCCGAGTAAAAAAGGCACGCATTGGTGGTCGCTCTTTCAGGCTGCTAGCTCCACAGCTCTGGAACTCTCTTCCATTGGCACTACGCAGTACATCTAATCTACTGGCCTTTAGGAAGGGCCTTAAAACATGGCTCTTTGCCCAGTAGTGTGCTCTCTTTCCATTGCTGTATTTTTCTTAGTCTTCTGTAGTGGTTTTGTTTGTGTTCTTGCCGTTTGTCTTTTCCGGTCACTAATTAAAGCGCCGGGACACTCCTTTGGAGTAGCCATGCGCTATATAAGACCAACTTAACATAACATTAACATTAACATTAACATAAACGTGAGTCATTGGCCCACCTTCTCTTCTGCTGCCCGGCCCTGCGCATGGCCCGCAGTCTTTATCTCCGGCCACTTCTAAGACAATCAGGGTCACGTACCGCAAAGGAGGGGATTACCCATCTTTATACCCTGACTACGGTAAAGCACATGGCCTCTTTCGGAAAGTTCATCTATCAAACACGGTCCTTGCTGATGGCCTCTACGGGTTCGATTATATAGAGACTTGCTGGCCTACGAACCCTATCCACCGTATTCCTAGCACCCAGGGAGCAACCACATAGACTGATCCCTCGAAATTCTCCTGGTTTTAACTTTTGTAATTTTGTAATTTGGTTTTAATGTAATGGTTTTGAGTAACCAAACAATAAAGTAATCATTCTTTCATTCGCAAGGACTAGTAGCTGTTGATATGTGTAGCTTGTACGATGCATAGCCGCTGCTTTGTGTTTGCAAATGTTCAATGCATTGCATTTAAATAGAGCAGTGGAAGCACAATAGCTATCTGTAAGAGCAATAAAATGGGAAAACACATGGCGAAAGGAAATGCATGGCGATGGTGTGAAGATGGCTAGGTGCTACTAAACAGCGTGTGGTAATTGTAAATGTAGATAAAGAGCCTAAAATGAACTATTTAGCTTAGAAGAGTACGTGTTTACGTTAAAAGGAAAGTAAATGTAATGAAATTCGTGGTATACGCATAATGTACAAAAAGCATGTAAATAAAAAAGACGGGTAGAATGTAGTAGTATAACAGGTATTTACGATGGTGCCGCTTATATACCAAAAAGCACTTTTGCACAAATTTGCATTATAGATGGATGCTTTTAAGTGTATGCCAATGACAGATGTGAAAACATAAACAACAAAAGTATAACAGAGTATTATAACATAGCAGCATGCACATTACGGTCTGTACTTTAACCTCATAGATGCTCGTAAACATCCCTCCCCAGTGCTGCGCTGTCCATTGGAACTAGTGCTGAATGGACGTCCAATGGTCGTGCGCAGCACTGGGGAGGTAGTGCTGCCGTCAGCCAACGCCCGACGCAGCACTTAAGGGGTTATAAACAACTAAACTCCTCATGCGAAAACACACGTACAGCATGTATACAAGAAGACCTTTTGTGCCTTATAAGCTTACTTGTAAAAGACCATAAATAATGAATGTATAGCTTTTAGTGGCCGGCGTTAGTACAATTCTCCTTAGTTAGGGACAATAACGCATTTGCAGTACCTCTTAGCAAGCCTCACTTTTTATAAGAAGAAAGTTGTACAAGCTCTACAAGAGCTCCTACTATGCTAGCTTTAGATTACTATGAATATATGAAGTTCTCAATTCCATTGTTTACTGTGAATAATAACACAAAATAGACTTGCATGCTGCTTACACAAGAAGGTTACTGCAAGCTAAAACAAAGATTTAAAAAACACAGAATTGCAATAGAAATAGTAGTCCATAAGCCATTCTAATTAAATTAATTCGTAAAAAAAAAGGCATGCAGACCTTCATAGTACTGGACAGCGTTTGTAAGCACCGCAGGAGAGCTCAAAGGTGGATTTGTTAGCCGCACCATTTAAGGGAGTCCATAGGTATAAAATAATAGTGTTCCATTAAGCCTCACATGAAAGCGAGCTGCCAGCGTGGTACATCATATTGTATCACCACAAAGAAGGACATGCGCCTTGCAGCAGTGAGCTTTGTTATGCCTTATGGGAGAGGCATGGGAAAGGCCTCGTACCTTGTAGGCAGTGTACCATGGTTGAAACTGTGAAAGAAGCAGTAGGCCCCTATAGTGCTGGACCGTATTTGTAAGCACCGCATAAGTGCTCAGACATGGATTCCTGGTCCTGCAGCATTTAAGGGAGACAACATGCATAATGGTGTTTTCAGAAGCCTTTAATGAAGGCGAGCCCCCAGCCTGGTACATGATTGTTTAACACTACAAGGACACACTGACCCTTTGCAGCAGTGAGCCTTGTTATGCTTTATAAGAGAGGCCTGTTACCCGATGGACAGAGTGCCATGGCTTCAAACTCTGAAAGAAGCAGCAGGCACCTATAGTACTGGATGGCGTTTATAAGCACTGCAGAAGTGCTCGCATATGGATTCCTGGTCCTGCAGAATTTGAAGGGAGACCACGTGCATAATGTTGTTTCCAGAAGCCTTTATTAAAGGCGAACCCCCTGCGTGGTACATGGTTGTTTAACACCACAAGGACATGCAGGTCCTTTGCAGCTGTTAGCCTTGTTATGCTTTATGGGAGAGGCCTGGTACCGGGTAGGCAGTGTACTACAGCTTTAAACTCTAAAAGAAGCAGCAGGCCCTTATAGTGCTGGACGGTGTTTGCATGCCCCTCAGGAGTGCTCGGAAATGGATTCCTGGTCCTACAGCATTTAAGGGAGACCACATGTATAATGTTGTTTCCAGAAGCCTTTAATAAAGGCGAGCCCCCGGCGTGGTACATGGTTTTTTTAACACCACAAGGACACACAGGCCCTTTGCAGCAGTATTCCTTGTCATGCATTATGGGAGCGGCCTGGTACCTGGTGGGCTGTGTGCCACGACTTTAAACTCTAAGGGAAGCAGAAGGCCTCTATAGTGCTATGCCTTATGGGAGAGGCCTAGTACCCAGTGGACAGTGTGCCAGGGCTTTAAAGTTTGAAAGAAGCAGCAGGCCCCCATAGTGCTGGAAGGTATTTGTAAGCACCGCAGAAGTGCTAGAAGATGGATTCCTGGTCCTGCAGCATTTAAGGGAGACCACATGCATAATGTTATTCCTACAAGCCTTCCTTAAAAGCGAGCCACCAGCGTGGTACATGGTTTTTTAACACCATAAGAACGGACAAGCCCCTTAAAGCAGTGAGTCTTGTTATGCTTTATAGGAGACGCTAGAGACGCTAGGGCTTGGGCTGTAAACTCTTAAAACTCGAAAAGAAACTCTTTAAACTCTAAAAGAAGCAGCAGGCCCCTGTAATGCTGGACAGCGTTTTTAAGCACCACAGGAGTGCCCGGAAATGGATTTCTAGTTTCGCGTCTGCAGCCTAGGCGTGGAGGGGTCGCACTAATCCCCACACCCCGGTGTGCCAGTGTTAGCATAATACAGAGCCATTATGGAATTGTTTACACAGATTCACACAAAACCTCCACAGTTCTCATTTTTGTGCACACTGTTGCCACGCGGCTCTTATAGCAGTGTCTTTGAGTGAATTAACATGGAAAGCTGTATTTTGGGAGAGACACATACATAATGTTTTCTCAAAAGCCTCCATGAAGGCAAGCCTCTGGCGTGGCACATAGTTTTCTAACACCAGAAACACAAATAGGCCCCCTTGCAGCAGTGAGCCTTGTTATGCCTCATAGGACAGGCCTTATACCTGGCCCGTCAACACATTTCACACCGCATTAGCCATTTTCTCTGTTCCGATTAATAGGGTGGGACATTCACAAAAGGAACACATTCAGCATGCGGTATATAGTACAATAACCCGCTTTTAGCAGCTACTCCACCGCAACCTGCCCATATACAGTTTTAGCTACTGCCGTGTTGATAATAATACAGAGCCATTATGGAATTGTTTACACAGATACACTAAACCTCCTCAGTTCTCTTTTTTGTGCACACTGTTGCCACGCAACTCTTTTAGCAGTGGCTTGGAGCGATTTAACATGGAAGGCTGTATTTTAAGTGAGACCACATGCATAATGTTCTTCCCGCAAGCCTTTAGGAAGGCGAGCCCCCAGCGTGGCACATAGTTTTCTAACACCAGAAACACAAATAGGCCCCCTTGCAGCAGTGAGCCTTGTTATGCATTATAGGAGAGGCCTTATACCCGGCGGGTCACCACATTGCCTACCTTCTTAGCCATTTTCTCTCCTACATTAATAGGGTGGGACATTCACATGAAGGAACACATCCAGCATGCGATATTTAGCAGCTAACCCACCGCATCCTGCCCGCATACAGTTTCAGCTACTGGAGTGTTGATAATAAAAAGAATGAAATCATTTTAAGTGAAGCCTAAAACGTCCCTGTATGTTTAAAAACAAAAGCCCAACATGTGCACAAACTCTTGTATGCATTTGGAAAATGTATTTCTTTGTTGATTAAACAAACAGTACGCAGCAACTATAAGTAAGGAAAACAACAAACACCATTAATAGGGTAGGACATTCACAAAGAGGAACACATCCAGCATACGTTATAGAGTACAATAACCCGCTTTTAGCAGCTAACCCACCGTAACTTGTTCGCATACAGTTTTAGCTACTGGCGTGTTGATAATAAAGAATGAAGTTATTTTAAGTGAAAACTAAAACGACCCTGTATTTTTATAAACAAAGCACAACATGTGCATAAACTCTTGTATGCATTTGGAAAAAGTATTCATTTGTTGATTAAACAAACAGTACGCAGCAACCATAAGTAAGTAAAATAAGAAACACAAATACAGAGGAGGCATATTACAACAGCCCCCCGCTAAAGCGAGCATGCATTTCTTGTGTGTTTGTTAATTAAAGAAGCACACATGGCGCCAGAGAGATGGCCGCCTATTTCCTCTCCTGGGAGTTGTTGCAATAGAAAGCAGAGGCCTCAATTGTTGCACAACAAAGCAGGGGGCTAATTAACGCGGCACAGAGCTAGGCGCCAGCTGTACACGTGGATATCTTCAACACTGAAAACTGGCGCGTCTTCATGAGCGCATTCCCAAGTTAACTAACGCTTTGGGCCTCATTAACGCGGCGCCAGCTGTAGCTGTACACGTGCAGATCTTATACACTTGATGCTAGCGCGTGTTCACGACCCTCATTAGCTCTGCGCGTGCCCATCTCCTGTCTCCCTTCTGAGGCAAGTCAGCAACAATAGATCTCGCTGGCGACAACGCTTTTGCGCTGTGGTCGCCAGGCGAGACCTAAAAAGTGCACTTGGAAGACCTTTTTAAGAGCCACTTGAGATTTGTCAAGCAAGGCAAAAGTTTTAACAAATTATACCACTTCTTTAATAAAAATGTCCCTGAACAAGAATCCTCTTGCTGACTGTCCCACCTCAATATCAGCCACCTTGCACTTTCATATCTATGCGCAGAGGATGGATCTGTGCCGCTCCATAGAAATTGCACAGTTGGCATTCGCCAGAAGAAAAATAGCCCTCTGGGTCTTGTCAGCCAAGAGTTCGAAGACAACAAGGGTCCCCTGCTTTATGACAGAAAATACCAAATCAAAACTTTAAAGATTGTCCTGGAACTCTCTACAGGATCTGTCTACACCCACTCTTGGCCAGTTTAAATTTCCCCAGAAAGGTTAGCAGTTTTTTTAAATTTAAATCGAAGGTATTGGGTACATGGTCCTCTAGATCTGGTCAAGGACATTCTGCTTTGAGTGATGTGTGCACTTCCTTTGTTGTGACTGGACATATGAGGCTGTCTTAGAAGTTGGAGTTCAAGCAGACAAATGAAGATTAATAACACCTATGGGCCAAGTGTTTCACTCAATAGTGGTGGAAGTGTAGTACTGTGGGATGTGTCCTCACCTGCCTCAGAGTCAAGCAATCCTGATCAGAGGAAGCTTTGTTTGACATCTGCTCCTTCACTTCACCCTGAGGTTTTCTCGGAAACACATTTAAGTATGCCCTTTTTTCTTTTTCTAAGGCATCAAACTTTGATTGAGAGGGCATGATTTGGTGTTTGGAGGAGGAACATTCAAGGGAGCATGAATTTGGTGCCCTGAAGGGTCAGGGAGACAGGAAAAGAGAGCATTAAGCTGGTGTGCCAAGAGGCTAACTGATTTTAACACAGACTTATATGTTTAGTTCTGTATTCCTTGATTGGCTGCATCCTCACCAGTAAGGTCAACAGTAGTTGGAGCCACCTGTCCCTGAGATATTTTAAGTATAGAGCACCAAACTGACAGTATGTACTGAAGTCCTTTCTTAACAGACCGTAAAATATATTGGGCACTTGCCACTGCCAACATTTTGATGGAATAGGAGCACCATCTGAAAAGGCATGTGTGTAGCTCAGCAAAAGAAGCTCCCACAGCCCTCTACATTCACAGTCAATGACAGTTACAGCCCTGGCTTTCTAAAAATCTAGACATCAATAAATCACAGAGAACACAATGTCAGTTCTAAAGAAAATATACTATTCAGTGGTTACTTGTGATGGTGATGGAGCGCGATGGTGCTCTGTTATTTGTAGGGGTGTATCATAATCACGGATAGTCCACACCCACATATATTCCTTTGTTGTGTTAACATTTGACCATTAGAAATAGGTCAGTAATAACACATGAAAGTGTAAATGTTCGGAAAAGTGTTGTGCCATGTAAAGAGACAACGTAGCATTCATGTTATAATGTTGTAATCCATAGTATTTGATATCATTTACTTAACAAAGTTTTCACAAGTGATTTAACGCATTTTGGCTTACATGTGCATCATATAAAGGTTGAATGTAGATGTCATTAGTTATGCTTAAAAGGTAGGATTTTATAAGTTGCTTGCAATTAAAATGAATTTACTGTATTTTTGTGATGTAATGATGTAGAAATGCCTAAGTGAAATGTTCACTCATGTGTGTATTTGAGAGGTCTATGTATTTCACTCTTATGTTGGCCTGAAATGTATTTTCCCTGGGAGATCAGTAACAGGGCTGCTAGAAATTTCATGTGCAAGTTGAATTTGTTTTGTTCTCATGTTTCTGTTGCAGGTGAAGAAAGTCGTCTTTGTTAGTTAGAATAACGTCTTTTGTTTAAGAGAGTTCTGTTTGAGAGGATGTGATACAAATGAGCGAGTAGAACTGATAATTGGGAGCCGGTGTTCTTTCTCACTGAGGGAGGCCTGGGAATCAAGGTCACCGGGCCAGGAGCTGGGAGCACTGAAACCCGTGGAAAATCACCTATGGGAAGTGTTAAGCGAGATGAGGTGATCTGTGGGTGTGTTTTATGTTTTGTGATTTTCTATTAGGAACAGTGCCCCAGGGTGGAGTCGAGGTGAGGAGATCAAATGAGAGAGGAGCATCTTAGAACGAGCTCTGTAGCTTTGGCTACTTGACCCATACAACGTGAGTGTATTTCTTAGGAAGTTTTATGCGCTGTCCCCTTTTTCCAGATCTTGTCACGGTAGTGGTAGTGTAGGGACAGGCTAATGCTTTCCATTCATTCACCACAGATGAAAGCCGAACTTGACATGGGGGCAATCATTGCCTGCGTTCTGCTTCTGGAAAATGTTATTCTCTTCATGATTCATCACATAAAATTAGCCCCTAGGTTTGGATTTGTATTAGTTCCCATGTACTTTTATAACCTTGTGATGAGGTGCTTGTGCATCCAATTTTTCTTGGCTTTGTAATAAACCCACTAACTTGGAATTTGGAGTCTGTAATTCGTCCTAAAGTCAATATGGTCATAACCATCTCTCCTATCACTGTCTACCATCTCAACTGAGGGCAATTACCACCCCAACCTACTGCTTGATTACTATTTAAGTCTCGACATTCCCACCATTCAATCATGCGCCCAGCTAACCCCACCCGGAACTCTAATCTCAAGCGTTACGGACCCAACTCCTGGACCATTAATTACCCTAACAAAATGACCAGTAATGCAAAAAAGAATTTCAAGCACAGCACTCTAAAACAACACCCTGAAACAATCATTGTAGATAACTATCACTCAGCGACCAACGGCAGCACGAAAACTAACTTCATTTTCCACACTATCGCCCGGCTAAATGGAAAACACCTTCTCTTCACCTTCAAGTCGCCAAGTTAGAAACAATTCCCTATGGTGAAAAAATCTCCACTACCATCTCCCCGATCTTCAAAGGGGATCTCACCATTTCCATCTACAGAGCTGGAACCATTCTCATACAGGCAACCGACCCGCACCTCACCACTTTTGACCGCCACTTCCCCACACTTCTCTACTCGCTAACTCAACTGAGCCATCAAACCCTTTCTCCCCTATCCCCCACTACCCTCAATAATATTGTGGAACCTATCCAATCTCCCTGCCCTGAAGACCCTCTCCTCAACTCATGGACTTCCACCATCACTCACTACAATCACACTACCCCTATTATTACTCTCCGTCGCCAAACACCCACCATTTTCACATCTACTGATCACACCAGGAGCAACAAACTCACAACTAACAATCCCCTCAAGGCCAATCTTAACAGTTTGGTCTGTAACCTCAGCCCTCCGGCCACTGAAATCCCCACAGGCACTCCCCTCTCTACCCCTGGGAATCTGAACCCTCCCCCACAACCTTTCCCTACCTCCTACACAGACCCTGTTCCCACGACCCTTACTTCCCCCTGGTCTAACATCATTTCTAATCCAGTGGTCTCTCCCCCCCTTCTTCAACTGCACTATCCCCTTCCGCTGTCACACTCCCCCATACACAACCCGCATTCATCGCTATCCTCTCGGACATGACCCGGAACTCTGATGGCCTTTCTATAATTTCTCTTCCTCCTCACCTGGACACTAGTCCCACTTCTCCTCCTCTGAACTCCTCGAATGGGAACATTACAAATCCGGCTCCCTGCGTCCAACCTCTCCCCTCTCCTAATCCCAAGGACCTCACAGACACTCCCCTCTCTACCCCTGATAATCGGAACCCTCCCTCACAATCTTCCCCTACCACCTACACTGTCCCTGTTCCCCCGACCAGTACTTCCCCCCTGTCTAACGTAATTTCCAATCCAGTTGTCTCCCTCCCCCTTCTACCACTGCACACTCCCCTTCCCCTGTCGCACTTCCACATTCACAACCTGCCTCCACTGCCAATCTCTCTGACAATGCCTGGAACTCTGATGTCCGTCCCAGAATTTCCTTCACTCCTCAGTTGGACACTAGTCCCACTTCTCCCCCACCGAACTCCTCGAATAAGAACATTACAATTCCGACTCCCTGCGTACAACCTCTCCCCTTCCCTAATCCCAGGGACTCCATCCAATCCCGGACCCCTGCTCAATCTCCCTCCATAGACTCAAGTCATCCTTGACCCCTGCCTAAAACCATAAACTTTTTCAGCTCAATAGCACAGCAACTGAACAGAATGGAGCAGAAAATTAACTCCCTTGCAGCTGATTTCCTTTACTTACAACAAAACCTTCTCAACAGGGCCAAGCCACCGTGCTTCTTCCCCCGAGGTGTTTTGCTCCTACTCCACTCAATACATCTCCCATGGCCCCAAAGATCACCCCCGACCCTCCAGCCCATCATCGAGCCAGGCTCTCAGTCCCAACGGGGATAGCCAACCCTTTTCGGTACCGAAACCTGGGGCGCTCTACGATTCTCACCTCGCTTTGAATCAGAAGTCAGCCCCTCTACACATCCCTGTTATTATCGGCACTAACAGAATCGCGAATACTGTACACTTGCCTCGACCCCCTGCTCAATACACCTCTATCCACCTTACTCCCCCCATCATCGAGGCTCCCCGTCCTCTCTCTTGCATGATCCTAAACTGCAGATCAGCAGTACAACACACTACTGACATTGCTGAAGCTCTTCTCGCTGAAGAAATTGACATCGATTTTCTCATGGAATCCTGGCTCAATGTCCACTCCACTCCCATTCTTGACATTCTCACCCCTCCAGGATACAACATCATCAAACAAGACAGGCTGATCAAAACTGGGGGGGGGGGGGGCTAGCCATTATTCACAGAGCTGGAATACAGATTACCAAACTTAAACCTGCAGAATACCTATCGGTTGAATACCTAGGTGTCGAACTCACTACAAGGGCATCCCACCCATCAAATTCCACACCATCTACCATCCTCCTGGAGAGCGTACCCTTTTCCCCGAAGAACTAACAGACCTAATAACATGATTCTCCTTGACTTACACCAAAGACGTGTTCCTGGGTGACCTCAATATCCACTGTAACGACCCAGAAGACTCCACTGTCCTGAACCTATCCAACCTTCTGGAAATATATAATCTCAAGCAACTCTGCAATAAACCAACTCAAATCAAAGGTGCAACACTAGATGCGATCATTACCAACAACGAACTGGTCTCCCTGAGAGCGATTTCTCCCATTGACTGGTCCGACCACCACCTTATTCTGTTCAGGATTGACACACGTGTTAGCCTCCAACCTATGCGTGATGTCAAACCCAAAACACTTGACCAGAAACATCGAAGCAGTACCTTTATTCGAAATTGAAGCCAAGAGTCATCCCCATCTTCAACCCCATCCCTCATCATGGACAGCTGATGACCTCACTTCACACTTTACCTCAAGAATGACAGAGGTTTTAGACCATGTAGCTCCTCTCAAACTCAAACAATGGAGGAGAACCAAATCAAAACCCTGGTTTAACGTGGAGCTGAATGATGAACGGCGTCAACTCAGACAAACGGAAAGGTCTTGGAGACAAAATCCCTCAACCTTGCTCCTAACACAACTTAGATTTGCTTGACTGTCATACAAAAAACACATTTTCAGTGAAAAGCCATCTTTTTTCTACAGCCAACTAGATCTGGCAAAAAACAGACCAAGAGAACTCTTCAACATTGTTAAAAGCCAAACTAACTGCACTCCCTCTCAAGAAATCAAAGCCACCAATGAGCGATGTGAAGAAATTGCCACCTTCTTCACTAATAAAGTCTCTAAAATTGATCAATCCTTCTTACTACCTGCTAACCCTCCTTCCCCCTTAACCTGCCCCCCTTCAACCACCCTTGACCTCTCGGAAAGAGTTCTTAACAAGGACAATCAGACATACCTCCAGCTAAAAAACAATGCACATTGGTCCGACTTTGAGCTTGTCGGTAAGCGAGGTCTTCAATATAATTTCTAATCTAAAACCTTCCTCCCACACTATGGACCCCCTCCCATCCACAATTATAAAAGAACTCAACCACACCATTTCCCCTTTTTGGACAAAAATCATCAACGCCTCTCTCACCTCAGGCTGTGTCCCAGACTCCCTTCAACTAGGACAAATCACACCCATTCTCAAGAAACCCGGGGCTGACCCTAATGATCTTAACAACCTCAGACCTATCTCTAACCTCCCATTCCTTGCAAAAACATTGGAGAAATGTGTTCTCCACCATCTCAATAAACACATTGATGAGTTCAACCTCGTCGAAGCCTTTCCATCTGGATTCAGAAAAGGCTGTAGCACGGAAACAGCTATGATCAACGTCTTCGACAACATTCACAAGGCCCTAGACGAAGGTGATGCCTCGCTACTCATCCTTATTCACCTATCTGCGGCATTCGACACAGTAAACCATCAAGCCCTTCTGGAGACCCTGTCGAAGCGTTCCGGCATTAATGGCACAGTACTAAAATGATTCACCTCCTTCCTTCAACACTGCTCGCAACTGATGGAGCGAGGTGGCAAAAATAAAATTTTGTATACCCCTCGTAAAATCAATGTTCCATAATGTTAACAATTTACTAATAGTGTGATGTGGTGAAATAATCAACTGTAGTATAAAGCTGCATATATGAACATACGTGGGAATACTAATTTTGCCTGCATGAAGCAATATAATCAACTAATATGTGTTGTAATTGTGATGTGAACTAATGCATAGCTTAAATATAAATATACACAGTTTAAATGTGCTTATTGTATATGTTTTGTGCCAGAAAGTCATCGGATATGTGAGTATAAAACGCATTTATGTGGCTTACCTGCTAGGTAATAACTAATGGGGAAACATTAGTATGGTGGGAGGTAAACAGAAGGGCTTTAGTTCTATATTTAACATAAATTTGTGTTTGTTTCTACGATAGTTCCAAAAGTGGCCTCTGAGGCCTACTAAGAAAATGGCCGTTCTGATGAACTGCGAGCGAATGTTAGACTGCGCATGTGCATCCAAAGCCTGCAAGCACGAGTGAGCTGCCTGTGCTCGGATGGGAGGTTCAAGGCTGCCTTGCCCTGGAAGCCAGGATGGTTGCCAAAATATGGACAGTCGAGTGGTCAAAACGTGGGAAAGCAGTGCGACGTTGCGAGTTAAGGAAGTGACCAGGCCAAAGACTGTCCTAAACAAAGCAGTATTATAATTTTGCTGATTCACCATGAATATGATGTTGTAATGGTGAGGAGATGCTCACCCACCCCAAATTGTCCAATCAGAACCCGAATTGGTGATGTTAGATACTTTTTAGATAGATTAAGTTAGGAAATTAGTGTATAAAAACCCCTGATTTTGCTTAGCGGCATTGCTCCTTTCAATTTCCTCTGGAGATGCTGCCGGACTGAAGATCGATTCCTGGATGTAAGATCTCTTTACTGCTTGTTTGTTTTCTATGCAGGACGGTTAGGATAAGATGAGGGTGTTAGTTAGGGATGTTAGGAGAAAGTGAATTTGGAACTATCTGTTCTTTGCTAAACTTCCCAACTGAACTTTTAAATAAATGTCTATTTCTGAGCGCTTAAATAAATGATCATTTTGAAATAAAGTTAAAGATTTTTACTGAATAAAGAATTAATAAATGCCTAAATGTCAGTCATACTAAAAGTTTGTTTTGAATAAAAATTAGATAAATGGAGAAATAAAAGCTGGTCTTGTATTTTCCTACGCCTGATTTTCGTTCTAGCAGATCCATTGCCACATGGTGGTGTGTCTGAATAAAAAGGTGTTCAATAAAACCATGGTAAATCGTTTTAAACTATAGGTGTAAATAATAAAATAATTAATTAAATCTAGACACCTCGCCAATGTTATGGTAAGACTCCTGGTTCTTTTGCCAAATCTCTGAAGTTGAGTTAAGTGAACAGAGAAAGTGTGCAGTGTAATGGGCCCCACTGTTGAATAAATGTGTGTTCTGAGGATTCAGAGAAATGACAATGTCGATTTTAGAATTTATTTTTGGAGTGCATTGGTCTGTTTCAAAGAAGTAGTATTGTTGTATACTGCGGTGGTATTCTGTTTAGGGACATTAGGTGTGAAAGGATAAATGTATAGCGAGGACAGTCTATAAAATCTTAGCCTTCAAGTATAGGGATCATTGTGTATTCTGATTAAAACTTATTGCTGGGAGAGTAGTAGGACTTAGCTTGATAGAAGGGTAAAGGAGTGGCGTCTACTTTACTAACGAAAGAGGAATTCTGTGGTGGGTTAGAAGTAAGCGCTGCCTACTGGTGATACAGAGTTCATGTATATCTGAGTTGGGATTTCTGTATGAACGTGTGTAAATGAAATTGCAATATGCGTTCAAGTGAAACTCTGGGATTGTCTCTAAGGAGGTAAAAAAGATCTCTGTATGTGCTTTCCTAGAGAAACGAATTTGTTATTGCCTGATAGAAGGGTAAAGTAGAGGGTAGTGCTACTTTATCGACGAGTCTAAAATTCTGAGGAGATAAGCGTCGTCTACTCCGACTACAGAATACTTGTATGATTGAGAAAATTCTATCACTTTATTAGCTAAACAGATTAGTGGAGATATTCTGTGTAAGTTACTAACTGATTTTGTAAAATGTCTTGTAAATACGGCTTCTTGAAAAAACTCTGTAAAGGAGGGGTCAGTCGGTGCTGCAGAAGCCGGAGCGCTGGTGACATCAAAAGTGACGCGCTGGGATTGGTCCTCGTGACCAAGACAGAGTAGGAGCTGATAGGTTCATCACGGAAAAGCAGCAAAGTGATTGGTTAAGCACTAAGAAGACGTATCTTGTTCTAATTGGTACGCTAGTGTAAACCGCGCTGTGATAGGTTGGTGTTATGGAACAGCAAACAGGAAGTGCGTGATTTCTTTTGAAAGACAGAGAACTACCGGAAAAATGTCTTATTATTACGAAGAAGAAAAGAAGAAACCTTCATGGTTTAAGAAATTAAAGAATGTATTTTCAAAAGACAAGGAAATTGTGACTATAGAGGGAAAATTACTCCCTCCACCGAAAACGCCTGCTTCTTACATGTCGTCAAAATATGGTTACCATACATGTATTTGGTTAGAGAATTGGGCAAGGTATACTCAGGATGATGGTGTGTTAGCTTTTCCTGAAGAAGGATCGTTTGATTTGGCAGTTTTGAGAAATTTGAGAGACAAGATGATGAAGCTTGAGCCGAGACCAAGACCGACACAGTTTGAGGCTTTGGTTGAATGGGAGGATGAGATGCATGAATAAGAGAGTGAAAGACTATGTAGGCATATCAGACCAAAAGGTAGAGGTCGATATTTATGGGGAGAAACACATGAGAGTAGAATGCGTCGATGGAGAAATGGTAATATGTTTGATGGTATGTATCCAGTTAGATTAGTAGGTGAATACGAAGGACAGAAATGCACAGAAAAGAAAAAGAATGTGGAGGTAGTGAACCAAAGTTATGGTGATAGTGAATCAGAAGATGTTGTATTAGAAGAAATATTAAATAGGAGACCGCCACCATATCAGCCAAGTTCTTTATGGACTACTCCAAATGCCCCGGTAATAGATGAGAAAAAATAATGAAACTTCGAGACAATATTCAAGTTTAAAAGATGTGCCTGACAGAGTAGAAACAAGATATATTCCAAGTACTCCAATTGTGGAAGCCAGAATTACAGGTAGTCCTGTACAAATGAATGATTCACACAAAAGTGTGCGAAGTAGTGAAAACCGAAGTAATGTACAACCAAATATTTCTGATTATTAACGTTCTGCACATGAACTGATTCAGAACCTTACTAAAAACATGGAAGCAGTAACTGTCCCTGTAACGATAGGGCCTGTAATACCAGTGTTCGAAAATCAGAGGATAAAAGAGCCAAGCTTGACAATCCCGTTACAACAAGGTTTGCAGAAAGTAAGAGAAAATATTTATCCTGATTTGTCAGAAATAAGTCGGACTACTAATGTAAATCCACCTGAATAGACTTTTAACCAAAGTTCATTGTACAAATACCCGATTGGTGCAAAATCTGATTCTGCAACGCCAGAGAAGAGTCTAGATAAAATAGATTTGATACAAACTCCTGTAGGACCGTCAGATAGAGAAATGAGTGACTGGATTAAAACTTTAAAATTGAAAGAGAATGAACCAAAAGTACTGGATGTAGCAAAGCTAAAAGTAGATATGGAAGAATTAATTAATGGAACAATTGGAACAGATAGACTAAAAACGTATCAAGATGATGAACTTATGTTTATGTGTAAAAGCATTACATGGAAAGCTAAAACAGTGTATGTAAATGTACAGGAATTTATATAGCGCAACTCGCCGAGCGGTTTCTAAGCGCTTGCTTAGGGAACCCGTCCTGGTATTCCCCTGTGAGATAACCCCGGCAGGGTATCCACAAGGTGAAAGCCAGGCATCCTGCCGCGAGGGGCCGTTGTGGAGATTAAGCAAGCTATTGCCCAGAGTCGCAGAGTGTGAACCCGTGAATCGAGTAGGCACCGGAGCGAGAATTGTCGAGTCCATGGACATTTTTAGGGCTCAAGACCCCGCCAAGCCGGGAATTGAACCCTGGTCCCGGGCTGACCTCTGCTTCCAGGTCTGCTCCCTCTAATCAGTGAGCCACACTTCTCCATGATCAATTGGAGGAATTAGCAAGAGAATTAGGAGTAGAATTCTCAAAATTTCAATCATTGCAATCATTGCAGAAATCATATAGAGTGGATTTTGCAGAAAAAGACATTGAAAACATGAATACTGCTGGGAGGCTAGCACAAATAAAAGAACTGATTGTGCTGCTGCGAAAATGGGGAGATGTGAGCAAGTGGAGAATTAAATGGGCAAAGAGAAGAGAAGAAAATAGTGACAAAATCACATTAGCTTTTCCAATCAGGGAAAAAGAGACAGTGGTAACTGAGTTCCCCATGAGAGAGATACCTGGAGCAGGATATGTACATGTTCCTTGGAGTAGACATGATATATTGTCATTCACGAATGATTTCCCTGGGTTAAGAGAGAAACCAGTAGAATGGTATTGACAGGTAGACAGATTTGTAAAAGTGTCAAAAGTTTCATGGATTGATCTGGATGGATTGTTTGACATAGTGGTGCCTGCAGATTTATGGACAGAATGTAAAATAGCTATAGATTGGCCAAGAGAAGAATTTGCTAGAGACAAAGTCACAGGAGCTCCATCACCAGATGTAATGCGGAAATATGAACAAGTAATAGTATGGTTGAAAAATAAGATACCTCCAAAAGAAACTGATTTGGTAAAAATAGACAGGACCACACAAGAATCTGTACATTCATTTTATGAAAGATTGTTGTTAGTCTTTAAACAGTATAGTGGTTATGAGGAACTAAATGAGAAGGATATGAGTCATTTTATTTATAGATTTGTGTATGGGTTGAGACCAGAGATAGGAGATATGATACGCCACAACACAATAGGTTGGCAGTCAGCTACTGTAGATGATGTTTTGAGAAAAGCGAAATATTGCAGTGAAGAAATTAATGCAAAACAGAAAAAGCTGAAAGAAAAAGCTATGTGGGCACAAGTAAAAGTAGCGGAACAACAAGTGGCGCAAATGGAAAATAAGAATGCAGGGAATCAAGGACATTTTAAGGGTAAACCTAAGTTAGTAGGAAATATAGATGAACTGAAGAAGAAATTCCCTTGTTTTAATTGCGGCAAGTTAGGGCATTGGAAGAAAGAGTGTAAATGTCCGCCAAGAGTTAACATGAAAAATAATTCGTTAAATTTGCAGGTGCAGTTTGAGGTAAATCAACAACAGCAACAACAGCAGATAGCAAATCAGCAAAGTCAGGTGCCACAACCGCCACTGCCAAACAGTGTAAACCAGCAGAGATACAGTGCAGAGACAGGATTCAGCGGAGGTGAACGGGTAAAAAGACTGCAAAGAGTGAATGCGTGTCCTCAGTATTGGTTACAAGAAGAAGGTGGCAGTGAGTCGGATGAAAGTTTATGACGGTGCCTGAAAGAGGGAGAGGAGTGTGTGCTTGGAGCCACTCTTGAGGTAGATCAGTCTGGTCCATTTGTGAACGGAAAGGTGAATGATGTGGAAATAACCTTCCTAGTGGACACTGGTGCTACCCGTTCTACTGTTAGATCAGTGGAAATTCAAAATCTTCCTCTCTCGGGAGAGAGCATCCAAGTTATAGGTGTAGCTAATAGACAGATACTAACTCCTTTGACAGAGCCAGTTGATACAGAAATTGGAAATTACAATGAGATGCATCGATTTGTGGTATGCGATAGTAGTCCTGTTAATTTGTTAGGAAGGGATATTTTGTGCAAAATAAACTGTGCCATATATTGTTCACCGGATGGCATAGAATTGCAAACCCCAGACGAAGATAGCTTGTATAAAATGACAATGCTCATGAAGGAGACAGAGCAGAGCAAGTTATTTCCTGTTTTTGATCGAGAAAAGATTCCTGTTGAACTGAAAGAAGTAGTGAAAGAAGAAGTATGGGATTTCACTGGAAAGGATATAGGATTGATGAAAGGTGTTGATCCTGTAAGAGTCACAGTAAAGGAAGGTGCAAGTTACCCAAATATTCCTCAGTATAAGATGACTGCAGAAATAATTGAAGGAATCACTCCAGTGATTGACAAAATGCTTGAGCAGGGAATTTTGAGAGAGATAAAAAGCAGCCCTTGTAATTCACCAATCATGAGATGAAAAAGCCTAACGGAACATTTAGAATTGTACAGGACCTTAGAAAGGTTAATAAAATTGTTGTCCCATGTTGTCTGTTGTTCCAAACCCAGCAGTGATTTTGTACCAAATTCCCCATGATGCAGAGTGGTATACGGTGATTGACCTGTGCAATGCGTTCTTTACTGTTCCATTGCATTCAGAAAGCCAGTCAATGTTTGCGTTTCGATTCCAGAATCGTATTCTAGCATGGTGTATGATTTCACAAGGGTACACTGAGAGTCCATCGATTTTTAATCAGCTGCTAAAGAAATCATTGGAAAGCTTGAGCATGCCTGGAGAGTCTGTATTAGTACAATACATTGATGATCTTTTGGTTGCAACAAAAGCAAAAGATGCATGTGTAACTGATACAGTAGCATTATTGAATCATTTGGCAGAGGATGGACATAAAGTGTCTCCATCAAAATTGCAGTTTTGTCAGAAAGAAGTACAGTACTTAGGTCACAAAATTGCTTAAGGAATCAGACAAGTCACAACAGAAAGAATCAGGATGATACAAGGAATGCAGCCACCTAAAACTCAAAGACAAGTGAGAATGTTCCTGGGAATGGTAGGTTATTGTAGACACTGGATTAGTGGATTTTCATTGATTGCAAAACCATTACAGAGACTGACTAAAGCAGATATCAGAGACCCAATAGTTTTGACCAAAACTGAAATGGAAGCATTTGAACAGCTGAAAACAAAACTGTGTGAAGCACCAGCGTTAGGGATGCCTGATTATGAAAAAGAGTTTGAACTGTACTGCAGTGAGCGAGAAGGATGTGCATTGTCAGTATTAATTCAGAGACATGGAAAATGAGGAAACCAATTGCGCATTTCTCAGCTGTTTTGGACCCTGTTGCAAAGGCTTTGCCAGGATGTCTGAAAGCAGTAGCGGCTACCAGTGTAAGTCTGGAGCAAAGTGAAGGAATAGTGATGGGATTTCCTGTGAGGGTGTATGTACCTCATTCTGTGGAGATTCTCCTCACTAGAGCCAAGACACAGTACATGACCAACAGCAGAATGACCCGATATGAAAAGGTAATTGTGGGAGCTGAAAATGTGACAATTGCTAGATATGTGAATGTTAATCCTTCTACTTTATTACCTGACACTGTTGAAGCAGAAGTGAAAGGTGAACTTGATCACAAATGTTTGGATGTTCTTGAGTATTGCACAAAACCCAGACCAGACATTAGGGACGAACTATTACCTGAATCAGATTTTCTGATGTTTGTGGATGGATCATGTCTGAGAACAGAGAGTGGCATCTTAAGCGCTGCTTATGCCATTTGTACGGTGGCAGAAGTGTTGAAAGCATCTTGTTTGAAAGGAATTCATTCTGCTCAAGTAGCGGAGTTGATTGCTTTGGTACGAGCATGTGAACTAGGTAAGGAGGTGAAAGTAACCATAGTGACAGTCACTATGGCTACGGAGTTGTTCATGATTATGGACAACTCTGGTCTCAAAGAGGTTATTTGACTTCTGCAGGAACACCTATTCGGAATGCTGAATTTGTAAAAACACTGATAGATGTGATTCAGCTTCCTGAAAGAATAGCTGTAGTGAAATGTTCAGCGCACAAACAGAGTGAGGATTACATTTCTAGAGGAAATAATTATGTGGATGCAATTGCAAAGCACTGTGCAAAAAATCTAATTTCAATCAATCGAGAAAAGCTAAAAGAACATGTTCTGAGTCCTTTAATGCTAACCACTGTAGTGGAGACATGGCAGGAAGTGAAACAGATACAGGAAGAGGCACAAGCAGAGAAAAAAGATATTTGGTTAAAAGCAGGATGCAGACAGAGAGAAGATGAAATTTGGGTTTACAAAGATGAAAGACCAGTAATGCCTGATAGCATGATCTCAGACATGGCTCGAATGTACCATGGTGAAGCCCACATTGGAAGACGTCATGATTCGTCTTTTTAGACAAACTTGGTATAACCCCAAGTTCAGGATGATTACTGAAAGTTTGTGCCAAAGGTGTTTGGTATGTCAGCAATTCAATCCAAACAGAAGAACCATTGTAAGTTTGGGAACCATAGGACGGGAGGGTGGTCCATTTACAAGGGTTCAGATGGATTTTGTGGAGTTGCCTCCATGCAATAGGCTTAGGTATATTCTTGTGATAATCTGTTTATTCTCCCGATGGGTGGAAGCATTCCCCACTAGGAGGAATGATGGGATAACTGTTGCCAAACTGCTTTTACGAGAGATAATACCGCATTTTGGATTCCCAGTATCGATTGAATCAGATCGCGTACCACATTTTCAAAATGAGTTAATGCAAATGATCTGTGAAGCTTTGGATATGCGCCAGAAGATGCATTGTGCTTACAGACCTGAGGCTTCAGGGGTAGTGGAGCAGGTGAATGGAACCATTAAGAACAGAATTGCAAAAATGTGTTTGGCAACATGACTTAAGTGGCCAGCCGCTTTGCCGCTTGTCCTAATGACACTGAGAAGCATTCCTGACAGGAAAACTGGGCTAAGTCCACATGAGATTTTGATGGGCAGGGTGATGAGGCAAGACTATGTACCTTTTAATAAGATATTGACAATTAATGATGACATCATACTGGATTACTGCAAAAACCTGTCTGATGTGGTAACTTCTGTGCTCCACCAGGTGGGAACTGAGTCAAATTCCAAAGAGAAAAATCCAGCTCATGATCTAGTCCCTGTAGACTGGGTTCGAGTGAAGGTACATCACAGGACAAACTGTTCAGTACCTCGGTGGCAGAAACCACGTCAGGTGATCTTGGTTAGTACTACTGCAGTCAAGTGTGCTGGATTGAAGAGGTGGATGCATGCCACACCTTTTGTGTGCCTGCACCTGAATACCCGTACGACGGTGAAAGTACAACTGACTCTGACTCTGAAGCTGAACCAGAAAGAACTCCAGATACTGAAGATCGACAGGAACGTCGACATCTGGAAGTATCAGAAGCCAGTTCTGCGTCTGAAGGTGAAGGTGAAAGGGAGGTTGTGGAGATACCAGATTCTGAAGATCAATATGAAGATCGAGAATTGGTAAAGACAGACACCATTAAAGACGAAGGTGAAGATAAGGTCATTGAAGAGGAGAAAACTGAAGAGAGATCTGAAAACTCTGAAAGCAGGAACGGAAATCCTGAGACTGGGGATGAGGAAGTAACTCACGAAAAGGATGAGAATCCAGGTACCAGTTATGAAGGTGTTCCTAACAGAGTGACAGAAAAGAAAGCTGAACCTGAGGAAGACAAAGACATTGTGAAAATCATAATCAATGACACAGTTGAAGAAACTGAAAGTGAAACTGATGACAGTACAGATGAAACTGCCTTAAGAAAAAGCCCAAGGAAAAGAGCTTGGAGAGTGGAGCATAACACAATAGAGCCACAAACTAAGAAAATCTGTAAAGGAGATAATTGACCTAAAGAAACTGGTGGATTGAGATTCAAACTGGTGAATAGAACAAATGAGCCGGAAGAGCAAGTGAATGAGATCACTGGCCAGAAGGAGACATTGGTAAAGAAAATAGAAGTTGTTCAAAGGCCAAAAAGAGTAAGACGACCACACCAGAAATATAAATCACCTGAGTGGACGTATATAGTCCTACCGCCTATTGTTGAAGTCATTAGCAGCCAAGAGAACCTGTACTTCCCAAAATTGATGGGAAAAGTGAGTAAAGAAGTTAACTTAAAGAAAAATTGTTAGGTGCTCAAGAAATATATGATATTAAATAAAATCCTGAAGTCTTGTGAGACGGATATTGTAAATATAGAAGAGGTCGGAGTGGACACAAAGTCAAAGAAAAATCTGTTACAAAAATTAATTATAATATAGTTTAGAATAGATTTGACATAAGGTCGAAGAAATCTTGTTAGTAATCTGTGTATTGAGTAATCTATAAGTGACACAAGGTCGAAGAAATTGTGTTAGAGAAAAATGGCCGTCAGCAACCATAAAAAAAAGTGTTCTATTTTTTGAAAATGGCGCAGATGCTGTTCGATATGTATGGGATTATTGATAATATTGTGGGTAATTTTAGCTATTGTTATTCCTTTCCAGGACAGTTTAATAAAACTGAAGTCAAATGTAGGTTCAAATAAGCCAAGTGAGAAAGTAGAAGTTCATGAGACCAATGTGTATAAACCAGAGGTGCATCAGGATAGGTCTATTAGTGATTATACGAAAAATACCTTTTCAAAATTATTGCTTGAGTATGTTAAAACCATGAATGTTGATGATTGCTATGTTTGTGTAAAATTACCAACGTCAGTGTCAGAAGGGGTGACCTATCACCACCTTCCTCTTACATATGGTGTGACCTGTAGTGAAATTGCAAGTTTGTTCTATCAGACTGGGAAATTGGAATATTACTATTCCAATGTAGATGAAATGTTTGCGAAATTAAAAGTTGACAGTGCATTGAACAAAAAGAAACCTGTAAAAGAGATGGGAGAATATTTTTTAGAATTAGATGAACTGACACATGAGTATGCTTTTAATAATAATTTGACATGTAAATTAAGAATTGAAGAAAAAACATTCTTGAATATGGTTGAGGAAAGAAGGATTGTTTATAAACGAAGTGAGAAAATAAAACATTTGAAATCTAAATACTGGACATTTAATGATGAAAATCTTGATGATAAAAATGTGAATGTAGCTATAAACATAGATACCCCAATGTTAGGGAAATGTTGTATTAGAAGAGACAATACTATGTATGATAATTATTTTGTGGGTGCAAGTCAATGTAAAGACACCTATAGAATTTTAGGGGGTTGGGGATTTAAAGGAGGAAATGATCCTGTTTTTCCGGGTGTTTATTTTATCTGTGGGAATAAAGCTTACTATAGGTTACCTGACCATTGGTATGGGACCTGCTATGTGGGTTTGGTCTTTCCTAAAATTTTCCATGTAGATAGAGGTACTAATAGAAAGCATGAGATAGGTAAAGTTTTAAGTCGTAAAAGAAGAGAGTGTGTTAGAAATAATAGGTGATGTTTTTGGAGCACTAATACTAACAGTGGGAATTTCGTTTAATGCAAATAGAATCCGAAAATTTTCCACAATAGTTGACCGATTGTCAACAGACACAGAGGGAGGTTTCCTGATGGTTGATACTGAAATGATTGCTATGAGAGCTATGGTAATGCAAAATCGACTTGCCCTTGATATAATTTTATCAAAAGAGGGAGGAGTCTGTGGAATATTGAAAGTGCAACATTCTTGTACTTATATTCCAGATAAAAGTCAGAATATTGAGAAGTATATTACAAACATTACAGATTTACATAAAGAGATTGAACCACTGGAGGTTGAAGGTGTTCTTGAAAAATTAGGTAGAAGTTTTACAGCAGTTAAGCATTGGTTCCAGGAAATAGGTAGTTCAATTATAGGTAAAATACTAATTCCAATAACAATTTTAGTGATAGTGATTTTTCTGATAAGATTATGCTGTATATGCAAAGGTAGGAGAGATTTCAGAAAGGCAATAAAGAAGACAATTCAAGAAAGAAAAGCAAGGGAAAGAGAAAAGAATGAAATAGAAATGGAAGAAATTAGAGAAAAGATTTTTAAAGAATCAAAGGAGAAAGTTACAAGAGTATAAATTATACTAATATGAAGAATTCGAAACATGTTCTAAAATTCCAAAATTTTGAAAGATGTTTGGTGATAGGATCACCAGATGAGGGAATTGATGGAGCGAGGTGGCAAAAACTAAATTTTGTATACCCCTCGCAAAATCAATGTTCCATAACGTTAACAATTTACTAATAGTGTGATGTGGTGAAATATTCAACTGTAGTATAAAGCTGCATACATGAACATACGTGGGAATACTAATGTTGCCTGCATGAAGCAATAAAATCAACTAATATGTGCTGTAATTGTGGGATGTATGACGTTATAACGCATACCATTACAACTACCTACCATTACAACGCGACCATTACAACGCATACCATTACAACGCATAGCGCTTAGAGGTGCTGGATAGTGGTAAGTATAATTTACTATTCCAACTCCAGTCCCCGTGGACACTAGGGAAGGTGTTGGATAGTAAATTAAACTTATTCCCTATCCTAGAGCGCCCCCCAGCGCAATGCGTTGTAATGGTATGCGTTGTAAAAGTTGCGTTGTAATGGTAGGTAGTTGTAAAAGTTGCGTTGTAACAGGTGTATACCGTAATTGTGATGTGAACTAATGCATAGCTTAAATATAAATGTACGCAGTTTAAATGTGCTTATTATATATGTTTTGTGCCAGAAAGTCGTCAGATATGTGAGTATAAAACGCATTTATGTGGCTTACCTGCTAGGTAATAACTAATGGGGAAACATTAGTATGGTGGGAGGTACACAGAAGGGCTTTAGTTCTATATTTAACATAAATTTGTGTTTGTTTCTACAATAGTTCCAAAAGTGGCCTCTGAGGCCTACTAAGAAAATGGCCGTTCTGATGAACTGCGAGCGAATGTTAGACTGCACATGTGCATCCAAAGCCTGCAAGCGCGAGTGAGCTGCCTGTGCTCGGATGGGAGGTTCAAGGCTGCCTTGCCCTGGAAGCCAGGATGGTTGCCAAAATATGGACAGTCGAGTGGTCAAAACGTGGGAAAGCAGTGCGACGATGCGAGTTAAGGAAGTGACCAGGCCGAAAACTGTCCTAAACAAAGCAGTATTATAATTTTGCTGATTCACCGTGAATATGATGTTGTAATGGTGAGGAGATGCTCACCCACCCCAAACTGTCCAATCAGAACCCGAATTGGTGATGTTAGATACTTTTTAGATAAAGTTAGGAAATTAGTGTATAAAAATCCCTGATTTTGCCTAGAGGCATCGCTCCTTTCGATTTCCTCTGGAGATGCTGCCGGACTGAAGATCGATTCCTGGATGTAAGATCTCTTTACTGCTTGTTTGTTTTCTCTGCAGAACTGTTAAGATGAGATGAGGGTGTTATTTAGGGATGTTAGGAGAAAGTGAATGTGGAACTATCTGTTCTTTGCTAAACTTCCCAAATGAACTTTTAAATAAATGTCTATTTCTGAGCTCTTAAATAAATGATCATTTTGAAATAAAGTTAAAGATTTTTACTGAATAAAGAATTAATAAATGCCTAAATGTCAGTCATACTAAAAGTTTGCTTTAAATAACAATTAGATAAATGGAGAAATATAAGATGGTCTTGTATTTTCCTACGCCTGATTTTCGTTCTAGCAGATCCATTGCCACAATGGTGGTGTGTCTGAATAAAAAGGTGTTCAATAAAACCATGGTAAATCGTTTTAAACTATAGATGTAAATAATAAAATAGTTAATTAAATCTAGACCCCCCCGCCAATGTTATGGTAGGACTCCTGGTTCTTTTGCCAAATCTCTGAAGTTGAGTTAAGTGAACAGAGAAAGTGTGCAGTGTAATGGGCCCCACTGTTGAATAAATGTGTGTTCTGAGGATTCAGAGAAATGACAATGTCGATTTTAGAATTTATTTTTGGAGTCCCGCTGTAGCACAACAAATTAAAATCAACTCCTGTCTCTCAAAGCCAACAAAAGTCACACTTAGGGTACCACAAGGCTCGATCCTCTCTCTGTCCATCTTCAATCTCTTCAGGGAGCCCCTCACAATCATCTTGAAAAAAGCTGGAGTGAATCACCACCTTCACGCGGACGACACCCAAATCTGTTTCAGGATCAAGTCTCCCAGCGACATCCTACTCCTCAATACCACCCTAACCGAGATCCAAACTTGGTTCAACGTTAACCACTTAAATCTCAACCTAGACAAAACGGAACTAATCCTATTCTCTCCAAAAAGTAACGATTGTCCAATCCAAGAGTGGCTCAAGAAGCTGGTTGCCCTAAACTACCCCCTTACCCTATCCGACTCAGTTAAGTCTCTAGGCATCACCCTTGACAAGAACTTATCAATGGAGGCCCACATCAAAAACTCTGCAAAAAGTGCTCTTTTCTTTAAAACACCTAAAGAAATTGAAACCTTTTCTACCCCACGATGACCTCAAGACAGTAGTCCAATGCCTAGTTCTCTCTAAAATCGACTACGGGAACGCCATCGTTACTGGGACTCCAAAAGCTCACCTAGCCCCTCTTAGGGAAGTGCTGAACATGTCCGCTCGACTCGTATCTGGAGTTAAAAGATTTAAACACATCACTCCAGCCCTCAACTGCCTCAATTGGCTTCCCACGGAAGGGAGGTGTATCTATTAGCTTGCCTGCATCACACACAAAACCCTTCACTCGCCTGCCCCCAACTACCTAAACAACAAACTGGTAAGAGGAGGTCAATCCAGACGCTGAGAAGCTCCAACTCACTCCTTCTTATTCACAGTTTTCTGTTGCACAGGCTAAAACATATTCAATAAGAGTACATTCAATTAAACATGTAAAGACACATGAAATATATATTTTTGTCTTTTGTCTTTAATCCTTTTATTCTTGTTCTTTTTCTTCCACTCCCTTGTGCCAACGCGTTTTGTCTTATGCGGGTATAACCCTTACGACTTCCTCAGGGCTGGAAGCAATACATAAAACCCCTCCTTCTCCTGTTTCAAACTCTCAGAAGGTAACAAAAGATCCATTGACCCAGAGTTCCAAAGTAAATTTGTAGGGAGGAATTAGACCCCATCAGTGGGGAGGGGACAATAACAACAGAGACCACCTGAAGGAGTCTCTAGGGGCCGTATGAAGACTGAGTTGGTAGGTAGCAGGGAGACATTAGGGTGAGAAGGCTCTGTATCAGAACTGGAGCCCCGGATTATCTTCGTACAGGAAAGAGGCATGTGTTTCCACAGTGGACAGACCATTTGTGGATAACAAGGGGAACAGATCTAAAATCTACCAGGAAAAGAGAAGGCACTCTGTGTCCTGTGAGCTAAAAAAAAATTGCGCTGGTGCAGAACTCTAAAGGAAAAAGGTGCACAAAACGTGCTGGTGAGCACACAAGCAGGACACATTGAAATGCAAACTGGCATCGCCAATAACAATCTGCCCTGCACCGGATGGTATGGGCAATATCCTGAAATAAGAATGATTTAGCATACAATAACAATAAAGTTCTTTTTTATTATTAAAGAAATGAGATGCTTAATATGGCTTCTCAGTAGCAAGAAAGAGGCGGTCTTAATAGTGACAAGGATGGAGATGGCTTTTGCCACTTTGCGAAGTTTCACAGGAATTGTAGTTTTTTTTCGTTTTTTCTGGTGCATACTATACACAAAATCAGTTTTATTGTTTTTCATGTCTGCTGTAATAAACATGCAAAAAAAGGGAATGCATAATCTGAAGAGTCTGGTGCGGTCATAGAATTCCTTTAGAGTTAATGCAAAAGTTATCTTCTTATACCTAAAATGATGACCAGTGGGTAGGCTGCCAATGTATCCTGGATTTATCTGGACAGACCTAGTGCTGCCCTGACAAAATATATTTAGCACATATACTGCTTTTCAGAGGATCGACTGGACAGAGTGGGACACGTTTTCATGTGTTCAGGTCCCCAATGAGCATAGATTATCAAAAATCTATTTAACAACTTTGTGTGCTTGAGTTGCGTTTATTTTCTACTTGAGCTTCGTTGAACGTTTATTTCTGCGTCAGTAGGCACTGCCAATTTAGATATCCTGAGTCCAATGGTCATTGCAAAATTGTTGTCCTGCATTTATGTTATTTGGAACGTGGTCAAAGTCTGGTCACCCTACCACTGCAGTGGGAAACAGTAGCAAGCTATTACGGGCCAACGGTAGTTAATTTTGTTTTTCGTCGTCCTATGTAAATGGCCAATATCAGTATAATTCTACACAAATAACTACATGGGGTAGCAGTCCTGTACACTGTAGGTGCAAAGAGAGAGAGAGCGGCACGTCACACTGGTCGTCCTCGCGGCTGCGCAGCACGTCACACTCGCCTTCTTCGTGAAGGGGGCAGCACGTCACACCTACCGAGCTCAGGCAGGGGGTGGACTGTGGAGTGCAGCGAGCGGCTGGGGTCGTTCCTGCATTCTTAAGGGAAACTCTCTAACTCTCCGACACGCATGTGGCAGTAGCAATGCACCGGAGAGAGTGCTACAAGTAAAGCGCCACAGGAGATTAGAAGCGACGCTCTCGTGACGCAGAGTACGGCCCGGATGGTGCTTGTCGGCGGAAGTACGCTGGCAACAACGGGGCCGGTTAGCATCGGATGGGGGTTCTGCTGTTTGTCCAGCCCGTGGCCCTCAGTGAGAGGCACTGCAGTCACCCAGTGATGAAAAGTCAGGGAGCCCGTCAGTGGACAGAAGGCGGGACTTGCAGCAGGTAAATAAAGTGCTAGAGGCGAGGTATGTCTTGTGCTTCTGACAGTAAGGGGGAGGGGGCGCTTGCTCTTTGTGGGCCTGCTTGGTGCAGTCCTACTAAGTCAGGCTGTGCTGCGCCTCAGCGTGTCTGAGCCTTCGCAACGAAACCGCCTTCTAGCAGGCCCACGACGGTGATCGGTAACTGCAGGGGATGTGTGCCCGAGTTTTCTGACCCGCCCCTGCTTGATATACTTTGGGCGAGAGTGGGCGAGCAATTATCATCAGGCCTGTGCAGCACGAGTTTAGCATCTCTCCACTGACTCTTGACACATGCTGCTGAGATGTTACTCAAAGCCCTCTTCCTTGAGCGCTCTGGATAGTATTATGATCTCCACGTTTGACTGTGTATACCCATTTTCTCTGCGTTCCCAGAGCCGGATGACTTGCTTTTGACTCTGCCCTGTTTTGCGCTCCTGTTTCTATGGTAAAGACTTTCTCTTCACCCATGTGCTCCCTACCCTGTTCTCCTTCCTCACTGTCTTTCTGATGCCTATTTGTACGTGTTGTGAAGCGCTCTGATACCTTCGGGTCCAGCTAGCGCTGTACAAAACTTTAATAAATAAATAAAAATAAATGTGTGAGTAGTGAGGTCTGCATGGGGGTACAGAGTGCTTTGTCTTTGGTTCTACAGGAACATTTGGCAATTGTATTGCTCTTTGGGGCATGTATAACCAGCATTTGCAATGCAATACGTCTCGCATTTGCTAGAGTTGTAAATGAAAATGTCTTTTATTTCTGTTTTGATAATTAACACACAAATACAATGCTATTAGCTCAAACTCTTGTATTGGGAGACGTATTTCATTTAAAAGAAGCAGCCGCCATTGTCCCGGGCTGCTTTTAAAGTGAAAGCACGCATGCAGCGCTGAATGTTGTTGGAAAGCATGCTGTACCTGCACCAGGAGCAGGTGCGCAACACCCATTGGACTCACCGGGCTTCAGCCCCCCCCCCCCCCCGTTGTGTGTGGCAGCCCAGGAGGAGACAAATCCCCGGCACACACAGAGCCGCACCCGAACGGTTCACAGGTCTTTAGAAGACCATTTGAATGTTAATTAGGCCTTGCATTTGTTTCACCCCCTTCTAAGAGCCCCTGCAGCTCCACTCTGCCTACTGATTGAAGGTTCAGCCCCCCCCCCCGAAATTTTTTCTTAGCCCCCCCCCCCCGAAATTCGGCTCTAGTTGCGCCTCTGACCAGGAGAAACTGATTAAAGACATTGGTGCTTACAGACAAAATACGACATGCTGTGTAACAATAGAAGTAAAAGGGCCAGTCCTCATGGAAGGTTACAAATGAAGACAAGGCGGTTCTAAGTAGGGACTGACAAACCTATTAATGAATCAGGAGCCAGCATTTACAAAGGATTATGACACAAGCCAATGGAAAATATAGGCGGATAGATGGCGAATCTTCAAATCCCTACTCGAATAAAGCATGCCTTGCAGAACAGCGAATACGCTGCCCAGTCTCGACCTAAAAACTGAACCTTTCTGCGTAAAGATGGGTACTCCTGAATCGAGGTTCAGCTATCTCAAGTCAAAACAGGAGGGAGGTTTACGTCTGGATCCAAAATTAATGTTTGTAACATAATTAAAAAGTTTGAGGATCCATTAAAGTCAAAGAGGCAGACTAAGAGTGCGTCCGGAGTTTGAGACTACAGGAATGAGACTTGAAGTGGTTTGCGGTTATGGTGACTAGATGATGCATTGTCACTGGGATACCAACCTATCAATCAATCAAAACAACTATATTCAGTTTTACGAAAAGAAAAACATAAAAGTTACAAGACAACCACATCTCATTTAACCCTTTAAGTGCTGCGCACGTTCAACGGCCGACGGCACCACTACCTCCGTAGTGCTGCCGTCGGCCGTTGAACGTTCAAACTGCTTCTGCGCAGTGGAACGTCCAGCACTGGAGCTGGACGTTCCATAGCAGCTATGGTGTTAAAACTAGATACATTAAAATTGCAGTTCATGTAAAAAAAAATATGGAGCAGATGGATGTATATAAGAAAAAGTCATGTTTGCCAAGTATTCAAACAAGAGTTGCCCACTCCCATTACAATAACTAAAATTCCATGCAGGCCCTTGTTCCTACTGTAGATTTTAGGTAGCCCACAATAAAAGAAATACAGTCTGGCTTCAACAATTGCAGGTATAAAAGTGCTGGGCGGACTTGGCTAAAATTCAACCTCTTTAAAAGGGGAAATAAAAAATGTCTCCGTGGTACCTCGTAAAATTTACAGAGTAACATAAAGTGTTGCAGATCCTGTGGAGACACACCGTCGTAGCCGCAGGGTCCCAACACCTGTCCTCTGCTACATCCTTTTGGAGCAGCAAGTTATAAATGAAAAAAAAACAAACGAAACCTGGACAATAAAAACCTCTCATATGCTGACGAAGAGAACCCAGGAGGTAAGGCTCTGTCAATAGATTGGTTTTTAGCGCCAACATTTTTTCGGGCGCGGGGTTTTCGCAGTTCCAACTCGTCTCTTTCTAACTTCCTAATACAGCTAAAGGCTTTCTTGACAAACTCCACATACTTTTTTACAATGTTGTCAGGATTTAAAAAAAGTTTGGGTGACCCAACTCTGTAAAGCAGCCTCTAATGTACTGGGATACCAAATTTCCATTCCTGGATTTTGCCTTTGTCTTTTGGCCCTCTAACTACCTCATAACCTTCTTTCTTATTGTTGCTGAAACTGTTTACAGCAGTGTTTTGGATGTCCTTCAGCCTACTTATCATCGATGAGGTGGGGTGGCTCATTGACTTTTATTTTAAGACTTTTTTTAAAGAAATTAAGTTTGAACAGGAAGCTCTTTAATCCCCATGGTTTTCTTGTTTTTCAAGTCTGGTATCACATAGGGTATGCATTGGTGATACATGATCTGGCATTGGGATCATTATGGTTAATATAACCCGCGCTGGCTGCTAACCAAACTACTGTACCATATTCAGAGCTATGTTTGTTACCTCTTTTTGCAGAGACTTTTATGAGTTGGCTGTTATTATTATTTTGAACATCTCTTTATTGTTTTCAACAAAAGCTATAACATGTTGACCCTCCCACCAATTGAGCTCACAGTCCAAATTCTTTAAATCTCAGTTAGCCACTGCCATCGCAGATACCACCACGCATTTACAAAGCCATTGTTTCATAGTCCTAGCTTATCAAGAAGTCTCCATACCTCCCCCAATCAGTCTATCTTACTTTGTGTTACGGATCAGTTTCCTCAATAGGATCTTTGATTGCCCTTTTTGTAAACGAATATCTTGACTTGGCTTTCAGTCAACACAGTCGCTGTGATACATTTTAATCAAACTGGATTTTTCTTCATATTTGTGTGTTTACTTTTCAGTGTATAATGAAAGTACGTCAACGTGCAGTTTGAGTACACACTAAAGACAGTATATCAGCCTATTGCAATCATATCATGGCACACAGTTCCAAAACAATATTTCTTGGTCTTTATATTCTTCTTTTTAGTTGTCCAGCCAACACGTGTGTCGTCGTCTGGGCAGGTAATCCACAACTTCCTCAGGGCTGGAAAAATAATTATAAACCATTGTAGTGTGTCTCAGACCGCACACACTATGTTTATTAAGTATTGTGGAAACCTAAAACCAATGCATTCAAAATAGCGTGTAGTCCATCATAATACTGAATCCATCGCACCAAATAATTTGTTTCAACATTATTGTGCATATGCGAAACAAGAATGCTATACAAGTTTGTGCATAAATATCGTACATATACAATATAAACAAGCATTTACAATGCAATGGTCTCGGCAGCATTAAAGGTAGAGCTATTGGCATTGCTCATGATTTTAATTTTTTTAAAATAATAAATAAATGGCATTGTCATTTATATTGCCAATAGCTTCATCGCTTGCATATGCGAGACCAATTGCATTAGCACCCACACACAGAGTAAGTAGTAGAGTGAGAAGTTGTTAGTGAGGATGAGAGAGTTATTAGTAAAGAGTATTAGAGAGCGCATCAGAGCTGTGTGAATAATAACAGCTGTGAGCCCGTGCCTGAGGTGCATAATCAGAGCTGTGTGAATAATAACAGCTGTGAGCCCCTGCCTGAGGTGCATCATCACAGCTGTGTGAATAATAACTGCGTCAGCCCGTGCCTGAGGTGCATCATCAGAGCTGTGTGAATAACATCTGCGTCAGCCCCTTGCCTGAGGTGCATCATCAGAGCTGTGTGAATAATAATAGCTGTGAGCCTCTGCCTGAGGTGCATCATCAGAGCTGTGTGAATAATAACTGCGTCAGCCCGGTGCCTGAGGTGCATCATCAGAGCTTTGTGAATAATAATAACAGCTGTGAGCCCCTGCCTGAGGTGCATCATCAGAGCTATGTGAATAACTGCGTCAGCCCTTGCCTGAGGTGCATCATCAGAGCTGTGTGAATAATAACTGCGTCAGCCCCGTGCCTGAGGTGCATCATCAGAGCTGTGTGAATAATAGTAACAGCTGGGAGCCCGTGCCTGAGGTGCATCATCAGAGCTGTGTGAATAACTGTGTCAGCCCCTTGCCTGAGGGGATGACCTTGAAGACTAATCGTTTTTAGGTTTCGACCTGGCGAGGGGCACGCAGTGCCCCTCCCAGTTCGAAAACTTTTGTCTTCAGTAGGGATGTTCGGACCGCCTCTGTTTCCAATTGGCTAGCTCCATAAATGGACGCTAGCCATTGGGAGACAGAGGCTGTCAATCACGCTTTCTCGGGAAAACGCGATTCGGGGGCGGTTCTCGGGCTTTTTTTAAGCCCCGCCCCTTTGTCCCGGGCCGCGCTGTGATTGGCTGCCGGCCCGGGACACCCCGTGATGTCATTCCCCGGGCCGCGCTGTGATTGGCTGCCGGCCCGGGACACCCCCGTGACGTCAGCCAATCACAGCACGGCCCGGGACCTGACTTGTTTAATCTCCCACTTTGCTCTCCTAAAATGTTGGCATGTATGAACATATAACATGGAGAGATGCAAGGGATCCATAAAAAACATATATTTGCCTTTGCTAAAACATGGAACGAAAATTAAAACATACAGGGTTTCTTTTTGAAGGCGAGATAGCATTAGAGTTGCTATCCCAAACAAGAATAGTATGAACAATGTTTTCATTAAAGAGACGCTCTCCCATTCCCAGAAGTTGTGATGAACCTACGGTCACACTAGGTAAAGACCGCTACCGAGTACTCTGATCAGCCGTTTGGGGCGGGGTGGAGAAAGGCAGCCCATCACTGCTCAGCACTTGGCTCTTAAAAGCGTCTGAGATTCGAAGGATGGTACATGAACCCTCTACTCTAAACTTCTAAACCTTCTCACTCAGTGCCATCTAGCCCGCCCCGCTGTTTCGGTAACCAATGGGTGACGACCATAAGGCTAAGTGCAGAACTCAGCACTGAGTCAAGTTTACCGGTTCACAGATGGCTGCTATTTTCTTCCGGTGCAGCTTGTCGGGTACTTCCGGTTTATTTGCCGCGGCTGTTTGGGACAGCTGTACGTTCTTTTTATGTCCCTGATGTGTTGACTATTCACTTGGACATTTGATCTGCCCGTTTCGAAACCGTTTTCCGGTTCCTTACGTTCGCATGGAAGATGGAGGGCGCAGAATGCAAAGCGTAGGCGATTGGATTTTTAAATTCTGTAGGTCGGGGCGCAAATTAGGGGTGGCATATAAAACTACCTGGGCGGTATATATGGGGTTAGGCGATGAGTGATTAGCCCCCGGATTTCAAGCTTCATGACAAATCCCAGGCAATTTTGTCAATTAGTGCCTGTCGAGTCATGACAGTTTTTTTAATTGTGCAGGATTTCACAAGTACTGTATACCTACACTTTTTAAGCTGAAAGGAAAAGCACCTGCACTTCTCATCACCAGTGCAATTATAATGGGAGAAAAACCGCACTTCTCAGTAGCACTAAGGTACTATAGAATATTTTATTGTGTTTTTTCCATTTACAGAATCGGTCATCAGTAAGGTATTGCAGTATATGTTCAAGTTCCGGGCTTTCCTTTTACTGTTGATTGTTTTCCGGTGCTTTAGTCCAATTAATTCAGTTGAAAGGAGCCAGTGCTACAGTTCTACTTTGCGTGAAAAGGAAAAGACCAGGGAGAGAAATACTGCCTTTGGTAACAGGGAGTCCTCTTGCACCATTTAATGGATCATTAACCAGAGGCAGAAGGAGCATTTTGCTTGTTGGGACAGCAAAGTTAACAGCAGGAGGTGTCCGGTTAAATATGAATGTAGCGCTTAGGCAATATGCAGGGGCAGCTTTAAGGTAGTGCGATTGGTGCCACCGTGTTGGGCGGTGATCTCGGGGGACGCCGAGTTTTCAAATATATTTGGATGTAAAAGACCCTGCTGCAGAGTTCCTTGCCTTCAGCAATCTTGAGGCAACATAAAAAAGCCCATACAACTGGTGAACAATGGGCCTGCTGGAGAAAGAGAGTATTTTGTCTAGTGGAAGTTTTGCTTCATAAGTAGAGCACAGGGCTAGTATATTTGGTGCAAATCACGTTTACCATGCAGATCACTTAAGTACATTTATTGAAGTTAATTAAGCAGGTTACTGCTTTTGTCAGAGAGATGCTTTTGTTACTTGCAATTTATACATTTCAATCCTATAATATTACAGTTAGTTATTAACTGCCATCAAAGACCTGCATGCAAACTGCAAGGTATTGGCAGGGCCACAGGAATTATGTGGCATAGGAGGGCTGAGTAAGTGATGTAGCAGGCAAAATATGTGGCATAATGCAGCACATTTTGTGATAGTTATTTTGTCATTTGTGCACTTGTTAACACTGGGCATTGTTTGCAGCGCAAAAGTAACATTTTAACACCCAAATATAGCAATAAACAACAGAGTGGTGACTACTTTACCTTTGCAAAGGGCCTTCCACTGCATGTCAACATGTGCTGCTGCGTCTTTAGAAACGTTTGAACTGTTTGAGCTTGCAACAGTGGCAGATAATGCATTAGATAAAGAAGTATGTGGCAAACAGAGAAAATTATAATAATGCGAAAAATTCAGCGGCTCAGAATCATATAACTCCAGTGGCCCTGGGTGTAGGTTAGAGACTTATGATTTTTTCCTCTATTTTTAGTAATCACAATGTTGCTAAAATGTGTTTATTTGGGTAAATCAATCCTTATTAGTAAAACCAACCCCTAACCACAATGTTAGGTGTTAGTACATCTCCAGACCAAGCACCATATAAAACATACTACTTACTAGTATGGATGACATGTGAAGCATGCACCTTGTACTCCTCTTTGTCTTATGTCAAATTTCCTAGAGACTTATTTATAGATACGTATGAGTCATTGTCTCTGTACAGTGTGTGTATGTTGTAAAGGTTTCTGACACCTTACAATGGCTATAAAACAAAAGACATGCATGTGAGAGAGAGTGGTTATGGAAATTAGAAAGGCACTGTTGGAGGTTGGTAGTAAGAGAATTTGTGGAAATGGAGGTCTTTGGGGGTGCTAAGAAACATTGTTGCACCGGGCACCACAAGTGCTGAAGCTGGCCCTGGTAACACGTTACTAACCTACAATAGCAATCCATAGATGGCTTTGTTTTTAGGTTTCGACCTGGCCGTAGCACCTGCGAAGCAGGTGCTCCGCCCAGGGCGAAATCTTATGTCTCTACATATGGGGCTTTGGTCCCGCCTTGTCTTCCATTGGCTAGCTCCATAAATGGAGGCTAGCCATTGGAAGAGATGACTGTCAAACACGCTTTCCCCGTGAAAACGCGATTCAGGGGCGTTTCTGTGTCTTTTTTTAAGTCCCGCCCTCTCCTCTTCCCATTGGCTGGAATTTTACCTTCCAGCCAATGGGAAGGGGAGAGCGCGAAAAACACGCCCCCGAATCTGCTGGCCGGGACACCCCCGTGACGTCATTCCCCGGGCCGCGCTGTGATTGGCTGCCGGCCCGGGACCTGACTTGTTGCCGTCTGGAGCTTATCTGCGTTCCGAGCACTTTCTCGGAGATACACTGAAAAGTAAACACACTCACTTACAGATACAGCCTATTTCTTATTCGCGGGATGGTACTTACAATTCAGCAAGTATACTCGGATAAAGCGAGCTGTAAATACCAACATTCACATAAAAGAACCGTGGCCCTAGTGAGCTACACAGGCATGGAATTGGGAAGCTCGGCATCTCTGCACTGTAACAGTCCCACTTCTGACACACCAACAAAGACACTCGCAGACACACATTTTCACTAAGTCTGTCTGGGCACATACTTAATCACAATGAGCGCCATGCTCCTGCCGGATGCACTGACAGACAGACGCTCACTTTCTCTAACGGTCACAAGTCTGACACTCTTAACAGACAGCTAGCCCCCGGGCGCATCGCTCTCCCGAGTGACTCCCACGTCCGTCTGTCTGTGCTGCTGTGCTGGGCCAGGCCCAGGTGTAGCAGCCCGGGAGTGACGTCACGCGCTGCTCAGGCAGCGGCACTTCCGGGTTTGAGGAAGGTGGAGGAGGGAGAGAGACGGGGTGCGAGCCAGGGCAGCAGCTGGAGCGGGAGCGTCACAGCGGTCGCTTCTCCCGTAACCCCGCCCGCCAGCTGGGCACACCGGGCATTCGGACGGGCATGGCGGGGCGCCGGCTTAACTGAGAGGCTTTTGGCGCCGGCTGAACGGGCTTCTCTATCTGCCGGGTCTGAGGCGCGATGTGATGACCATGGACTGCCGGATCAAGTGAGTGACAAGCAGAGAGGACAGCGTGCAGAACCAGGGGCATGGCAAAGAGCTGTGCAAATAGAAGACGGGGTGATATGGGCATATGACGTGACAGAGCTCTGGGCATTGGAGGGCAGACAGCAAAGGGTTCTCGGGGGGGGGGCACGAAGTGCCACGGAGGGTGCTGAATGCGGGTAGAGTGGCATACATCGAGTTTTGGCAGGAAAGAGCAGAGAGTGGAGGGCTCGGGAGAGTACAGGAATGTTGCATCATAAGGCATAGGAGATACAGGGCAGAAAGTAAAACGCATGGGAGAGTAGCAATCCATCAGATGCTCAAGCATGGCAGGGCAGAGAATCGAGTGATCTCAGGGCAAGCGTGTGACTAGCAGGGGGTGCAGTGTTACCAAGAGCTTTGACATATGAGGTCAAGCAGTTGTGGACACTGGCATACCAGGACATAGGAGGGGGTCCCACTGCCCAGGACTGTCTGCACTGTTGTGCTAAAGTGCTATGCGCAGAGTAATATGAGTTGTGGGATAGTGAAAAGCTCAGGACGGAAAGACCAATGACCCCATGACTCAGGAGTGCTTATGTGTGATTCTTATGTCATACTTCTAGTTGTGCAGAGAAAACTACGAGTCCCAGAATGCTGTTTGCTAACAGCCAATAATGGCGGGCGGTGTTACAGCAGACTGCTGAGGGCCTCATGTTGTGACCGATGTGATTAAGACCCTGGGGGGCCCATGTCCTGCCCTCATTCCTCAAAACATAATTTTGAGAGCTTAGCACATGCCAGGCTTATCAGTACTAGGAAAGATTCACATTTAGTAAAGTCTTCCATTTTGCCCGTTCTATATTTGAAAACACCAACAATCTCACCCGCTGTCTACACATGAGGGATCCCGAGTGTGTGCGTGTGTGACTGCTCCAGTGTGTGTGTGTGTGTGTATGTGACTGCTCAAGTGTGTGTGTGTGTGTGTGTGTGTGTGTGACTGCTCCAGTGTGTGTGTGTATGTGACTGCTCCAGTGTGTGTGTGTGTGTGTATGTGACGGCTCCAGTGTGTGTGTGTGTGTGTGTGTGTATATGTGACTGCTCCAGAGTGTGTGTGTGTGTGTATGTGACTGCTCCAGTGTGTGTGTGTGTGTATGCGACTGCTCCAGTGTGTGTGTGTGTATGTGACTGCTCCAGTGTGTGTGTGTGTGACTGCTCTGGTTGTGTGTGTGTGTGGGGGGCTCTGGGTGTGTGTGGCTGGCTCTGGGTGTGTGTGGCTGGCTCTGGGTGTGTATGTGGGTGGTAGTAATTGCTACCTGCTGAGCTCGTCCGTAGGGTACAATAGTTCTCTCATTTGCGAGAGATTAAGCTATTGGCAATGTAAATGACAATGCCATTTATCTGTTTTCAAAACCAACACATAAATACAAATTTTGTCATTTACAATGCCAATAGCTCTAACTTCTCCAAAGGCGAAACCGTTGCATTGTAAATGCTTGTTTAAGTATTTTACTCACCAACTATTTCACGCAAATGGGGCTTTTTCCGATCACCTATTGTTTGTATCCCACCCCACCTCACGACATCCACACGTTTTTCGTGCTAAATTGTGAGCCCGTGCCTGAGGCGCGCGCGCAGTTCAAGGCACGCACACAAGCCCAGATGAGAAACACTTAGTACCACTTTTATTAAAACCATACGAAGTTTTCCCAAATTCTTCACCAAGCATGTTAGTATTCTCAAGTCATTCGCAGGGGTGATTAATGTCGCAGCCCGCCGTGAAAAAAAAAAGAGCTGGGGGAAGATAACGAGTCTGCCGGGACAAACAAAAGAAAACCCACACACACCATGCTCAAGTCGAGCCGCATCGCAACAGAGCCTGCACTGTCAGGAGCGACACTACACAAAAAGAGCACTCGGAGGTCAGCGACCCTGTGTACAACAGTATGACATCAGGAGTACAGCGCCACACATACTACTGGTATTAACATAATCTATAAAATATTACTGGAGTGAATGCTTAGAGCACATGACTAGTCGCAACAACCAACATTAACTACTAGATTAACCAATAACCTTGTGTTCTGGAGTAGCGTTCTACTCGCCGTAAAGCGCTTCAACACCTCCTCAGGGGTAGTAAGCACTGTATACAATTATAGGTGAAACACTTTGGGAGCAGTGTGTATACCCGCTGTATTACTTTCCTCGCATATTCCCTTTACTGCACTCTGCCGACTCCCTCGCTAAAGCAGCTAACACCCTCCTGCTCCTCAAAGTGGTTTGTCATCTTTCTGGTGCCTTTCTGATAGCGGCCATGGCCGCAAATGGAGCAAAGCTATCAGGACAGAGAGGGTGACTGGTGGGGCTCAGCCACACTGCCACGAGAGAAGAGCAGGAGGGGCCCGGGATAACGGGCCCGGGATAAAGCCCCCGGATAAGCAACTGAGTGCTGCAGCTTTTAATTTCCTTGTAAGTAAAAGGGATACAATTATTTACCAGTCTGTTAATCTGATCCCTGGCCTTTTACTAGGCGAGTTCTTCCTGGGCGACCTGCCTCCCTCCTTGGAGAGCCGTGCTGACGTCAGAGCAGCTATATCTGAAGGCCCTCTGGCCTCCCCGTGAACCCCTGCGCCTGTGAGCTCCGTGCCTGCCCGACATTCCGACGGGCGCCTTGGGATTGGGTCGCGCGTGTGAGCTGGCTACGTTACAAGCTCACACGCGCGACCCAATCCCAAGGCGCGCGTCTGAATCTGCCTCCACCATAGACAATGCTGCGCGTGTGGCCAGCTCTTGTCTCCACTCCTTGTCGGGTCTTGTCTGCTGAGCCGACGACTATGGTTCTCTGGCGATAACGCGCTTCGCGCTCTTCTAGCCGAGACCCAAAAATGGAACGCTGTGCACATATCCATATCAATCTGTGTGCGAGTTTGTAAACAAATATGGTACAATTGCAATGTAATACAGTGGGACGTGGTGCACTTGTCCATATCACTCTCTGTGTAAGTGAGTAACCATTGTGCCCTTAAAAAGGTCCAAAAAAGACCTTTTAAACGTAAAACCATGCTTCGATTCCGTACACAAAAAGACTGTTGTCATACCTGTCTTGCTATGTCAGATCACTCTGAACCTAAGTATTTGAGGTAAACAAAATTATGAGTCTGGCTAAAAACTGGGATAATATCAATTTCACCACATCTTCAAACAATCTATCAGGATCATAAGAGTATCCTACCTCTGTGCTGGTTGATCTTCCGTCCCGGCCAGTAGAGTACTAGAATTCTAAATCGGTACAAGGAGTAACATTTGTATCAGTGTGCGTATATGGCGCCACCATTTTCAAAACCTCATAAAAGTGCAGAAAGCATCTCACCTACAATCAATCAATCAATCATATCATTTGTAAAGCGCACTACTTACCCGTGAGGGTCTCAAGGCGCTGGGGGGTGGGGAATGCTGCTACTGCTCGAAAAGCCAGGTTTTGAGGAGTCTTCTGAAGGTCAGCAGGTCTTGGGTCTGCCGAAGGTGGATGGGAAGGGTGTTCCAGGTCTTGGCGGCGAGGGGGGAGAACGATGTGCTGCAGGAGGTCGCTCTTCGGATGTGGGGGACTGTGGCGAGGGCGGCGGAGCTGGCGGGTGGGGGTGTAGAAGCTGAGTCGTCTGTTGAGGTACAACCTACAAATCTTCAAGTCGCAACCAGAGGAATGTGAGGCAGTGGAGGACGCACCCCGCTGCTTCTGTGGGTTTGAACTTATCAGGGTTCTTTACCGGCGAGTTTGTTTGCCTTCTTTTCTTCTTATTATACGACTGAGAGGGCACGTATGTCTCTCCTGTAAATTTGGAGGTATTTTACCAATTTAAGTTAATTTGGGGTGCCATACCGTATACAACATTGGGTGTTTTCTGCAGTGAGGAGTGACAAAAGTTTTAATAAGGACTTTTATGTAGGGCACTGATTGCTGGTGCTTTGGTGAATTTTGAATAACAGTCTTGAGAATTAAGGTTGTGGATCTTGCATTATCAGAAGTACAAGGAATCTTTGTGGTTTGATTAAACAGTAGGACAAAGAACTTTGTGCCAATCGCCTTGATAAAGACTCAGTGGAGACGAAACACTTGTTGGCAACCTTTTTTGATGGATGTAACAGCTACAAGAAAATAAAAGGATTACATTTGAAGAAACTAAAAAAGTGGACTCTGTTTATCATGTATGAACTTGGAATTTGGAAGAATTTTCACTAACTGGCCAAATTGTTTAAGGAATAAATCTTTATTTTTGGGTCAGAAATGAATCTCTCAAACTGAAAATTGTTTGTGGGATATATGAACATTGGAGGGTGTTCTGGCAGGCACCTATTCACGTCAAGTCGGCTCAGTATCTACCGCCGTGTATTACTGCCACGGCAGACATGCGTACTGAATCATATAAAAAAAGCAACAGGAACGCTCTAACGGGGTTAACTGTTTGATCTTTGCCGAAGCGAGTGCCATATTGGGGGCGATCTCTACATAACAACATGCTGTGTCCAAAGAAATAAAGTAAAGATAAACACCCATGTACCTTATTTTGTACAATCCGACTGGTAACGTGATTTCTTTGTGTGTTCCATGTATGACAGTAGTCTTTTGTTGTGTACGGAATCGAAGCATGGTTTCACGTGTGAAAGGTCTTTTTTGGACCTTTTTAAGGGCACAGTGGTTACTCACTCGCACAGAGAGTGATATGGATAAGTGCATCACGTCCCTCCGTTTTACACTGTGAATGTGCGATATTTGTATACAATCTCGCACACAGATTGATATGGATAAGTGCACTGCTTTCCATTATTTTATATTGTATATGTACAATATTTATGCACAAACCTGTATAGCATCCTTGGTTCGGATAGGCACAATAATTTTGAAACAAATTATTTGGTGTGATGAATTCAGTATTATGATGTATGATGGACTATACACTATTTTCAATGCATTGGTTTTGGGTTTCCACAATACTTAATAAACATAGTGTGTGCTGGTTTCGACACACTACAATTGTTTATAATTATTTTTCCAGCCCTATAAAAGCCATTGGTTACCGACCCAGACGACGAAACACGTGTTCAGACGACAAAACACGTGTTGGCTGGACAACTAAAAAGAAGAAAATAAAGACCAAAAAATATTGTTTTGGAACTGTGTGCCATGATATGATTGCAATAAGCTTATATACTGTCTTTTGTATGTGCATGGGCTGCATTTTGATATTAACACCGACCATTTTGGATCGCATTGAAGAGATACAGGTGGTTCACCCCTCCCTTGGAGTACCACACCTGCATACTTTTAGCTTGGACGTATCATTAAAGAGTGAGCACGATCTCCACACTGTGTTTCTTCACCCACCATGTGGCAATTCATAATGAAAGAATGGTTTGCAATGATTTTATTTAATCCTGCAACAGAATAAAACCCTTGAACCATTTACATAGTGCAATCTGGGAGTTGTACTTTTGCTTCAATTTAATTGAACCAGTACATCTGGCAACAATAGTATGTAATAGCAAAAGCCAGAAGTGGTGACTTGAAGCCATCTTTGGAATTATTTTACAGCTTGTACATCTTGTGATCAGCAGACGCTGAACCAGTGCTTGATTTCCTACCAGGTAAATTTGATTATGCACGAAAACCTTTGCATATGTTAAATACATTTAAAAATAGAAGTTCCTTTTTCATAGTACAATAAATAAAACTGTGTTAAAAATCCACATTTGTACTGTAAGTAAAACCGTTTTAAAATCCTCATAAATAAAGTGCACTCATGATTTTTACAGTCTTAAAAGTACTAGCATGCTTGCGCGTCAGAGAGTTCGGGTGAGAATACGTTGTCAAATTCAGCTGCTGACCTATCTTTAGCCCTCCGCTGTGCTTGTTACTGTACTCAGTGAATTGATGTAAAGTGCCAGGACAGCAATAGGGGGCTCTTTTTAGGCTTATTGGGACGAACTTGGAATGATTGATTGCCGGTTTTAAAGTGCTTGTGCAGGTTTTACGGGACAAGTCTCATATGAGGCCTGGTTCCACTGTGTTAGGTTGACTCGCGACCAGTGACTAAGAGGTTTTTTAGGCTCTTTGCAACGGTGTCAAAGAATTCTGTGAGCCCGCAGTTTAGTTGCACTACAGATGGATTGAAGCACAGCTTTACTGCCTGCCTGCAAGTCCTGATGCTGTGCTGCTTAAATATTGGTCTTAATAAAGTACACCTTTATATCCCTTAGATTATGGCAATTACAGATGACGTGAATAAGGTCCTCAGACGACAGGGCTGCTTGTCTCCTCCTCTTTCCCATGGGGGTAGAAGCAGGGTAATTGAAATGACACCTAGATGGAGCTTTAGAAATCTTTCCTTGGTTACCATTTTTATTCCCATTTTAAAGTAGAATTGGGGTTTGAGGGCTTTATAGTTGTTGAGCACTACTCTAGGGCAGATATTAATTGAGTTGCCTTTGTCTCTGTTTTTTTGAATGAATGGTGCTCCATTGAAGTACTCTAGAGACCTGTCAGTCCCAGGAGTTCAATGGAGTCTTAAAATATATTCTCTGGCTGGCCATTTTCCGAGGCGATACAGCTGAATCCAGAGGAGGAAGTTTAGGGATCCTTCTTTGGCTCTTCGGATTTTATTCCAACCAGTGCTTTGATTCTTTCAATGTTAAGAACGTAGCTTGTTTTTTTCTTGGTTGCTTTAGGACACCAATCCCCCATTTGAAATTCTGGGTTTTAATTAAGGAAGTTTGCTCGTGATTAGTATCATATCAATACGAAGCCACCAGATAGCTAATCTTAATCTCTCCTTTATTTTACTAATTCCCAAGTGACTTCAAGGCCCAAACAGATCAGTATATTTCTCACGGCCAGTGGCAGAACCACCCTTATGCTGCAAAACAGATAACTCTCCTTTGTGACCCATTCCTATATTATTTTGCGAAATTCGTTTATCTGGTCATCACTTCTTTCCTTACACTTCCAGTATCAACATCACCGCCTTCATCAGGCACTGCTCTTTTTCAGCTCTGACTTCCTCTCTTAATATTTTGATGATCACACAAACCTTTTCATGACAACAGATCTCCTCCTCTTCACCTTCTTTCTCCAAGCCAGCAACATCTTCAACTGGCACCACTGCGACAGTCTGCTGCCACATTACAAACGCTGGGAATGTACACCACTTCAAATGTATGTTTCTGTAGTCTGATAACCCACCTGCATTTTCTGCTAAATGCAGTGTCTAAACAGTTCTTGTAGATTTTTCTAGGGGATTTGTGGTTTGACTTTATGGCAAAGCAAGTTTTCCACAAGAAACTCTTGAACTTATATATGTCTCAGAACACCATCAATGCCTTCTTTTCAAGGACAGAGTAGTTAACTCCACTTAATTACTTTAAGGCAAAATCAATTGTTTCTTCTCCTTTATTTGACCTCTGTAGCAGCAGGAGCAAGGGTCTTAAGTCTCAGTTCCTCAGACAAATATAGATTCAAAATGACAAGTTCCTTCTCACACCTTTCATCCCAAACCAATTCCACTTTGCTCTTAAGTTGCTCTCTAGTGACATGTATTGCATGCAAGATTCCTGATGGATTTGCTATCCTTCATGCATTTCAGTGAGCACCTCAACCCTGCAAGTCTTGCAGATTTAATATCTTCTACACAAATTCCTTCTTGAAGGCGTAAATAAGTGAGCTAGGTAAACATTTCTCTGCGTTCAAAACAGCACTTCTCCTTCAACGTAAGGCAATATTCCTGAAACTTCTCGTAGTCCCTTCTCACACTAAAGATCATGCTCCTGCCTAGTACTTCATACCAAAACACCATACATCGTCTTGATGGAAGAAACTGCTCTCAGAAATATAGTACCCTCTACGATCAATCTACATTTCATCCATTTAAATTTGTAAGCCCCAATATGTTCTGTAAAGGCTGTCTGCTTATTTCTCATCATGTAACCAAATCTGATGGTAAGTTGTGAAAATCTTTCCTCCAGGCAAGGTTACTGTTGGACCCGGCCTTTTTGGCAGGTTCACCTCGAGACTTTTTTGCTTTTTCCTAGCCTGTTTCTGTGACCTGGTGTTGGTGATTTTTGGCCTCTGCGCACTTTTTCACTGTGGTACAGTGTAAAGTGCTTGAGCTCTCTGTGTATGTGTGGTGAGTGACCTGCCCTCCCATAGGAATGCATGGGGAATATGTATGCCCATGGTAGTTCCTGATGTGGGGGGAGTGCAGGGTTGAGTTTGGTATTTACAAACTCGTGAGATTGAATGCTGCGCAATGATATATGCAGCATGATTGTGTCTAGTGTAGAAGTGCCACTTCTAGAAGTTGAAAAAACAGGGGAATTTTTACCTAAGCCTCTGCGAATAATTTAACACTCAATGTTGTGTGGATAAACGTAACTTTATTCGTTTACCCAGACCATTAGTTTCGTCATTGGTTTTTACTGATTTAGCTTGTCTTTTTATGAACAGAAAAGAAAATTGCCATCAACCTCACATATAGCCATATGTGAATTCCATTACATTGTGTGAGTATTTACAAGAATTGCAACACAAAATATGTGAAAAAACATGAACATCACAAAGTGCTCGACATTAAACATATGCATGGACAATGAATTAACCAAAACAATTCATTTAAAGGCTCAAGGGTAAACAGTATTCACATGAGGCCCCTGGCCAAACACACTGAACGAATCTGTGAAGCTAAGCAATTCAAAATGCGAAACAGTGGTTTCAAACTCTAGGTTCAAAAACACAATAAATGTCCAAGATTAAACAAGCCGACGCGTTTTGAATCCTGTTAGCTGATTCACAGGAATCTCATCAGGGCAGTATAATTCTAGTCCATAAGCAATATTTCTAAAACAAAAAAGGGAAAGTGCGTTTTAATCAAAAGTGAGTAGTCCTCGAGCCATTTAAATGGCTCGAGGACTACTCACTTTTGATTAAAACGCACTTTCCCTTTTTTGTTTTAGAAATATTGCTTATGGACTAGAATTATACTGCCCTGATGAGATTCCTGTGAATCAGCTAACAGGATTCGAAACGCGTCGGCTTGTTTAATCTTGGACATTTATTGTGTTTTTGAAACTAGAGTTTGAAACCACTGTTTCGCATTTTGAATTGCTTAGCTTCACAGATTCGTTCAGTGTGTTTGGCCAGGGGCCTCATGTGAATACTGTTTACCCTTGAGCCTTTAAATGAATTGTTTTGGTTAATTCATTGTCCATGCATATGTTTAATGTCGAGCACTTTGTGATGTTCATGTTTTTTCACATTTTGTGTTGCAATTCTTGTAAATACTCACACAATGTAATGGAATTCACATATGGCTATATGTGAGGTTGATGGCAATTTTCTTTTCTGTTCATAAAAAGACAAGCTAAATCAGTAAAAACCAATGACGAAACTAATGGTCTGGGTAAACGAATAAAGTTACGTTTATCCACACAACATTGAGTGTTAAATTATTCGCAGAGGCTTAGGTAAAAATTCCCCTGTTTTTTCATTATATTGGCCCTACCTACCCTCTTTCCCACAGGGCCCAACCACCTTTGTTTATTGACTTCTAGAAGTTGGCATATTTGTGTAATTTGTGCCTGGCGTGTGATTGACTGGAGCCTGGCTCCAGGAGTGAGCCTGGGCCTGCTTGTGGATTGACTGTCTGGTTTGAGGGTCCTGAATGGGGCTGGGTTTTCCCCACACAATGCTGGCTCCACCCCCTGGGGTGCGTCTGCTGTCCCTAGCCTGGCCAGTGAAAGGAATTCCCTATAACCAGTTCTATCTGGTTCTCACATTGCCTGCACCCTGCTAGACAAAGGAATTCACTGTAAAAAAAAGGGGCTGTGTCCCCTTACAAAATGTTCTTGTTCTTGACTTGAATCCTGCCAGGGGCGTTCTGCTGCTTGGGACCAGGGGAAGGCTTGCCTCCCTGGGCCCTGCCCAGCCCCTGGATACCTGGGGGACTTTCCTTTTCTGGGAGCTGCTGTGCTCCACCTTATGTCCTGGACTACTGAGGTCCTGGACTCCTGAAGGACTTTGTTGCTTTATTTGTGCCTCTAGCGCTTTTGGAGCGCTTTATTTTGACCTTTGCAGCATGGAGCTGCTCTCTGACCTGCTCGTGTTTTTAGGCAGGAGCCTACCCTGCATATTGCCCGTATTTTAAATATTTTTATGCACGGGTGCCCACCCCGTTTATGGGTGCCTTTGCGAGTGCCCACCTCGCTGCTACATTTATTTTGACAACCGAGGGTGCCCACCCCTCTTTCACCGCTGCGGCCCTCGCTCGCGAAAAAGGAAGTCAGGCGAAAGTCTCGCCTGACGGCGGCCGGGACTTCCGGTTTGGAGAGGAAGTCCTGCACTCGCCGCCGGAAAGAGAAAGTCCCGGTCCCTAGATGGGGGACCGGGTGAAGTCCAGCGAGGCGACCAAGCTACGCAGGGCTCCCGTGCTGAAGGAGAGCCCCGCAAGCGTGGTGAGCAGAGGCGGAGGGGGCGCGGACCTGATTATTGACAGAGCGCTAGTGCGCTCCACCAGGGCATATGTAGTTCCCTAGAGCCAGAGGGCTCCAACCATTTGGGGGCAGAGAATTCACAGAGTCAGATGGCTCCAACGCCCCTCAGCTGTTTGAGAGCCTGTGTGGCTCCAATCCCTGCGGCGCAGTTTGTCTAGGGCCAGTGAGAGCCCTTGCCGCAGTATGAAGTTCACAGCTGCCCAGCAATTAGTGGGCAGCTGCACCGTTTAGGCGCAATGTGAAAGAGAGAGTCCCTGTGTGGGACAGAGATGGCACAGTGGTGCCAGGCCTTCTACAGCTGCGCAGCACTTAGTGCCAGCTGCAACGTTTAGGCCTTGTGACTGTTCCCAGGTGCCCAGCAAGTAGTGGGCACCTGCAACGTTTAGGTTTTGCGCCGGTGGCGCACCCCTGACTGGCGCTGCATTGGCAGCGCGCCCTGACATTCTGGACACAGGGCTTTTTGAGTCCCCTTGTTGGATGGCCAGTCGGCCAGGGGGCTGGTATGTGATTTCTGCGCAATGTGATTTCTATGTTTTTGATAGTAATTGCTAAGGTGATGTTTGCGCAATGTGATAATGAGGTTATTTTACCTGTGTAGGTTTATGTTAGTGAGAGTTTATTTCACTATGCGAGTCACGCCCCTAAATGTGAGTTATGCTTAGGGGGAGAGTCTAATGTGTTTAGACTAGTGAGAGATTGCCTACTGTAGTTTTTACTAGTTAGGCCCAAATATGAGTTATGCGTAATGTGCTATGCCATTATGCCTGTGACACCTCTGAATGTGTTTTATGCATTATGTGTCTTACCTACACCTCTGAATGTTTTTATGCATCATGTGTTTTCCTGTGCTGCACCTCTGAATGTGTTTTGATGCGTCATGTGCCTTGTTCTTACACCTCTGAATGCGATTTATGCATCATGTGTTTCCTTCCCTTACACCTCTGAATATTTTAGGCATCATGTGTTTCTCCAGTACCTCTGAATGTGTTTTGATGCGCCTTGTTCTTACACCGCTGAATGCATGTTTATACATCATGTGTCTTTCCTACACCTCTGAATGTTCTATGCATCATGTGTGAAACTTCTGATTGTTATATGTTCAAAGTGCTATTTCTAACAGTATTTCTAGTTCTACTAAGTGCTGGTTCTGAAGTGGCCCACGTGGCCCTGTCCTGATGTAAATAATCCCTTGTGAATATTGCCCGTGCCAGTTTGCACAATGTATATTGTGTGATTACTTTCTGATGTGTTTTGACAATACAAAAGTTATTTTTATATAACCTTGTGTGGAGTTCCTTTTGTGGTGTGCCTAGGATGTTGTTGCTGTTCTCTGCTTGGGCAAATGCTTTACACATTGCCTCCGGGATAGGCCTGTCTGCTCGTGCCAAGCTACCAAGGGGGTGAGCAGGGGTTTACTTTGGCGTGTGACTCCCTTGCCCTGACTAGAATGGTGGTTTCTGCCTAGCTTTTGGCGTCCGCCTTAGCCAACCAGAAATAGCCAGTTCTAACAGTTACCATCGATGCCACGTTATTTGGCAATGGGGGCCTATCCACTAGGACCGCTTTATTTTAGGGCTCTTAAATCAACACTAAGCCTTAGGTTCCCACTAGCCTTCAGAGCTACAACTTTTGGGGCCAGCTACTCAGTTGTGTCCACAGATTCTGTTGCACCCATCTTGCACAACTTGTATAACTCTCCTTCTCCATACATAAAGGCAACTTTCTTACTCTAACTACCACAGGGACAGCATTTTCTTCAGTTGAAATTTTATATTCACGAAATCCAAACACCCTGTTATTTCTGAACACCCTTCCTAGGAAAACCCGTCTCCCAAGTCCATTCTGTACCCAGTTTGTTTGATTTGCACCTAGGGTTGAGCATTAGGGTGGCAGAAACAACCAAAAGCCCTTTTGTTGTCGCCATCCCAAAATGTTACCCCCTATTTTGTATTAGTTACCCATATCCACGAGGAAGTGTATTAATTTTATGTATTCATCTTACCTTCAAACATTTTAGTATTGATATTATCAGAAATTATCATTATGCAAGAACAACTTGAGTTCCAACATCTACTCTTCCATATTCAGTCACTCCTTAGCTGTGTTGTACATCAGCGTTGCTGTTGTCCATTGTATGGTATGGCTTGTCATTGTACTATTTGTCGTATATTATGGGCCGGTATGATATGATTTGTCATTGTATAGTATAGTATAGTATAGTACGGTATAGCCTGTCATTGTATGGTATGGTATGGTATGGCTTGACTGTCATTGTATAGAATGGTAAGTTATGGCTTGTCATTGTATGGTATGGCCTGTCATTGTATGATATGGCATGGTATAGTATTGGCTCTGGTATTAAACTTCCGAACTAAGGCTAGTTCATGTGGAATTTCAACTATTTACACTGAGAGTTTACAGTGATAGTATTAAAGTGGTAAGTTATATTTATGATCAGATGTCAATATGTTCCCTCATTATTGTTTAAAATTAGATCAACATTATTTGTATGTGACATGGCAGTCAAGATAACTCTTTTACCAGGGGTGCTGTTATTTGTATTGATAGTGCAGGCAGGAAGTACTGGACAGCATGACTAATCTGATTCGGAAGTACATTATTGCTAGCCTTAAGGCCAACCGTAGTATCCCATACCTACTTTTTTGTTGTGTTCTGTCTTCTAAGTTCCTTACATGCCACAATGTCCCACGTAGAGAATCTTTTGTTATAAGTCAGTTCACTTTGCAAAATGTTTTCAGATGTCCATGTAGTTTTACCGACTAGGATTTGGGGGATTACTGTCCAGGTAGAAAAGAACCCTTGTGCTAAGAAAGGTACTTGGTTACAAGATTGAATCCTCTCTTCCTGTTTTCGAGAGAGAATCTTTAATAGTAAGCACAAGCTTGGGAGAACCTGTAAATATAGCCACTGAATGGTATGGAAGGGAAGGACTGAACAGTGCAAACCTGGACTCTTCTACCATGTTTGAAAGTCCCTAATCGAATTGTAAATACGGCTTCCAATGGTGTTCCGTCTGCTTTGATCTCAGTTTTTAGGGTTGACTTGTTCTAAAACCAATTTTTAAAAGCAATTATATTAAATGTAGAAGACTTGCTAGGAAAATATATTATCTGATCATTTCCAACCCAGTGAATACTTTATCTCTCTACCCTTCCTTCTTTTTTTAGGTTTCGCCTGTCGAAAGCTGCACACCGCGCAGCTTTTCGGCGCAGGAGAAATCTTATGTGAACAGTATGTGTGTGGTGTCCCGCCCCTCTGTTCCATTGGCTAGCTCCATAAATGGAGGCTAGCCATTGGAACAGAGATCTGTCCGTCAATGCCGGAGCAGATTCGTGGGCGTTCCCGAGAATTTTAGGCTTTTGCCCACGTCATGCGGCGGTGGGCGGGTGTTTTTTTTTTTTTTTTGTCAAGGTTTGTTTTTCTCATTTCTAATGTGTCTGTTGCCGGGATGGACGTGTCCCGCTCTCACCCGCAGCCCCGCAACCCCCCGCGTTTCGCTCCCGGAACCCTGCACTCGTTTTTTTAAAATCTTTTGTTCACGAATATTGTCCATGCGGTGCCTAGTTTATTCTGCTAGTCTGTGGTGAGTGTTCCCTGCACTCTGCCCGTTCCATGAAAACTCGCTGCGCCATGTTACCCCCGATCTTATCGCCTCTCGCCCCTCCCCCCTCCCCCACACTACCATCACGCAGCCTAGCAGTGTGCCATGCAGGTAGAGTTGCTAGCAGGTAAGCAACATATTTTAATTATTTTTTATATCCCGTTCCCGTCCCCCCTCCCGCTGTCCGTGAGCCCGTCCCACCTCCCGCTGTCCGTGAGCCCGTCCCCCCTCCCGCTGTCCGTGAGCCCGTCCCCCCTTCCAGTTTCGAAATATATATGTTTGTGTCTGTATTTTCGGTTTAAAAACATAATTTGTATCAGTTCTAAGTGTGGCTTTTAGAACGTTATCGATTTTGTTGGTCTCTCTCTCTCTCTCTCTAGCACTTTAAGGGTCACCTTGCAACTTGCTCACATTCATTTACCTTTCCCCGAGTCACCAAAGCTCTTCATAGTAACAGCGGTTTCTGCAGAAAACTAGGTTAGTCATCAAGATCACCACCCGTTTACGGGTGACCTGGTCTCCACTCACCGTCCACAGCACAGTGCCTGAAGAACGCTAGCTATGCAAATGTTGCTGCCACTCAAGTCTTGTTGCGAGGACAGATTTTGAAAGCTCCTGGCAGGCGAAAGCTGCAAAAAACCTGGGACCAGCCGGAGAGGGCATTTGTTCAAGGGGCTTGTTGTCATGCCTCAGCACACCTTTCACTGCCACACAGAGTGCGGGGTTATTCTTCACATGCCTAAACTAAGCTAACTCATTTATCTGTGAAAAGGGTTCATACTACCAGGGAAAAGAATGCATGTTGTTCTTGCAAGCGGAGTATATACTGATCCACACAATCTGGGCGACAGAAGAAATTTTAAAGAAAGATTCCCAAAGCACCCTTTAGTAGCAAAGAGATAATCCAACAGAGAAGTCAAGAGCCAGGTCATATGGGAGATGAGAAGCAGCTTTAACAGACAGACATGCAGCCTGCGGAAGAGTGCGAGGGGCTCTCGATTAAAACACAGTGTCTGTATGTACCATGCCTCTGCTTCGGGCTGATCTCCAAGGCCTCTGGGTGTAAAGGAACAAAGGCCTCGCTTTACAAGACAAAATCAAACTGTCAAATGAGAGGTAAACAAAGGCATCAGCTTCACGTCACTGCTGCAGAACCCTAACCCATCAGAATATGAGGTGACATCGACTCATAGCCCAGCCCACTCATCACCCCCCTGGTCCCCTTTCAACATGCACAGGATGCTGGAGAATCAATACCCCAACAGGAGTAACACACATCACTAACCAATCATGCCCCGGAACAGCATTAGTTCTTCTTGACGGACTGTAACCTGACGAAATCAAAGAAAAGCAACTGACAAAATGTAAAGTTTAGCAAAGGTAAATTTAACCACTTGGTCACTGTTACTTTATCAAGTCAGTTAGGCTAGTGCAGGTTCCTGGGTACCAATGCTCATAGAAGGTATTCTGGGAGTTGTTTTCGTTTGAGTGGCAGGCCGGATACCAATGGTTTGTTCAGAATAGCCAAGCACTGGAAACATGGCTGTGCTTGCTTCCCTGCCCCCTGGCTGTGCTTGCTTCCCTGCCCCCTGGCTGTGCTTGCTTCCCTGCCCCCTGGCTGTGCTTGCTTCCCTGCCCCCTGGCTGTGCTTGCTTCCCTGCCCCCTGGCTGTGCTTGCTTCCCTGCCCCCTTGCTGTGCTTGCTTCCCTGCCCCCTGGCTGTGCTTGCTTCCCTGCCCCCTGGCTGTGCTCGCTTTCCTGCCTCCTGGCTGTGCTTGCTTCCCTGCCTCCTGGCTGTGCTTGCTTCCCTGCCTCCTGGCTGTGCTTGCTTCCCTGCCCCCTGGCTGTGCTTGCTTCCCTGCCCCCGGCTGTGCTTGCTTCCCTGCCCCCGGCTGTGCTTGCTTCCCTGCCCCCTGGCTGTGCTTGCTTCCCTGCCCGTGCTTGCTTCCTTGCCCCCTGGCTGTGCTTGCTCCCCCGCCCCCTGGTTCCCCTTCCCCTGGCTGTGCTTGCTCCCCTGCCACCTGGCTGTGCTTGCTCCCCTGCCACCTGGCTGTGCTTGCTCCCCTGCCACCTGGCTGTGCTTGCTCCCCTGCCACCTGGCTGTGCTTGTTCCCCTGCCACCTGGCTGTGCTTGCTCCCCTGCCCCCTGGCTGTGCTTGCTCCCCTGCCCCCTGGCTGTGCTTGCTCCCCTGCCCCCTGGCTGTGCTTGCTCCCCTGCCCCCTGGCTGTGCTTGCTCCCCTGCCCCCTGGCTGTGCTTGCTCCCCTGCCCCCTCGCTGTGCTTGCTTCCCTGCCCCCTGGCTTCCCTGAGTGGGTGTGTGTGGCTCTGGGTAGGTGTGTGTGGCTCTGGGTGGGTGTGTGTGGCTCTGGGTGTGTGTGTGTGTGGCTCTGGGTGGGTGTGTGTGTGGCTCTGGGTGGGTGGGTGTGTGGCTCTGGGTGGGTGGGTGGGTGTGTGGCTCTAGGTGGGTGGGTGTGTGGCTCTGGGTGGGTGTGTGTGTGGCTCTGGGTGGGTGGGTGTGTGGCTCTGGGTGGGTGGGTGTGTGGCTCTGGGTGGGTGGGTGTGTGGCTCTGGGTGTGTGTGTGGCTCTGGGTGTGTGTGTGTGGCTCTGGGTGTGTGTGTGTGGCTCTGGGTGTGTGTGTGTGGCTCTGTGTGTGTGTGGCTCTATGTGTGTGAGGGGGGGCTCTGTTGGTGTGTGTGTGTGTGTGTGTGTGTGTGTGTGTGTCTGTGTGTTTTTGTGTGGCATTTGCCAGAGATTAAACTATTGGCATTGTAAATGACAATGCCTTTTATTTATCTGTTTTCAGAACCAACACATAAATACACATTTTGTCATTTACAATGCCAATAGCTCAAACTTTTCAAAAGGCGAAACCATTGCATTGTAAATGCTTGTTCTTTCTCTTGCATTTAAGTGGTTACTGTGCTACTAATTATATGGTTTCTGAGTGGTTTATATACAATATCTAGTTGATGAAGATGTTGCTTCTTGCTTTTTTGTGTATGTATGTGTGTGTGTGTATGTGTGTATATATATATATATATATATATATATATATATATTATTTTGTTCATAATTCTCCTGCCCCTCTTTCCCCTTCCCCCTATAAAATATAAAGACTTTAATGTTTAATTACGATTTTGTTTTCTATATACAGTATATTTATTGATTAATTCTTATTTGATATATTATGTATACTTTGTTATACTGTATTTTGTGGTACTAAATACAGTATTTTTAACACAGAAAAATGCAAGATCTAGCCTTGTGACCAGAGAGGGCCCCTGAGGGCTACAGCATGTATTATGCTACCCTCTGAAACACCTCGCCTTAGCACCCCCTACCATGCCGTTATAGACTGGGTGTTTTGGTGCAAACCAAAGTAAAGAGTCCACATGGTACCCACCCCTTGGGTGTCATGCCCACCAACACTGCGAGGGGCATGGATAAGTCACTCCTCTAGCAGGCTTTGCAGCCCTAAAGACCGGGTGCACCATACCACAGGCGAGGGCATAGCTGCATGAGCACTATGCCCCCACTGTGCCTGTGCCATTCACAGACATTGTGAGTGCAGTGGAGCCATTTTGGATACATGGGCTAGGAGTTTGTCAACACGGACCCTACAAATCAATGATGGCTTTACTGAAATCTGGGAAGTTTGGTATCAAACTCTCCAGCACATTACACACACACTGATGCCAGTGTTGGATTTAATGAAAAATGCACACAGAGGGCATCTTTAGAGATGCCTCCTGAAAAACGACCAACTCTGATGTGGTTCCTGACTGGCTCCCAGCCATCTGCCACCACCAGACAGGGTTCTGGATCCATAGGTAGAGAGCCCTCTGTTCTCGGGATCCTGGAACAAAGCACAGTCTGGATAGTGAATTGAATTTGAATTTTGAATTGATTTTGAATTTGATTTTTTTATTAACTGTACAGTTGATTAAAATCTTTACAGTAAAAGGAGGGAGTACAGAAAACAGTAATTGTTAACTTCTTTGCTTGATAAAAGGTGTACTACTGTGCTAATTAAAAAGGCAAATTAAAAACAGAATAGGGTGAAGGGGTACGACGCCCCTGTCTAAGTCCCATATGAATGGCCTTTTTCCAACCTTGTGTGCCTTTGAGTTAGTCTTAACGGCGGACGATTCATTCCTGGAGGGGCGTACCAGTTGGGCACTGTCAATGCTACTACGTAGCGAAGTCACTTCAGCTGTCGTCCGCTGCTTTTACCATGGGCTTCCCAAGTGTTAAAATGTTTTCGGTACTGGCTTTAAGGGCTAGCCTAATTTGGTGAACGAAATTCGCCAATCTCGCTAGGGTCATTGTGTTGATGGATGAGAAACACAAAGCTGATGCTTCAGAGCATGATTTTGGGCTCTGACTGAGACAGATCGGTCTCAGCAGTCGCCGGCGATCGATGTCGAAAAAAGGACAGCAGCAGAGAAGGTGCAACCAAGATTCCCTCTTGTAGGTGCATATTCTACAAGATATGGATTCCCCTCTTTGAGCCCATAAGGGGTTGAAGTCTGCTATCCCAAGCGTGGTCAGCCTCATGTATAGAATTTTGCTTCGGACATTAGTTGTTAGGGCCTCACTTAGATATAATTGTGCTTTTCCTACCATGTACGAGTTGTTTAATGGGTCCAAATGGGAGCTTTGACAGAGGGTTTTATGGTCGAGGTCAAAGGAGATTTCATAAACTTGTTTGTTGACTGCTCTCTTCCAAACATTCAGTGGGGTGTCCTGCCGCAGAATACCTTCTTCCTCAATCCTCAAAGTTTTGATTCCGTTTCCCAGCCTGGTATGCCATGTCGAGGCTGGCCCTTCGATGATAGATCTCAAGTGGTATTTAAGGGAGTTAGCCGGAGCCCTTAATGTCCTTAGATACAACTTTATAAGCTCCCCCTGGCAGATCAAGTCTGGCCTTGCTAGGCCAAGCTCCAGTCTCAGCCTGGATCTTCTTGCTGTCCTTGGTATGTGTAACACCGACTTGTATGCTTTAACTTGGGCTGAGTTGAGCAGAACGTCCAACTTTCCAGGAAAGGCAAGATGACCGTAAGAGATTGCCGGGAGAAGCTTTGCTCGCAGGGCTATCGGAATTGGACTGGCGGATGGGCTGATCAGGTTCTGACTTAGTTGTTTTAACAGATATGTTACCTTGTTGGCTTTGGAGGCCTGATGATTTAGATGTACATTGGCCTTTGCCCGTTCCGTGAACCAGACCCCCAAGTAGTTGTATGAGGCCACTGAGTTTATTTGAACGTTTCCTAGCTGCCACAATGCATGTCTTTTCCGTTGATAGGACCCCAAGATAATAACCTTGGTTTTCCCTTGATTGACAGACAATCTGTTGGCGATGTTGAATCTGTTTAAAGCTGTTAATGTTCTTTGTAGTCAGATCTTCGTGTGATCCATTATAGCCGTGTCATCGGCATACTGTAAAACTGGTAGCCTCACACTTCCTAGTCTGCGGGCTACTAGGCTGGCTCCTTTTAGGACTTCCCCTAGATCCGCTGTATATAAATTGAAAAGAGTGGGGGCCAGCACACACCCTTGCTTCAGCCCATTTTATGTGCCTATTTTGGGAGAAACTGTCCGAGTGCTTGTTTTGACCCGCACCCAGGTGGCCGCATATAGTGACCTAATTGCCTTCAGAAGATTCGATGGTATCCCCCACTTATCCAATTTCCACCATAAGCGTTTTCTGTCCACTTAGTCGAAGGCTGTACTATAGTCGACAAAGCAGCAAAATAGTGGTGGGTGGTTCTTCGAGGTTGCCTGGGCTGAGAGATGTGCTAGCGCCAGGACATTATCCTTTGTAGATGCCTGGGACCTGAAACCAGTCTGGTACATAGGTATTATGTTTTCTTTTTTGGCCCATTTTTCTAGGTCATTGAGTACTAGGCGTGAATATGCCTTGGCCTCCAGGTCGAGCAGGGCTATGAGCCTATAGTTCGATGGTTCTAGGCGGTCACCTTTTTTAAAAATTGGAACCAATATGGAACCCCTCCAGGAGTCTGGGGTTATGGCAGTCGTGTAGATGTAATTGAAGATAGAGATAAAAGAGTCGCCCAGAAGTCTGGTGCCTGTTTGAAGACCGGTGCTGGGATGCCGTTGGGCCCTGGGGCGCCGTTGTTCCTCATGCGCTTGATGGTTTTAATAACCTGTTGGGTGTTTGTCCAGGTTAGTATGATGCCATCAGCGTCGGCCGGGGAGCTGTTACCCCTCGAGTTCTTTCCTGGGCTCAAGAGTATGACTTCTGGATTTGTACTAATCTGTTGGACTTCCTCAGCTAACTCCGCTTTTTCTATTGATAGGTCTTCATTAGTGGGGACTTTTACATATAGCTGTTTCACATGTTGGATCCAATCTTTTTCGGGTACCCCGTTTTCTCTCGTTGGTCCTCGGTTGCACAGTCTGGATAGAGGTGTCATGCCTCCTCCCCCAAGATGGGCAGGGTCCTCGAAGAGGGAGCATCAAAGGCATGCTCTTCTTGTTAGGAGCAAAAGGCTGGGGTAGCTATTAGCAACTGGCTCCCACATGTACTGACACCCATTTTGGGCATGTGCACCTGTGAGAAAATCTAGCCAGGAAGGGAGGTGTGCTCACCTTTACCAACCCCAGCCCTCAGGTGGGAGAGGCAAGGTGAAGCACAGATCTCAGTCCCCGTCATCTTGTAGAAGGGGAACCCTCCAATCAGGAAGTGGCTTATGCCGCCCTCCCATTGGTGGATCGCATACTATGTGGTGTAGACACCCTTGGGAAGGGACCCATTGGTCCCAACATACAGACCCTTGTAACACCCCTAAATCCTAATATTTAGGGGCACCACTGCACCTTGCCTTTTCAGATTCGATATGAGAAGGAGGACCTAAGAGCCGTGCTGCAGAAGAGGAGGATTACAACATCTGCTTTGGCCTCGGCCCTACCTACCTGGCTCCAGCTCTGAACCACTGCGAGCTGAACTCGGTGTGTCCTGCTGCCAGGAGCCTCCAAGAACACTGGGGACCTGACCTGTCTTCACAAGGTACTCTTATCTCCTGTAAACACTGGATTTGTCCAGCACCAACCTAAGCCAGGACTATAGTTCCAGCTGGATCTGCGAGTCCTCACCACTCTGCACCCAACGCCCATGGGCCGAGTTCGAGTGGCCCACTTCCCCAGCGAGCCTGACCTGAGTGCCAGCATTGGACGATCTCTACCAACCTTCTCCTCGAGGCCTCCAGCCTCATCCTGTCCCCAACCGGAACCGGTGAGAAGAATCCAGCACGAAAGGACACCCATGCACCAGCAGCTTAGAAGTTCTGAGGTGCATGACCGACGGTGTCCTGGTGTACAGCAACTCTTCAACTTCATCCTCCAGTCGTTGGTTCCCTTCATCTAGTCTTCTGGCTCTAGCCTGCTGTCCTTTTCCGTGACCGACATCCTCCATTGAAGAGCATTGGGATCCTGACCCCTCCTAGGCACCTTGCTCCTCCTGTGCCGCTGGTGGTGTGAACTTGGTGCCAACCTGGGACCCCCTCTGCCCCAATCGTAACCCTAGGAGCTTGGCTCTTGAGATCGAGTGACCTGCCCGTGAGCAGCCCCCAACCAAGGTGATCCCCCTAGCCCCATTGGCTAACGTTGGTACCCTGCACTCTGCACAGAGCTGCCCTAGTGCCGCTGGTGGTGCCCCTTGAGTGCCAACCTGAACCTTGTGGAACATTGGTTGTACCCCAAAAACTCCTTTTCTGAAACCATCTACTTACCTGTACGTAACACTGTTTTTCTCCATAGGACTGATGGTGAGTTTTTCCGAAAATTCTTCTAAGTGTTAACTGTTTTGTACTGTACAAAAAGTTACCTATTGACTTCAAAAGAGTTAACCTGCTTGTAAATATTCTGTGTTGTTTAAACTATGCTAGGAGTGTGTTTCATGCCAAACTAGGCAAGAAATCCAAAAGTAATCAAAGTAATTATAAGCATTTTTGAACAGTTTACAAATCGTTTTCCCCATTGAAAAAGTAATCTGAATGTTCCTACAAATCCAGTATTCACTGTATTGCTAACAGTAACATTGTATGAGAAGTATCACTTACCTGCTACTAAGTATACCCTGGTTCTAGAAATAAAATAACACTATAACAACTATTTATACAAACAATTGGTCTGGGTTCAGTCTTTTAGTGTGTGGCATAATTTCTTACCTGCGTGTGAACAACAAATGCTTAACTCTACCCTCCTGATAAGCCTGACCACACTGCCATAAAAGAGAGTAAGGTATTATCTACTGTAGCCTCTGCTATACCTCTGGGGATTCTCTGGACTCTGCACACTCTACCTTACTTTGCTGTAGTATATACGGAGCCGGCTTTCTACAGGCAGCCTTTGAATCTGCTTGTATTACAGGAAATGGCTTGTTGTGTAGCAAAATACTAGCCCGTTTCCAAATGTATTTTAGATTGATTCTACCACCCACACAAGGTCTGTTTCCTTTTTAGAGGCATTTGGTGCATAAAAAAAATCCGGAAATAAAGTCACCATTCTTCTTTAATGTGAGCCATCAAATGGCAAAAGGTACATTTTAGAAACATTAATAATATATTTTCCCAAAGCATAGTGACTACACTTGCTGTGGTCCGGTGTCAGAGGCCTGTTTATCTCCTGTGCCTGTTACTTCATGACCTCTGAGATGGGAATTGCCACTCAAAATGTGAGTTGATTTTGTAACCATTTTGTTTGAGTGAATGTTCTTCAGAGCCATGTGCCTCGTTCTCCCCTAGCCTAGAGTTGGTATCCTCTAAGGCTGCAGTGATGTTAGTTGGGATCACGTGATGGAGAGTGGGTGACAAATTGAGGAGGAAGGTGTTTGTGTACTTGGAGAATGGATTAACGGCATCCAGGACTTCTTTAAAGGGGCCCCCAAGTTATTTTTTTAGGCGTTTTCTGCTTTGGATCCTTCTTCCCTTGTGTCCTATTAATCCGGGTGACGAGAATACTTACCATAAAGAAATTTACATTCAATGAGTTAGTTGATGCTGTCATTTTGAAGCTAGTGTTTATGGGAATGTTGTCATTGTGAATAAGCCCTTTTACTACATTGATCATTTTCAAGGGGGATGCTCAGTTCATTACGAACTTTAATGGGAACATAGTATTGGAAACTAGAGGCACAAACAGAACAAGCAAAGGCACTAGTGTGAATAAACAAAAAAAAAGTGAAAGGTGAGTATGTGGATTTTGTTGGCATAATTGCATGCTTGAATATAGAAAAATGAGACTTCTAAGATGGGTTGTGCGTGTAGTTGCTATTTCATTCCTTTTATGTTGTGTTTGATTGTCACATCAAACAAGAAGCACAAGTAGTAGTGCCTTACTCTCATCACACATACTGTGAAAAGTATTGGTGTCTCTGGTTCATTCTTCATTCTATTATACCAGAATTGCTCATATTTGTCTTGAAATATTTGCTGTGTAAAATGTATGTTCGGTGTAGGAATAGGAATGTCGATCCATCACCAGTTTTCACAATAGCCACACAGAGAAATTAGCATTCACTGAATTCAGGTTGTAATAATTTAAATATATCTTATCCTGGTATTCTGGCACAGATACAATCCTTCTGGATGTCTCTGACAACACTGCTTTGTAAGGAAAATGCATTGAAATGCACACATGCTCCTCAGGGATGAAAAAAGGCCAAGGCATGTCCTGAGGAAAGGAACTCTAAAGTCATAGTTAAGATTGCAAATTCAAGTGTCCTGCTTATTTTTGCTTTCTCCCATAAGCTAGGTTTGATGATATGTTTTTGTGGCAAAATGCTTCTCCTGTGTGAACCCAATACAAAGACTGCCTCCTAAATCAAATATGTTGAACTGTTATCCACAGTCAAGAGTTCTGGTAAAATGCTTTTCTGCAGTATGCTGCATGTTTATATGAAACTTTGCAAACGCTGGACTGTGCTAATTTATGATAAAAAAACTATAATAGATTGCCAACCCCCATTATTAGAATGAATTTCTTGAGGAACTTAAAAGGAAACAAAGATTTTAAGTTTAAACCACATATATTTTTGAATAAACCTTTGCCAATTCACATTGTGTAGGCATTGATTCAGAAATTGTTATAATTTGGATCTATTTACTTGTTAACAAACCAAAAATATAAATCCAGCAGAAAACAGCTCTAGAAATCCATTTTAAATTCAAAGGCTATTTGTCAAACACTTCCTATGACAACAACCAGGTGATGGATGCAGGAATATGAAATTTCACAATTTACTACATTTGACAACAAATCGTTGCACAGAGCTATTTCCAATATCACCTATTTTGGATACAGGTTTTGCGATTATTTTTTTTAATGATCAAATATGTATTTGTCAGTCCATAGCTGTTTATTTGGGCAGGCGTTCTTAACATTTTGAATTCTGTGGTCCTCCACTGAATCACTAATGCAAGCCCGGGATACCCGCCTAAGCAATTTCATCCTTAAAACAACACACAAAATGTAGAGCTAATTATGCATCAGACAGTTGCACAATTATGCAATGTTTATTTAAATTCTCAAACAACAAATTAGGCAGACATCAGCATTTCAATGGGAATGTTGGAACTTTTCTAAATGTTGTGATTTTTCTAAAAGAACAAGCAGCATGCTACACTCTAGCATATCCATTTGTCTTTTTTGGTGGTAATGCATGTACCCTTTTGTTGGTGCATAGCAGTGCCTCAATTTAGGCCACCAGTGGTCCATAAAAGATTTTATTTGCTGTACTTGTGCTACTCCTTTGAATTAAGATGAGGATAACAGCTTCACTTGTAGCCTCCAATTTCCAGTTCCTACACATTTACAGAGCATTTGAACATGTTTCTGTTTTTGATTTGACTTTTACTCTATGTATAATTATTAATCTACTACTAATATTTAAAATGTTCTAAACAGTTGAGTACCCCCGGGGTAAGTGTCTCGACCCCAGCTTAAAAGCTGATTTGTTACAGGGTTTGGTAAATATTTTCTAATGTATCGAAATCTGAGTATTATTAAATATTAAGTAACATTTTATTAAATATGACTAGTAGTTCTCTTACTAGGAGATTCTAATATTCACCCACTGTCATTCCTCGTGTTAAGTCTGTGACAAGAGCTTATCGGATGATCATCACCATTTTCAACCCACAAGGCAAGGAGATTTGCTAAGTATAATGTTGGCTGACCATAACCTGGTATTTTTAGATCAGAACAGCCAAAGTCCAGGATCCGCAGAAGTTATCCCTAGATTCACTGGCAGAGGTTTTAATCCTAATATTAATTATATAGTTATCCCTGCATTATGCAATTTAGAGTTAAATAGAACCATTTTAGTGACCATAATGTATTACTTTTTGTTTAGATTGGAGATTAGAGGTGGAAGCAGCGCTTAAAGAAGGACCTAAGACTCGCGACCTCAAGTCTGTTGAACAGGGACGTAGATTGCAGTGGAATAAGGTGCCTCCAGAGTACTTCCTAAACAAGGTATATACTAAAAGTTGTCAGGACATCAGTATTTATTTAGAGGCTACTTCTCAACCTGAAGCATTTTAGACCGCTTTTAACAGGCTTTGTATACAAGTCTCGAAGTATTTAACCCGATTGGATGGGAAAAATCAAGGTGTTCAGTGATAGATGGTTTGACCACAGCTGCTTGATGGCTCACCAGATTGCCTACAACCCCGAAAACTCTCCAAAAAGTAATACAGAAGTCACTTTGTGTAGGAAGAGATATATGGCAGTATTAGCCGACCGGACACAATGTTATCAGTGTAACCTGCAATCAACTTCTCCAGGCTAAAATATTAAAATGTTGTGCCATATTTTGGGAAATAGTAAATCGCCCATATTTTACAGGAGATGTCAATAGAACAGTGGAGTACCACATATTCCCTGATCTCACAGTGCAGCGCTTTCCGGGGATACATTGTTCTGATACTGCTGAAACTATAGCTACCAATAGCGAGGGTCCTTCTGAAAAGTTTTTCAAGGAATTGTTTAGGAGACAAATGAGGCAATAATCTATATGTCCAGAAGCAAAGCACCAGGCCCGGATGTAGTCCCCACTGATTTTTACTGCTGATTTTTACTGCTGATTTCTACAGCAACGACCACCCCCTTTTTAGGTTCATCTGGGGTAAGACAGGAATGCTTTTTAGCCCACTTTTGTTTGCAATATACAGGAATAATCTGGGCCCAACACTATGTATCACCTGCAAAGACATCCCACGGGCAGGAGCGCTGCTTATCTGGGCCCAGTTATATGCTGACAATTCTGTGTTGTTATCATGATCAGCTGCAGGACTCTTTTGTTAGCTTTATGAACAGTTTGGATCGGAATACCAACTATAATAAATCTCCCATAATGGTTATGGTTGCCAGAAGAAGGGGCATAGAAAATAAATATAGCATGGAGTGATGTGACATTGCCAGAGTAAAGGCTTTTTCTTATTTAGTGGTCCTATTTGATGAGAGAGGATTTTGGTCCCCTTTGTTGAGAGCTAAAAGAAAGGCAATGGCTAGAGTGACTGCCTCTGTATTTGATTTTGCTTGTTGTTTAGGTGTGAAACCAATTAAGGTTGTTTTTTTATTTTATTTTTTTATATTTATTGAAAATTTTCGTACATTTTAACCCCCAACCCCCCGCCCACCCACCCACCTCCACCGAAGGACAGTTTCCTTTAAATTCGGACCTGGGGCAAACCATATAGACAATCCGTAAATTTTACAAATCAAACTTTGTTTGCACAATTCACAGTTATTAATAATGAATAAGAAATAAATAAATAGAAGGCAAGTATAGTAAAAATAGAAATGGGATAAAAAATAAAAGAAAGTGACAGAAGAGTAGGGATCAGACTGAGAGAAGGTTCATGTAAGGATATAATCTACGCATTCCACGAAAACAAACATAACTAAAATTCTTAACCCACCCCTTCCCTCCATTTGTTAATTGGGGCCCAGATTTGCTGCCCCTTTGCTCTCCCTTTTTTTCCCCGCCTGGCATGGATTGAGTTCTCTAAGTTACAGCTATGTAGTAGCCTAGCTACCCACGGTTGCAACAAAGGTGGTGTTTTATCTTTCCAGGCTGTCGCAATACACAGGCAGAAAACTGCCATTGCTACGAATAGAAAATATTCATGATTGCGGCAAGAGGCATCACTTGTGACCCCTAGCATGACCAGTTCTGGTGTTAGTTTAATTTGCAATTTAAGTGTTCTATCCATGAATACCTCCATAGCTTCTAGTAATGGCCGTAAGACTGGGCAAGCAACAAACATATGCAGTATGTCATCCTCATTACTGTCACACCTGGGGTATGTTATTCCCTGCGTTCCCCCCCCCCCCCCCCCCCCCCCCCCCCATTGAGCTATTTTGGCAGGTGTATAGTACAACATATACAGAGTTTTATAGTGCTGTGCTTGCAAGGCTGAGGAACAGAGAATTTCATAACCATACTTTAGTGATTTCCCAAACACCCCCCGCTCTATCCCCATTCTATTAATCCACTTCAGCTCTACCTTCTCCAAATCATCATCTCTATAGTTAATCAGCTCTGCATATAATCTTCCAATGTACAACCTTGCCCCTCCTCGATGGCCTGCAGTATTATATTATATTATATTCAAAGCCTCTCTCCCCCCCTGTCTTGCCTGCAAGGAAGCTTCTTGCTTGTAGATATTTGAAAAAGCTTCTTGAATTCATTCCAAACTTCCCTTGCAGTACTGAAAATTGGTAGATACCCTTGGGGCCTATAAGATCCCCCACGTTCCTAATCCCAAGCCTTACCCACTCCCCAAAAGTTGCGTCTCCATATATATCCTGTGGTAATGTAGGATTCTTTGCCAATCTGGTGTGGGCATTAAATCTGCCCATGCCAAAGCTCTTCTTAAAAGCCTGCCAGATCTTATATGCTGCCTCCACTGTCTTAGATTTAGTATCTTTAAAAAAGCGCGGCTCCGTTTGCTTCAATAACACGTTCTCAACCTCATCTCCTAAGACCAATCCATAAATCTCAGTGGAGCCGGTATGGTGTACTGCTTCCATTTCAGACCCTCCCAGAAGACTTGACATTTGTTGTAATGCAGCTGCCCAATAATACAACTTTAGGTCTGGCCTAGCCCATCCCCCACGCTCCCGTGGTAGCGACATAAATCTAAGAGCCCTTCTGGTTTTACCGTGGGACCAAATAAACCGGTTAAACATTTGTTCTATTAGAGTAAACCAGTTGACGTTAAAATATAAAGGTATTGTTCTAAATAAATATAAGCACTTTGGGAGCAGATTCATTTTAACAAAATTCACCCGGCCTACTATAGACATATGGATGTTATGTTCCCTGTCCAGATCTCGTTTGGCCTTATTTATTATTGGTCTAATGTTATTTTCTACTAACTGATCTAGATCTGCCGTGATGGCCACTCCCAGATACACCCCCTCTGTCACCACCCGGGAGTCGGTGCATTCTGCGTACGCATTACAGACAATTTGAGTCTTAGTTTTGTTCAGTGCATACCCTGCCACCCTTCCAAACTGATCTGCCTCTAGTTCTATTTCCCTGATAGACTCTATGGGTGTGGGTGTAAGAACTGCCACGTCGTCCGCATATGCTAGTACTTTGCACGGACCCATTTTTGTTGCCAGGGGTTGTATAAGCTCGTTTTGTTCTAGCTTAGCCAATAGTGGGTCAATATACAGCGCAAACAGCAGGGGTGAACATGGGCACCCCTGTCTAGTGCCACGCAAAATTACAATGGAGCTTGAGCCTTCCATATTTACTCTTATACATGCCGTTGGAGCCCTGTACATTGATCGTATTGATTTCAGAAACCTTTCCCCGCACCCCGCTTTCCTCAATACTGCCCACAGGAACTCCCAGGTCACGCGATCGAACGCCTTCTCGGCGTCTAGCAGGAGGACTGCCATAGGTCCCCCTGCCCCCTCTTGTGTTATCCCCTGGGCATCAAATAGAGTAATTACTTTTCTGATATGTTGTGTTGTGCCCCTGTTTGGGATAAATCCGTGCTGATCTTTACTGACTAGTCCTCTTATCACCCCCAATAGTCTGGTAGCCAAGGATTTTGAAAACATTTTAACGTCCGAATTAATTAAGGTTATAGGACGATATGATCCAGGGTCGGTTGGTGATTTGCCCTTCTTAAGGATTATTATTATGTCAGCCAGCTGACAGGAGTTGATACTCCTTCTTGAGCAGCGAGCATTGTATTCATTAGATCCGTTTATAAAGACTTAAAAAAAACCTTATAAAATTCTCCTAGGATCATATCCGGCCCAGCTGCTTTGCCAGATGGCAGACTTAGCATGGCCTCTATAATTTCCTCCTCATCCAGTGGAGCCCCCAGCTCCTCACTGTCAGTCTCAGATAGTACTCTGCTTGGTGTTCCCTCAAGATATCCACTGGTAGTCTTTCCTGTTCCTCTGTGTACAGTTTGAGATGGAATTTCCTAAAGACCTCCATGATCTCTTTCTCTTCGGTGACTATGTTACCTTCTGTATCTCTTATTTCTCTGATTTTCCCTCTTGCTTCTCTCTGCCTTGTTCTAACTGCAAGAGTATGGCCCACCTTTTCATTATATTCGTAACATCCTTCCCTTCTTTCCTTAAAGATTTTAGCTGCCTTCCGTGATATGTTTTCCTCAGCTGCCGCCTTAGCTAACATAACCTGTAAAACCTGCTGATCCGAATCTTGCCTGTCCCTACAAACCCTGACCAGTTCCTGTTCTGCATTTAACACTGCTATCTTTAACTGCCCTGATAATTCTTTTTCTTTTTTCTGCTTTGCCAGACTGTAACTCAGTCTCTCGCCGCGGACCTCTCCTTTAAAAGCATCCCATGCATTTCCTATTGCGGTACTACCCCTATTGATAGAGTAAAGGCTTTTCCTTATTTAGGGGTCCTATTTGATGAGAGAGGATTTTGGTCCCCTTTGTTGAGAGCTAAAAGAAACACAGTGGCTAGAGTGAGAGCTAAAAGAAAGGCAATGACTAGAGTGACTGCCTCTGTATTTGTTTTTGCTTGTTGTTTAGGTGTGAAACCAATTAAGGTTGTGATTAAAATATATCATTCCTAATGTATTTGCATGGAAAGTTGTGGAAGTGATATCTGGGGTTAGAAATAGGCCAGGGAACTACAAGTGTTTGGAAATAAATTTTTGAGGTGCCTGTTATCTTTTCCCCAATCCACAGCCTTCTACATTGTGTATGAGGATCTAGAGATGGGTAATGTTTCAGTTCTGTTAGCATTACTAACTTTGCGCAGCTGGATTTCAATATTGCTAAATCCAGACGTGGGATTGCATCAGACTATATTTAAGGATTGCATGATACTTGAAAAGGCCAGCAGTATTCCTTGGCTTAGCTATATCAAATCCTCATTTGTGGAACTGGGACTGTCTGGTTTATACAGGGTGCCAGAAAGGATTGTCCGTGAGGACTTAGTATGGGTCACAAAACATTATATAGCTGTAGCTCAGACCTAGAGAGAAGAGAAGGAAACCCTATTTCTATGCATATACCAATCGGAAATCATACATGCTCATAGAACCTTATCTTACAATGCTCCCCATCGCTTTCTATTAACAAGTGTTAGATTGAATTGACTGCTTTGGCTTTTGACCAAGCCTCAGGAATGGAACAAAGCTGTAAATCTAGATCCTTGTAGTTGTGATTCCTTCTTAGATTAAGATGCTTTGCATTTTGTAACGTTTTATGAATATGATAGTGCTCTTCGACAACAATGTACTTTGCCTTTGCTTAGAGGGAAACTATTTATGCAAGTTAGGCCTGCTCTAACTTTTCTACAGATGTTCTAAATGAATTCTTATGTTTTAATGTGGCCAACTTTTTAATAGGGGCGGTGAGACAGGAAACAGATCTATTGTCATCTCAATTAGAAGGATTAGTGGCAATATATGGTGCTCTTTTGAAGATTTTTAACAATACCTTATTGCTATCTATCCGAGGTTTTTTTATGTGGGAAATTTCTTTTTAGATTTTAGGATTGTGTGATTTTCTTTGCACTAAATTTTGTTTGCTTATATCTTTTATAGTTTTAAGTAATCGAATAAAGACTATTTGATGATGACTAGTAGTTTATCCAGGAAAAAATCACCTTTATCTTATCGGAAGAAATTGAGAATAGATTTTGATTGGCATAAAATATTTTTGATTTTGTCAATTTTATGAAAATTGAAGTGGCTTAACATTTTCCTCCGGTGTACTCAAGCAGAGAAACATCTGTCACATAATTAGCATAGGGTTAAGATAAACTATTGTTTATATGGGGAATTGAATTTTATATAAGTGTAGCAGTTATCCCCTTCGATGCTTCTGTCTGCCAACGGCCATTGCGAGCACTACCTCCGCGGTTAAGCGGCTATGTATGTAAAATAATTATTTTTTCTTTGTCTCCTATCACCTACCTTCAAGCATGAACAACATGCCACTACAAGTAATTCAATAAATGCTAAACCATTCCAGTAATTGGTAATAGCCCAGTGGATTGAAGACCACCATCAATTTGTAGTTACAAAGGATGCAATAAGTTAAATTTTTTGAAAATACTTTTGGGAACATTGTTGAGCATATCTTTTACTGCATTATCCCTCTTCCCTGCCAAAGTTGCGTTTCTCCCTGTATTTTTATTCACTTGCATCATGGTTTAGGCAGTTGTGTCTGAACTGTTCACACACATCTCAGCGTGGTCTTTGTTAGCAAATAATGCACCACCACAGGGATCTGGGTGATGTATAAATCATTTTTGTCGTTTTTTATAAGTGCATGTCTTGTGTTCCTTATTTACTCGGGAAGCCATGCTATAAAACAACCTACTACTAGCCTGTACCCAATGGAAAGCCACACCCAACACTGTTGGTATTTTCAGAGCCTCTTTTAGTGCACCCAAGTGCTGTGGCAATTTTGTAAATCATGCGAGTTAAGTACTCTCCCCATTCCATTTATGTCTTATAATGCCAGGATACTTAATGAGAAACGATGTTGAGATTCTTTATGGTGCAACTTTCAAAACCATTGCTATGTCATGTTGCTGGGCATACAATTTACATGAGCTTTACTTTAATGTAATTTTGCCAATGTTGGTAGTTTCAGCTAAAATTTTAATTAGAAAAAACAACAAATACTGTGGCAGTTGTAATGAAGGACACATCCTTTTGTGACACAATTTAAGGTGGTCCAGCTCATCCACTACAGATTTTAGAAATGTTTTGTCAAGTGGGTAGGCTGTTTAATATTGCTGTTGTGGCAAGTATGGGTATACTTGTTGTATGCAAGTCTGTGTGAGGCTGTTTTGTACCTCTCTGGTGACAGTACCTGTTCTGATATTGAGTAGAATTTCGTGAAGACACATGGTTGGACCAAAACTACCAGCATGTGTCCCTGTTTGATGAGTGTTTTAGGACCTCTGGTCTGCATTATTATAATCTAACACAATGTTATTAGATTGAAGCCTACCAGACCTGCACAGCTGTCTGGTTTGCTTAGGACAACTTCATGGCATTCAGAAAGCTTTCTTATTGCCAATTGATCACTATTGGCTTTGTGAGTTGTAACTTTTCAGTTGCTTGTTTTCTATTTGCCGGCTTTATTTGCTTTAGGCTGTTCAGTTTGAGTTCGTCCCTCCCCTGAGCATCCCTTGTTTACTGTACTTTTCCCGGTACTTACTTACTTTTTTTCTGTAGCAGACCTTTAAATCGTTTATTTTCTTGTCACATTTGTTGTGCATTCAAAGCAGTGGTGTGGAATTTAATAAAATATCTACTTGTCCATGGGGCAGGCTGTTTAATAAATCTACTTGTCCTGTAACAAAATCTACGTGTCCCCTTTGTGCCATGTAATGCGGCAACAAATTACGCAGCAATCTCATTTTATAAGAGTTCTGATATAGCCACTCTGATTATGCCAGGGTTCATACCATAATAGTGTTTGAATACTAGCAATTCGCTTATGCTACTACGTTTCTGCAGGTCTACATACTGGGGCTGAAGGTAGTCGTATGCAATAGTTCCAGGGTTGGAATGCCCTTTTTAATCTGTGCAAACCTACTAACGTGCATGTTTTAAGGGTTTTCAACAATTCTTCTCTAATCATTTCCCATACTGAGAACGGTTGGAAATGTACTACTGACAGTGGCCGACTTAAAACTTCTTTCAGGGTTGTGAAAAAAGTGGTTGGAGGAAAAGTGAACTGGAAAACATTCAGATTTTCACATGAGCAAATCTACACCTGCACATTTGCTCATGCTAAAATGCAGTTCACAAATATTTTCTGGGAGTACTATTTCTTGGCCCACTTCTGTAAATTCTCATGATTTCATGGAAACTGTACATATGCACTTACTGCAAGGATATATACCATGGATGCACTTTTGAGACTTTCTTTAATAATTGGGCCTCTAATTAGGCCTGGCGTTAACCATGACCTTTTGTTTTGTTTTTTATTCTGTCTCTCTCCGTCTGTCTATCAGCTGATGTCCCTGTAAGTACTAATTTTATATTACAAAAGGTCCTGGGTTTTAATGATATTTTAGAGAATTAGTTTGCACAGGCCAAAAATCAAGACTGTGTTTTTTAACTTCAGTGTCCAGCCGGACCTAGAAGTATTTATTTTTCAAGATAGTTGAGATAATCTGAATGAGGCGAAAACATTTCGCACATTAATAACTGGGCACAAGCCTGTACCAAGTCAAAGGGAGACAATACAAAAAAGAAAAGGACATACAGTTCACAGGCAAACAAGGAGAGCAGGGTGGCTTACAATACAATGCAAGAGGTTCTTGAATAAGCACAAACCCACAGTAACTGCCGGAAAAGTTAGAAATCATATAGCGAGCAGTACTGCTAAACAGTCGACGAACGTTTCGATCCCTATCTCCAATAATGTAGTGGGATCATCTTCAGGACTAGAATTAATTTTGCCTGAGTTGTCAAGTGAGCCTGTAGGGTATAAACAGGAAGAAAAGAAAGGAAGACATTTTTCTGTATCAAATATTTTACAGATTGAGTGCTAGAAAAGCTAAAGTGCTTGTCAACAACCATTTTTCATGCGGAATGCAACGAGTGTGCATGCAGTCGAGTGTTTTCAAAGGGTACAGATCTCAATGTGCTCGTGTTTGAAAGATCTAACAAGCCAGGCATACCGCGTTCATTTTAAGTGGCGCTAAGTGACGGGTACTATGGTGTTTGGGAGAGGGGATATCGTGGCGGTGGTAGTGAATCAAGGGAAGTAATTACCACGGGCCGGGCTGGAAGGGCCAGTCGTGGATGCACAAGCCTCCAATTAGTTCTGATTACTGGTGATACCTGAAAGGGTTGGTTGTGATTATTATTCAGTGTGTGACAGAAGGATTACACACACGACATATAGTAGTTAAAAAGCCACCATTTACCGGATTAGCGATTCAATGGAATCGAAGGGTTAAGGCCGGCCAGCAGCGGTAGGGTTATTCATGACCTAAAAAAGTTATTGTAATGCATAGTATAAAAACAAGGCAATTATACCAAGGTGAAAACGCAGGTGCAGTGAGGATAAAACACAACATTACCAAGTGAGCCTCGCGTTGGACGTGGGCTCGATACAGGACTTCAATGTAAGGGGGTTGTTTTTGGCGTCTGTGGAAGGAAGGGTAAGTTTAGACAGGGAGTGAAGGGCAATTAGTGGCGATACGGTGAAGGGGTGGACAAGTGGTTACCGTAAACCAGGGTCAGTTCCACGCGAGGCACTCAATGGGAATAGCCTCTTCCTTGCGAGCCTGAAATGAAAGAATATCAAGGACGTACGTGAAATATATCACGCGTATTCTCGGGGTCATTTAGATCCATAAGGGTGCTGCAGGGGCTTTCAAGGCTTACCTTAGGTTGCTCGTAGCGGGGCCGCGAATGGGGTCCCGTCAAGACAGCGCGATGGCCGGATGATGAGCGTCTGCCTGTAAGGACGCCTAATATGCTACATCCGGGCAGAGTTAGAAAGTGAGGAGGTACACGCTGGTGCCGGTAACGGTCGCCATATTGGAATGGTGAAATATCCGACCAGAGGGTTAGGAATCACCAAGAGGGTACTTCTACGTGGTATAAAGACCAAGGGTCATAGGTTTGTTAGTTGGATGGAGGCCCGCCGTGCCCCGTGACAGTGATAGTGAATGGACTAGTAAAGGGTGAATTGTGCCAATGTGGGCGCCATTTTGAAGTGGTGAGATCCCGATGAGGTGAAAGGGACTAGTGAGAGTGCCACCAAGCGATTCGCAGTGCCCACGGTCTCAAGCCCGTTCTATTAAAGAACAAAACAGTATCATACCAACTGACATTTGTAGAGAATGTTTACATTTTAGCGGACAGACAATTATTTTATATGCTCATGCTTCGAAGGGATCATGAATGAACAGCATTCATATTAGACTCGTCCAGTCCTCAGTTCTGTTAAGGCCATCCTGGATGGAGTTGAACTGTATGATGGACTTCAGTTCTTCTTTATTCAATAATTGTCCCATATTTCCACCTCTTGGAGGGAGTCTCAGTACTTTCAACACAGTCCATTTCAATTCATTATCCGCGTGTTTTTGAGCTGCAAAATGTTCCACCAGTGGTGCATTCGGGGTGCCGCACCTGATACGGCTCTTGTGTTGTCCAATGCGAATTTTTACCTTTTGGCTGGTCTGCCCTATATACACTTTCTGACAAGGGCATAAAATTAGGTAAATAACATTGCAGGTATTGCAGTTAGAGAAGGAGCGACATTGTATCGTGATGTTGTTAAAGGTAAAACTTTTTCCTTCAATCGTGCTTTCACAATTATTGCAACCACCAGTAAGTACAGTATTTTTCTCTTTTAGAAGGAGCATATTGGCACACAAAGTAGTTTTGTTCAGTGCCCAGAACCGCTGTGGCAATGTGTGCTGAGACCAACATTTTTTTGTTTTGATTTTGCCAATGCTTGTTAGAATGGTGAGGACCCAGCAGCTCCCACACTGTTATGGTTTTACAAAAACCATGCCTAAACGAGTCACGCCTTGACAAAACCAAAAGGCTGACAACCATTTTCAGACCCACTAGCTTTGCCAATGCTTGTTTAATTTTGTTTTCCATATTTGTATTTAAACTGGTTACACTGATTTTCCATTCTGAATATTTTTGGGAAATACTAACATACATCAACATGTTACTAAATGATGCTGCAAAGATACGGTACCTAAAATCTAACAGTAGTTTAGCTAAATGTTTTCTTTTCTTACATGCATTTTTTTGTGAACGTTTTATTTTGAAAGCAAAGAATCATCACTCTTGCGTTGAAGCTTCTGCAAATATTTGCATATAATCAGAGCATTCTGGGTGCATTATACAGAGCCTCATATTACTAAACTTTGAACATGTGTGTACACTTTTATACTGGAACCACAGTCAGTAGTCCAGGCTGAGCTTAAAACATTTACTTTTAGTACTCACCCTAATAATAAAGGCTTTGCGTTAATGAACCATATATACAAGTTTGAACAGAATTAACACACATACTACCTTATCCACTATGTGGTGCTGTAAACTGGCAGCCAAAAGGTTTGTGCTGCAGGGGTTGGGCCTACTTGTCCCAAGGACAAAATGCACATTAACCCCTTCGCTGCGGCAGGAATTCCACCGCAGCGCTATGCGGGCGGGGGGGTCGAGCGGCGCTCACATGCTCGTGACGGAGCCGCTCCGTCACGAGCCGCGGTTGAGCTGTGCTCGTGACGGAGCGGTTCTGTCACGAACGCGCCCGCACAATGGAACGCTCAGGGCAGGCGCTAAATTTGCGCCGCGCAGGCGCGCCATGACGGAACCGCTCCATCATGAGCACAGCTCAGCCGAGGCTCATGACGGCTCCGTCATGAGCGTAGAACGGGTTAAAACTTGTTGCCCTTGATCCCAAACAATATGCCCCGGGCGTCGGGCTATAGGAATTCCACATCCCTGCAAAGGCAGAAGTCAAATGTCAGTCTCTATCTTGTGAGGGAGCTTGGTGTTCACTTTTCTTTCTATGACTTCAAAATGACAGAATTTATGTGACAATCCTGCTGAGTACCCATGTTACCCATTCTACAGAATGTTATGTTGTCCAGCACACAACAAAAATGAACTGTGCTGATGTTACATATTGTATATGAATTTACAAAAGTACAAATGAAGCACATTTGTTTTGCAATTCTGAAGTGTGGTGGAAAGCAATATACCCCACCCCACCCTACTCTACTCTACTCCCACTCCACTCTACTCCCACTCCACTCTACTCCCACTCCACTCTACTCCCATTCCACTCTACTCCCATTCCACTCTACTCCCATTCCACTCTACTCCCACTCCATTCACTCTACTCCCACTCCATTCACTCTACTCCCACTCCACTCACTCTACTCCCACTCCACTCACTCTACTCCCACTCCACTCCCACTCCACTCTTCTCCCACTCCACTCTTCTCCCACTCCACTCTTCTCCCACTCCACTCTTCTCCCACTCCACTCTTCTCCCACTCCACTCTACTCCCACTCCACTCTACTCCCACTCCACTCTACTCCCACTCCACTCTACTCCCACTCCACTCTACTCCCACTCCACTCTACTCCCACTCCACTCTACTCCCACTCCACTCTACTCCCACTCCACTCTACTCCCACTCCACTCGTCTCCCACTCCACTCGTCTCCCACTCCACTCTTCTCCCACTCCACTCTTCTCCCACTCCACTCTTCTCCCACTCCACTCTTCTCCCACTCCACTCTTCTCCCACTCCACTCTTCTCCCACTCCACTCTTCTCCCACTCCACTCTTCTCCCACTCCACTCTACTCCCACTCCACTCTTCTCCCACTCCACTCTACTCCCACTCCACTCTACTCCCACTCCACTCTACTCCCACTCCACTCTACTCCCACTCCACTCTACTCCCACTCCACTCGTCTCCCACTCCACTCTTCTCCCACTCCACTCTTCTCCCACTCCACTCCACTCTTCTCCCACTCCACTCTTCTCCCACTCCACTCTTCTCCCACTCCACTCTTCTCCCACTCCACTCTTCTCCCACTCCACTCTTCTCCCACTCCACTCTTCTCCCACTCCACTCTACTCCCACTCCACTCTACTCCCACTCCACTCTACTCCCACTCCACTCTACTCCCACTCCACTCTACTCCCACTCCACTCTACTCCACTCTACTCCCACTCCACTCTACTCCCACTCCACTCTACTCCCACTCCACTCTACTCCCACTCCACTCTACTCCCACTCCACTCTACTCCACTCTACTCCCACTCCACTCTACTCCCACTCCACTCTACTCCCACTCCACTCTACTCCCACTCCACTCGTCTCCCACTCCACTCGTCTCCCACTCCACTCTTCTCCCACTCCACTCTTCTCCCACTCCACTCTTCTCCCACTCCACTCTTCTCCCACTCCACTCTTCCCCCACTCCACTCTTCCCCCACTCCACTCTTCCCCCACTCCACTCTTCCCCCACTCCACTCTTCTCCCACTCCACTCTTCTCCCACTCCACTCCACTCGTCTCCCACTCGTCTCCCACTCCACTCGTCTCCCACTCCACTCGTCTCCCACTCCACTCTTCTCCCACTCCACTCTTCTCCCACTCCACTCCACTCTTCTCCCACTCCACTCTACTCCCACTCCACTCTACTCCCACTCCACTCTACTCCCACTCCACTCTACTCCCACTCCACTCTACTCCCACTCCACTCTACTCCCACTCCACTCTACTCCCACTCCACTCTACTCCCACTCCACTCTACTCCCACTCCACTCGTCTCCCACTCCACTCGTCTCCCACTCCACTCGTCTCCCACTCCACTCTTCTCCCACTCCACTCTTCTCCCACTCCACTCTTCCCCCACTCCACTCTTCCCCCACTCCACTCTTCCCCCACTCCACTCTTCCCCCACTCCACTCTTCCCCCACTCCACTCTTCTCCCACTCCACTCTTCTCCCACTCCACTCCACTCGTCTCCCACTCGTCTCCCACTCCACTCGTCTCCCACTCCACTCGTCTCCCACTCCACTCTTCTCCCACTCCACTCTTCTCCCACTCCACTCCACTCTTCTCCCACTCCACTCTTCTCCCACTCCACTCTTCTCCCACTCCTCTTTACTCTATCCTATTCCACTCCACTCTACCCTACTCCACTCTGCCCCACTCCAGTCCAGGCGATCCTACTCTAATCAACTCTAATCTACCCCTCTCCACCTCAAATCTACCCCAATCGAACCCACTTCCCTCTATCTCAGTTTACCCCTTTCCTATGTACCCCACTCCAATCTACCCCACCTAACTCCAGTCTACCTCAATTTACCCCACTCCAATTAAGTCTAACTGAATCTACCCCACTCCACTACGAAGAGCATCCACACCAGTGTACAAAATGGCTAAAACACATTGTCGAAGCCAATAGCGCTTGCATAAGTCAAGACCTGTTGGCCTTGCTAGGGCTTGCTTTTATAAATTAAAAGGTTGCCCTTCTAAAACCTATTTGAAGGATTGAGACATTTGAGATTGCAAATGAGGGCTTTGCTTAGTGGTTGATGAGTGAAACCTAGTTTGAGAGTGGTGATGGTTTTAAAAATTGTTTTAAGTGCTGTTGATTCGGTCAAAATAAGCATGAAAACCGCTAAATGAAAGGGCTAGAATAACTGAAGAAAGCTGTCCCCCCACCCTTTGCTCCTCTAGCTGCAGTCAGAGTTGATACACAATCAGAAAGACAAAGATAGCTTCCATCACACCTAGATGGCAATGAGCCCAACCACTGCGGGCCCTTTAAAAATGGTTATGCCCTCTCTGGGATTACCTGTTATCTCCCACACCCCATTCCACAAAGGTATGAAGTAACACATCCTGCGTATCTGCCATTATGTCTATGCCCTCTGATTGAAGGATCTCTCCTGGTCGTATAGCTTAGGACTCTTGTGTACAACAAATACAGAAGCATTAAGGAACACATAGGGCTAAATAAAGGAAACTGCATTTTTTGTTAAATTGTAGATTATTGTACAGTGGATTGCCTTTGGGGTTTGTTGCACTTTGCAAATAAATGAATTCCTACCTGTTGTAAGAAAATGAATGATCACTGAGCGCCATTGCTCATTAATGATGAGGGGACAATTTTCAAATCTTTGCCACAGGGAACTGCTTGGAAAATCATAGCTATTAGAAGTGCTGCTATATGTTAATGCATAAGGTCTCAAACACCATACTGTAGCCATCCATGTTCTGGAAATTTCCAGGCTAAACGTTTGCAACAACTGCTATCATCCCACTCAATATGTACTGCACTTAAGCTGCCAGGCACATTTACTCAGGAAAGAAATACAACAACATAACCCCATTGTGAGACTCCACTGGCTCCCCATCGCAGCACAGCTTTAATTCATTGTCTGCATCTTAATTTATTAAGCTATCCACAATGCCAATCCACTGTGCAGCACAAAATTGCTTAAGATATCAAAACTTCTTAGGAGCTGAAGCTCTGTACTTACGGACTTCCTAAATTCAGGACTACGTCTGCTTTGATACAATCATTCTCCGAAGCTGCCCGTTCCATATGAAACTGCTAAGAACACCAATATCTGTTACTTCCTTCAAGAAATACCGCAACGTTCACCTCCCCAGTCAGTTCTTAACTAAACAATAAACTGCACACTCACTGCCCAGTTCGGTCTTGCCATAACTGTTTCAATGCTTAAGTGTATTATAACGTTTATTTTTTAGTTTGCCTTCTAATGTAGAACTGTTGTTCCATGTGATGCACCCTAACACCCTTAGATACCCTATTTAAATGTGTAAAATACAATAAATAAAATGCTTTTACTGAGATATTCGTAGAACATTTCCAGGTTACGAAAGAAGCGCCAAAATGTTCAATGGCCAAATAGGACTATACACAGTGATTTAAACAAAATCCCCTTAGGACCATAGGTCAATACAAAGCAGTACATTTCAGTGTTTAACAAATGTTTTGCAGAGGTAGGTCCATAAAGACCAGCTCAATCACTTGAATAAAGGTTTACGTGTATATCTATGAATCTAAGTCTGTGCTGAAAGTCCATATGCGGTCAAAAGAATTTCGAAATGTTCTGAAAGACGGCGAACAAGATTTGTCTCAAACCTGAGGGAACACAGCAGAGAGGCACTGATTGAGAAAGTTAGTATTTAATTTGTGTAGACTTACTGTTACCCTTTATCTTTCTGGAGGAGAGCAGTGATCCCAACAGCCAAAACAAGAATACCAGTTGCTCTATCAACAGCTTTTGCATTTTTTAAGTAGTCTCTGTGAGAAGTTGGCCTGATACGTGATGTCCACTATTCTAGTTGGCACATTGTATCAGTCCAAACAACCCTTATGGTGATGGTTGTAAAGTCAACCTTATAGACCAGCTATCCTAGTGGTAGCATGGACAAAGCAGTCTTACGCTAATACTTCAGAGAGCATGTGAAGCCAATTGTTTTACCAATAATAACCCCTTGAATACCAAATGAAAGGACACCACACAAGGTATATATCAAATATATATGTATTAATTACTAACACAACCCCTCTGCACTCTTTATGAGTTCAGAGTTCGAGATACATCACAAGTTACTCAATAAACATACTATAAGTTGCACAAATACAATTCTGCCCTAGGGGCCTCATGAACCATATACTAAGTAAGTGGTATAAGAACCACTTCAGGACAGGTGAATAGGCCTAGGGCCTAGGGAATCGCCGGGACTACACTGAACAACCACAGGTTAGGAAGTAGGAGTCCCACAGGATGCGTGTGCAATGTCTAAACACACACGCGGGTTCTCATAGACTTTCAATGGGAATGTAAAGTTTGTAAAGTAGTTGATTTCTGGCACTTCTGGATGGACTATGGGAAAACCCAGTTAAACTAGGACACTTGGATAGTTATTACCCATGGGAGCACCGGAGTACTCTAGTTACCTCACCCAGGGAAGCCGGGTGCATAGGTGTTCTTTCGTGTCGGGTTTCGTCGTCTAATCCTATGGAGAGCTGCACAAAGATGCTGCAGGCGACCAGGAGGAAGATGCCCGGTTGGATCCAAGGGTGGATCGGAGCAGTGAAGAACCTGAAAGCAGAGGGGACCGAGTCTGGGTCACTAGCCAGTGACCAGGAAAGAACCAGGTGATGTTGAGCTGCAAACAGGTGAAGTGAAGCTTGTCTCTGCAGCCACGTGGACCAGGAGGCGTCGATGACGACCAGGAGCTGGATACAGACTGTCCCACGAAGGATCTCGCTGTTGGCGGTGTCTGCTTCCGGATTAGAGTCAACAAGCCTTGGCAAAGGCAACCCACGCAGGAAGGGAAGATCGGCTTCTGTTCAGACCAGCAAGGTCTGGGGAGCTTCCCCTTGACAGGAAAGCAGCAGCAAGCCCGGAGCAACCAGGCAAGCGGTGTTGATTCACAAGGATGTCTTCAGGAGGGCCACTAGCCAACGGGCTAGCAACCGCGAAGACGCGTCGAGGAGAAATACAGGCGCAGGCCCCACGCGGCACTCATGGAGTGTGGAGGGCTGAGCTTCTGTGCACTTACGGCTCGGGGTTGGGGCTTCTCAAGTCCCAATGCACAACTTCGAGAATGCCTCAGAAGCTGTACAGTTAGCAAAAAGCAGGTCCTGCAGGTAGTCCGGCCCCATGTCTCTCGTGTCCGCCACGGATCTCAGCTTTGCTGTGGATGTGGGTTGGAGTCAGAGAAGTCTGGAAGTCCAGAGGCTGTGTCGCTGATTCTTCGGGTTCCGGCGGGAACGTCGACAAAGCAAACCGACAAGTCACTGATGGTGCCTGTTTGCACAGGGTGGTCACTCCTTGACCATAAGGGAGATTCTTCAGTCTTTTAGTTGCAGTAGAATGTCGAAGGTCCAGAGTTTCGTTTCAGTTCAGGTTAATCTAATGTCTCTAGACACAGCTCCTAGCTTTATACTAATCTAAGGGGCTGGATTACCTGCTAGGTCCCTCCTAGGGGTGGAACCTGGGAAGGGGGTGGTTACACCCCTTTCCCTTTGTCCAGTTTTGCGCCAGAGCTGGGGCTGGAGTGCCCCAGCAACTGGTTTGAACCGGGCTATGCATGGAGCACCTTGTGTACCCCAGGCAGTGTCTCATTTCATTCAACCCACCCTGCCCCAATACATTGTAGCCTGTCTGGGGAGGTGCTAGCACCTCCCAAGGCAGGAAACCTATTGTCCAGCCCTCCACTGCCGGAGTTTCGTCCAGCAGCAGGAGGTCAGACTCGTGTCTGTGGCAGCAGCATCCATTTTATGATGCTGAGGCTCTGTTTAACTTAAACCAGGTAAAGCTAAAACTACATGTCTTCTCCCTCTAGAAGGGGGTAATGCTACCCCTGCTGTCAGGACTGGCGTGGGGGGTAGTATTCCAAAGCGTATGACACCTTACACAACATGTTTTGATAAAGCCAACCAAAGTTAGCATTAACCGCGAGGATTATAATGCACTTAAAAGTATACGGTATGGCTATATCATAGAACGGCTATAAAGACATGGTTCCGAAAGCTGCAGACAGGCTCAGCTCATGCTAGAGCACCATCTCACATAAAAACAAGCACTCTGCCTTCAGGATTGTCAAGGCCTGCCATAGGAGTGACTTATAGGTATATATGTGTCTATATATATAATGGTAGGTATAGGAATACTATACCTAAGCAAGGGGTGATTACACAGCCATGCCCCAGCTGAGTGATCAGCCAGTTGTGTCAGTTTGGATGGTCAGCCAGGGGTGGCATAATACATGCTGCAGCCCCTGGTAGGCCTTGGATGCACCTATGCCCTGGGTACCCATGGTACACTATACAGGGGCTCATAAGGTGACCCAATATCCAATTGGAGATGTACCTAAAGTACATGGAGTCCATTTTTACAGTGAGAGCAGATAGCCTGAGGCCTTGATTAGCAGGATCCCAGGCCAACTAAGTCGAAAACCAGCTAAGCACTAGGCAAAAAGTTGGGGTAACCATGTAGTCAGATATCCACCATCCTACCCCCCCCCCCCCCCAACGAAAGGAGATAAGGCTATCATTGACCAGGTAAGCCTATATTGCCTAAGTGGCCATATAAGGAAGTACCTGCACTAGCATTGTTACCCCCTGTCTCGTGGTCCACTAAGCAATCACTTACCCTAAGGTTATCATAGGGTCTCTGTTGTAATGTACATATGCTTGTTTCCTTTTGGTTCATCTTATGACATGGTGCCATTCCTTTACTTGTACATTCTGTTCTACTCCTGGTGATTCCATGCTCACTTGAGTCTTGGAGCCTGGAGGAGCTGGCAGAGTCATTGAGAACTGTTGGTGATGTATTGACATTAAACCTACTAATTGAACTTATCCAGTGTCGCTGAGTCCCTTTAACACTGGCGACGATTGGCAGCTTGGAAGGGACAAGCCACATCACCACTTAACCCTGAACCCACTTTCTTGGATTTTCGTTTTGGATTTTCGTTTTTGGATATACCCTTCTATTGGATTTATGGATTAATTCCACTTGGATTTTACTTTGAACGTTTTTATGGATTTAAGACTTTCTGACTTTCAAGACTTTCTGACTTTTTGTTACCAATTTGGATCGTTTTTTCCTTGTTGATTTTAATTGGATCTGCAGACCCGTTGATCTACCACTGACTTGTGACTTTTTATTGGTACATGCCTTGCATCTCAACTTCCCACTCCAGGTAACCTTTTAATGGTGTTTTTTTTTACCGCTTCCCTCTGCTTGTTTCCTTTCCCTCGTTGGAAACGCTGTCCCTGTTTACTTTTGCTTGCCAACGGTCTTACCTGCCGTTAGGCGCGCTCCAGCCATTTCCTCGAGCCATTGCCTCGTTCTCCCTCCTCATTCGGCTCTCTGTTGAACGCGCAGGAGTCGCGCTGACATTCTCCCTCCTCGTTCGGCTTTCTGCTGAACGCGCTGGAGTCACGCTGACATCTCGAGCACCCGCCATTACGCTCTTGCATCTCCTGCATTCTTCGCCTGGAATTCCCGGCTGCCTTTGCGTGACGTGAAGACGCAGTGACGTCATACGCATACGTGCCGCCATCTTGCCCTCACTGGTTGCCTAGTTACACTATTTACCAGAGATCTTTTCTTCAGCGTTTTCGCCGGACTGTGGGAAATTTGCATTTTTACTTTGTTTTTTTATTTTTACGACTAACTTCGACCTTTATACATCGTTTTCTTCAGGTTTGACTTATTTTTTGACTGTGTATCATCTTTACTTTGTGATACACACACACACTTTTTTTTTGTGTGTTTTTGTTTGTTCTACTTTATTCTTTTTGGATTATCAATTGTTGTGTTTCTTATCACTTATCCACCACATAATGTCTTCTTCCTCTTCCATGACACAGCCTCCTGCTTTTCTTTGCGAAAAGGGTGAACCCATTCTCCCTTGGAAAAGGTGGAAAAATCTTTTTGACTCGTATCTATTAGCTATTGGTGGTGAAAAATTTTCAGCTGTAAGAAAACAAGCAATTTTACTGCACAACTTAGGTGTTGAAGGTCGTAATATATATGACAGTATTGATGAAATACCCATCAATGATGGTTCTGGTGATTCAGATACAGATGTTTTTCACATGTCTTTAAAAATGTTAGAAGATTATTTTGGGCCCAGAATTAATGTAGTTTTAGAACGTCATAAGTTCTTTGCGAGAGTACAAGAGTCTAAGGAAAAGGTTGGTATATACGTTGCTTCTTTAAAAACATTGGCACGTACTTGCGAGTTTGGAGAACTTGCTGATTCCTTGATTCGTGACCAGTTGGTCAGATGTACGAATAGCTCTAGAGTACAAGAGAAACTCTTGTCTAAAAATCCTTCCCTAAGAGAAGCGTTAGCCATTGTTGAGGGTATTGAGAATACTTCTGGTTGGGCTAAAGAGATGAAAGAGCACAAAGTCTCACCTGATGGCTCCTCCAGCTCCAGTAGTATTCATCAAGTTGTCCAACCCATGAGTCCTTCTCAACCATCTACTTCTGATGATAGCATTTGTAAGGTTATGCAAAACACCAAGCCTAAAATTTCTTTTGATCGTAGTAAGATCAAGTGTTATAGATGTGGCAGCTCTAATCATTCTTCTTCTTTTCCCAACTGTTATGCCAAATCTTCCACTTGTCTCAAATGTGGTATTAAAGGACATTATGCCAGGGTTTGCAAATCTTCTACTAAAGTACACTCTATTGAATGTCCAATACCTTCTTCAGATGCTCCCAGATTGGTAATTTCAAGTGTCACAAGTGATGGCAGCATTGACGCTGATCCTATCTTCATGCCTGAGTGTAATGTGATTATTGGAGGGGAAGATTTTATAGTCCTAGCAGACTCTGGTTCTCCCTTCACCCTAATTGGAAACGAGAATTGGAACAAAACGTTTCCTAAAGTTGACTTGTTTAAGCCTGATATTAATGCTGTTAGCTACAATGGTTCCCGCATTGAAGTATCAGGTTACACTGTTATGAGAATTCATTTCAAAGGTCGTGAAACTGTTGGTAAAATTTATGTTGCTTACAGAGGTGACAATCTCTTAGGGTGGAGGCACCAGAGGGATTTAGGAATTATTCTTAATCCTAATGCCCTCAAACCCTCGGACCAGGTCATGCTTATTGATCAGATCTCTATCTCCAACATTTTCTTTGATGAATTTCCCCATGTTTTCTCTGACAAATTGGGTTTACTGAAAGACTTTGAACATCGGATTATTTTAAAAAAAAATGCTGTTCCTTGTGTATATAAGGTTAGAAAAGTTCCTAACATGATGCTTGCTCCTCTTAAACAAGAACTTTCTAGACTTATAGATTTGAATGTTTTTGAAGAAATTGAGTCTTCAGAGTGGTTGGCCCCAGTGGTTTTGGCCCCCAAGGATGGTGGGAAGAACATTTGCATGTGTGTGGACCTTAGGGGGTTGAATACATGTATTTGGGTGGATCGACAACCCCTGCCTAATATCCCTGAGTCCATCACTATGCTTGCTGGGGCTAAAATATTCTCTGTTCTTGATTTGTCCTCAGCTTACCACCAGGTCCCACTTCATCATGATTCTAAACACCTTACCTCCTTTGTCACTCCTCTTGGTGCGTTTCGTTTTGTGAGGATGCCTTTTGGTTTGGCATCTGCTGCGGCTTGCTTTCAAAGAATTATGAAATTGGTTGTGGGTGATGTTTCTAATGTCATCTTTTTCCAAGATGATATTTTGGTTTTTGGCAAGGACAATCTTGAACATGAAAAGGTTTTGAGGGCAGTTTTATTGAGATTGGCTGATAAAGGTTTAACGGTTAACAAAGCTAAGTGTAAGATTGGTGTAACTTCTGTTACCTATCTGGGTCATGTAATTTCTGGTGAAGGAATACAACCCAAGTTGGAATTAGCAAAGAGTATTGCTGAGGCTCCCACTCCTTCCGATAAGGATCAAGTCAGATCATTTGTTGGCCTAGCCGAGTTTTATTCTAAGTTTATAAAAAACTTTGCCTCTGTTGTGGAGCCTATTAGGAACCTTCTTAAAAAAGGTGTTCATATTGACTGGAATGATGATTGCAATGGTGCGTTTCATGTTGTAAAAAAGACTATCAGTCAACTACCTAGTTTGGGTCATTTTGATACCAAGAAAAAGGCATTTCTTTCCACTGATGCCAGTCTATCCGGTTTGGGTGCTGTTCTTTCTCAAGTGGTCAATGGTGAGGAAAGAGTTGTGGCATTTGCTTCCAGAGCCCTAAAAATGGCTGAAGGGCATTATTCTTGCATCGAAAGAGAAGCTCTTGCTGTGGTTTGGGCTATTAAACACTTTAAGTTTTATTTGTGGGGAATTCCTTTTATTGTAAAGTCGGATCACAAACCCTTAATTCAAGTGTTCTCTTGCATGGAAAGTGAGAGATTAACTCCTAGGCTTAAACGTTGGAGTGAGGGGTTAGAAGAGTTCAATTTCATTGTGCAATATGTTCCTGGGTCCTTGAATAAGACTGCGGATTGTCTCCCACGTTTTCCCTTACAGGATCAAGATGAACATTTTGACTTGGGTACGGTCAAAGTGTCTTGGGTTTGTGAAAGTGCTATTTCTTTGGAAGATTGGGTGCTTGCTCAATCTAATGATCAAGTCTTTCCTTTGGTCAAGGATTTGGTGGTTAAAGGTTGGCCTTGTAACAGTAGAGATATTAGCTGTGAGCTTCTGCCTTTTTGGGCGATTCGAGATGAACTTCCTATCGTTGATGATATTGTGATGCGTGGTGAGAGGTTGATTCCTCCTTCTATGATGAGATCTAAACTTATCAACCTTGCTCATGATGGACACATGGGTAGGAGTTTTACCAAAGCTCGCCTTAGAGAAAGGTACTGGTGGCCCAATATGGACAGTGAAGTTGAGTTGGTTGGCAAGGATTGTTATCAGTGTGCCATTAATGATAAGTCTAAGGTTGTGAGTAAGGCCCCACTATCACCTGTAACAGTTCCTGACCAACCTTGGTCCAAGTTGGGTTTGGACATCATGGGTCCTTTTGATTTATTAACACCTTCTGAAAGATTTGTGATTCTTCTTGTTGACTATACTTCAAAATGGGTGGCCACTAAGTGTGTAGCCTCGGTCACTTCTAAAGTGGTCATAGATTTCTTGCGTGATGAATTTGTTTCTGAAGGCATTCCTAAGTGCATCATTACAGATAATGGTGTGCAGTTTATCTCCACCGATATGGGTTTTTTCTTGAATGACCATGGTATATCTCATCTTAGAACTGCACTCTATGCACCCCAGGCAAATGGTCTTGCGGAGCGAATTAATCGTGTTGTCAAGGGGTGCGTGCAGAGGGCTATTGAAATTAAATGTTCTCTCAAGGATGTCTTACGTGATACTTGGTGGGCACATCGCACCACCATCAATTATATTTCCAAGTCTTCTCCATTTTTTTTGCTACGGGGTAGACAAGCTTGTTCTAAATTGAATCCTCCTTGGCTTCCTCTTCAATCTCCTCTCCCTTTGGATAAGGGGAATGTGGAGGACAGAAATCTTTCTCATCAACAAAAGTATAAAGAGCGTTATGATCTGAAGAATTCTACCAAACCTGTGTTGTGGAGTGTGGGAGAATGGGTCCTGGTTAAAAAGCCAAGATTTTCCAAAAAAGGTTCTTCTGAGTTCATGGGTCCTTTTAAGATTACTAAGATTCACAGAAATGTGGTTACTTTGCAAAATGGCTGTAAATGGAGCATGTCCAGGCTTGTTAAGTTCTCTCCTGTGTTTCCTTCTACTTCTTCCAATTTGGATTGTTCCCTTCCTCCTTCCCCTCCGGATGGTCAATGTGCTGTTTCCTCTAGAAGGTTTCCTCAGAGAACTCATCAAGCTCCTGTACGCTACAGAGACTACGTTTAGGTTTTCTTCATCATTATCCTGTTGGGTGTGTTTTCTTGGGGTGTGATGAATTATTGTGTTTTTGTTTTATTTCCTTTATTACTCTTTTTCATTTCTTTTAGTATAGGGGATGTGTTGTAATTGAGGTAATATAGATTTTTTGGTCAAGTTATGTTCCCTAGCGCGTACCCCACCGTCTCCATGTACGAGTTAAAGTGCATGTAACTTCCCTCCTGTACCAGCTATGAAGACGCAAATACATTTGCGTCCACCGTTAACATGTCCTCTTTCAGACCCACCTTGAATGGGTTGAATGGTCCGTTCCTAAGTATGCTATGCCAACGTCTTTTTGTAGTATACTTCTACGTTTTTCAGCTCTAGCTGAGTAGGCCCCTGAATTTCTGCCACCGAGCCTCTTTTCTGGCTTCTGACTCCAAGGGGCCTCTGCCCAGGCTGCCTCTGTACTCGTGAACTCTGACTTACTTTCAGCGCGGCCCCTCGCGCTCAGCTCAGCCTGCTGCCTGCCAAGATTGACTATAACCTTCGAGTTATCTGTTTCCCTCCCCGAAAATACATTCCTGCCTGCTAGTTTCAGTAAACATTACCCTCAGCTGCAGAGCCAAAGGGCCGACCTGTCTCTGTGCAAGTAATTCAAGTCATTCATAGCCTTGTTGCCATGCTCCCATGGAAGGCCCATGCCCCCACGCTTCTCATGCAGACACCCAGGCGCTTATACACGCACTTACAGCAAGTATAGAATAGCTTCTGCCCTAGAGACCTTTCCGCCCAGATAGTCCAGTTCCTAAAACATGAGATATCAGATATGATAGAAGCACAAGTTGATCTGACATGCCAGACTTCTGTCTCTTTCCGTCAGTGTAAATGTCAAGTCCCCATGCACCCTCTAGTCTCACGTGCATCACACGTCATGCAGCTGCGCGCGCATCCAAGCCTCAGATTTCTGCTGACCTTGCAACATTTCTAGTTTAGTGCCACCTACATGTGTCACTTACTTGTGACGTTTCTAGAACACACCTCCAGTTACGCCTAGTCCACGCCTTTTGATTACGCACTAGTAACACGTGGACACTGTTATCTTGTCTTCTCTCAGCTGTTACGCCTTCTATACTGTTTCCAATGGTGTAAAATAAGTATATAAGCTATGTACTGTTAATAAAATGTGGCGCTCTATCCCTTCTGACACCCCTGTGGTGGTCAGAACATGATATCCTTGTCATGACCATTCCTTTTTAAGGAATAAAACCCCTAAGAACTCTAACACCACGGACTCTGTCTTTTTTCTTCCGATCTGAGTTATTATTGATTAAGTACTTACCTTGCATAGAAATTAAGAGAGTAAATTAATTATTTACGTCATTTTGGCGCCCGAACAGGGACCCCTCCCCCACCTTACGCGCCGGTTGGTGCGTTGCACGCTCCGTCCCCTGCCATCAGTTAGACGGAACCTACGCGTAACGGCAGGATTTCCTGTATCTCCCTCTGGCCCACGGAGGTGACGAAGATTGCGATCAGTACCCAGACGAGGCGGTAAGGAGTGCGGAGGATCCCGACCAGAGCCTAGCCGAAAGAAGCAAGGTCCGAGGTGTCAAGAGGCCCACCAGGTTTCCGAAGTTTTCCGAAGTATCGAGTCGAGTCCAGTCGAGTTTTCTGAGGCCTTCTGTTTTCCGTGCTTCCCGGTGAGTACCATTGCTGGGACGTATCTAGACGGGTTTGGGTACACAAGTCCGGTCTGCACTGTTTTTAGGCAGTGTATCTGTACTGTTTAGCAGTATATCTAGTATTCTGAATTCCTGCACTGTTACACCAGTGTATCTGTACTGTTTAGCAGTACATCCGATATAGGGGGTAGTTATATATGTAGCAAATGTCTCTTTATGTGATTAATGTCGTGGTATGAGTGACTGTTTTATGTGCATTATTGTGTTCTTATGTAACTAGTTGTGTCTAGATTTAAGCAGTAAGAAATCGAACATTCAGTATTAAGTAAACAAGATGCCGTTTTTTAACAAGTTAAAGCAGATAGGAACTAGGAAAGGGATGTTAGAGGAAGAAATTCCTATCCCCCCTAGGGACACTCCAGGTAACTTTATGTATAATAAGCATGGCATAGATGCCATATTGTATCTAGAATTATGGACCGATTACACGAAACATCTAGACGAGAGACACAGATGGCCAGTTAATGGAACATGGGATGCCGAGAGCATCATGAAGGTAGAAGAGGTATTATGGAAAAAGAAAGCCAGACAATCTCAGAAAGACGCCATAGAATTTTGGCGTAAGGAATCACATAAACGTGCTGAAAGAGCACTCCGTAGAGAAGACAGACGTAAAGAATCAGATAAAGCTCAAGAAAACGAATTAGTTACTGAAGGAATCCGAGTAAAAACAGAACAAATAGATCGCATCCGAAATAGCCAAGTAAACAGCATGTATCTTATGGCCGAGGGTACACCTGACGCCATTTCAGAAATACCGAAAAATCTGCCGCCACCACTGGTTCCAACTAAAGTAACTCATAGGGCCACTAAAGATATATTCCTGAATTCCTACCTAGAAGATGTAGCTCCAGCTTACACCAATCTGCCTGTTCGTGCCCTGCCTACTGACAGGGACGGGGGTGGCACTCCGCCCCCAGGTCATGTTCCGCCGATACCGCGACAGACTTCCCCTGTTCCGCCAGCCCCGCCACTTCCTGCACTCAAAACAGACCTACCGAAACCACGTTTGCCTGATCTAACAAAACGACAAATTCAAGTACAAAGACAGACTCCACAGGGAGATAATACCCAAGCCTCCGCTTCAGGGGGTGCGACCGCGGGTCCTCGGACCCCGCCATTGACACACAGATTAAATCTCAGGGATATACAGAGTCCTCTCACGTTCAGGTCACCCCGCTTGGACGCATTCAAGGAAAACATTTCAGTTTGTAGATACGATCCAGTACCCGGTAAAGACGATCTAATGATATTGGCATCACTACGGTTAAGATCTGCTACTGATATCTTGCTATGCTATGTAGGAATGAAGGACCGTCTAGATAGAATATACGAGTTTGTTCAGACAGGGAGAGACCCTGACAGTATCAAGAATGCCATGGAAAACCAGAAAGTTGACATCCAAGCACAGATACTACGATTTTTCATAAATTGTCTAATAAGAGAACGAGATAGGCCTGGAACAGATCAGAGTGAATTAGATGCACTCCACAAGTGGGGTCAAAATATATCGGAAGGAAAACACGATAGACAGAATTGCATAGCCAGTATGTACAGGAAAATAAGAAAAACAGTAATAGAGATACACGAAAAAGAGAAAGACAAAGCTCCCTCCGAGGAGGAAGAAGAATCTGAAGAACCAGAAGGAGCTACAGATACTATAGCATATGTAGGTAAGGGAAATTACCTCAGGAAGGGCATCCGTCCAGAAAGCAAGAGAGTTTTCTTCTCTGCCTTAACAAACCCGAATTCTGCCGAACATCAGTTCCAGGAAACTGATAAAAGGCTTCGAGATCGAGTTGGGTACCATGTACTCAATTCTATGGATGAACAAGAACTAGCCCGATCAGCTGTATCATGGGCCGAGAATGCAGACATATATAATGATGACACGGTAGCGCAGACATTTCTGAACCTCTCCCCAGACGAGCAGAAATTAGCAGGTGTATACATGATTCAGCACCTCCTCATCAAATACAGAAAACATTATTCTGATCCAGGTCCCTTACACGAAACACTAGAAGCACTACTCATGGATAGATGGAGAGGCTTAAGTACCAAGTTAATACAAATAATTCTAGAACAACGCCGTAGATATGACACTTTCATCAGCTCTGAATACGTTCCCGCCCCGCCCCCAGAAAGGAAAATGTATCACATGCAACGCCTGAGTGGCGTTGAAAGTCAGAACCCCTTACGAGAAGTACACCCAGTTATGGGTACAGATAATATCTTGAAACGTGTATATGTACACACGCCATTGACCAAGCTAGAACTGTTAGAAATGAAGAAACTAGTCCCGTGTCATGATAAAGACCCTGCAGGTTTTCACAGAGAGCTTAAAGACATGTTACTAATGGGGGATTACACGTATGATGATATCATGAAAATGTTGAAAGTATTATTGCCCACGGGTATCTTCGAGAAATTAAAAGAAAAGGAATGGGAGGTGGGGGACACAAAGATTGCATGGGCAGAAATAGAGGACGAAGAAAGAAAACGGGTCCCAGGGGTAGGCCTTGGTGACAAAACTAAAGCATTACCAGGTTTGATAGTACAGGTCTTGCCAAGATTATTGACAACTAGAAAGGAAGATTGGGACGCTATCTCGTCCTGTAAACAGAAACATGATGAAGATACTAGTGATTTCTATTCAAGATTTGAGAAATGTTTCATTATTAATAGTGGCCTCAAACCAAGTAGCGAGTCGTACCCGCATCTTTTTGTATCAAAGTTAGTCGAGAATTCCCTACCGTTAGTTAAAAACCGTGTATACAAGGTCGAGAGTACATGGCAAGCAAATACGCCATCCCAGATGTTACAAATGTTACAATATCATCAGAACAGAATTAGAGAAGAACAAGATCAGGAACAGAAACGTATGAAAGACACAAAGATGAAAATGTTAGTAGCACAGACGGTCCCAGCCGACGGTCACAGAAAGGGTACGACCCAGATAGGTCACACCGCAGCTCCCGTTAAAGGGACATGCAATTATTGCAAGCAGCCAGGTCACTACGTACATGAATGCCCAGTTCTGAAACATAACATAGCGACAGGTAAAACTAAAGAAAGACCGCATCCGCCTAGACAAGACCATAACCAGCATCAGTCTTCACAGAATACACAGAATACACAGCCTATGCATGCTTCTTCAGTTCCAGCACAGACAGTAGCGGTATCACAGCCACAGCCCATTGCCGCGTCTCAGCAAGTCTCACAGCAGATGTACCAGTATGCCCAGTCCGCATATCCAGATTATCCCCGGTATACATGAAATAGCCTAGAGAGGGAAGGTGACTTGCCTCTTATTGAGATTCCTGTAGATCAAGAAGGTCCTTATGTACATAGTCAAGTATTAGGAAAAGACAGAAAATTCTTAATTGACACAGGGGCAAGTCGCACCACAATCAGCCATGACGAAGTTCCAGGGGCACCCCTCTCAGGCTCACAGAATGTTTCCCTTGGTTTTTCAGGACAGCCTATTGTAAATGAGGTATCGCAACCAGTTCCCCTGGCTGTGGGTCCGTTATCACGTGTTACAGACTTGTTACTTACGAAATCATGCCCAGAAAATCTGTTAGGAATTAAAACATTGAAGGCTCTAGGAGCTATAATATGCTGTTCCCCGGAGGGAGTTAGACTCTTTCTGCGGGATTTCAAGGGTCATTATATGTTACGTGAATTCGATGTTAGATTGAAAAATGTACCAGATTACTTGTGGGCAAAAGGCCCAACTGATGTAGGCTGTATGCACATTACACCATACCGTGTCACGCTCAAAGCAGGAGTTGTATTACCTAGAATCAGACAATACAAGTTACCACCCGATGCTGTAGTGGCTTTACTGAAAATCATTGAAGAGCTCATTACCCAAGGAGTGGTCGTAGAGACCGACTCCAATGTCTGTAATTCACCCATCATTCCGATTCTTAAACGTACTGATCCCAATGCACCGCCAGTATATCGGCTGGTGATTGATTTAAGAGAACTGAATAAATGCATTATTCCACAGTATCCTGTGGTCCCCGATATCTCCTCCCTATTGACTGCTATTGATTCAGAAGCAACGTTCTTTACTGTAATTGACCTCAAGAACGCCTTCTTCAGCGTGCCTATTGATCCAGAGAGCCAATATCTCTTCGGATTCAGTTTAAATGGACGAAGCTTCAAATTTTCACGCGCACCTCAAGGATTCACAGAAAGCCCCAGCATCTACAGTCAAGCACTGAAAAGACAACTAGATTGTATTCAAATGCCAGTTAATACCGCTTTACTGCAATACGTCGATGATCTACTGATCACCGCACGAAGTGAGCCCGAATGTGAACAAGCATCACTGACAGTTTTGCACTTTCTGGCCGACAAGGGACACAAGGTGTCTCCTTCGAAGCTACAATTCTGTGTTCAGCAAGTTGTGTACTTGGGTCACTTGCTGTCCAAAGTGGGGAGACAGCTCACTCCCGATCGCATTCAGTTAATTGTAAATATGCCACAACCCCAGACACAAAAGGAAGTGCGGGCCTTCATAGGCCTCACCTCGTACTGCAGACAATGGATTCCCCAGTATGCATTTTTAGCTAAACCACTCATTCAGTTAACGACACAGGAGGCAGCAACTTCGACTGCCCTCCCTTGGACTCAAGAACATACACAGGCTTTTGAAGAATTAAAGAAAGCTTTATGCCAAGCACCAGTTTTAGCGACACCATGTTACAGCAAACCGTTTACACTTTTTGTTACAGAACGTGATGGTACAGCGTTGTCTGTCCTCACTCAAGATCAAGCAGGTTCACATAAGCCTTGCGCTTATTTTTCTAGTACATTGGATTCAGTAGCTCAGGCACTCCCTGCGTGCTTGAAGTCAGTAGCAGCAACAGCATTAGCAATCAGACAAAGTGATTCAATTGTTTTAGGTCATCAGTTAACAGTTCAAGTACCACACTCTGTAGAGGTTTTGTTAAACAGAACCCAGACTCAGCACTTGACTATAGCACGACTGACAGGTTATGAATTAACACTATTCCAGCCACACATAGAAATCAGACGCTGTAGCATCCTGAACCCCGCAACACTGTTACCTACAATTATGACAGATCCAGCCCAGCATGATTGCATAGAGGTCATTAATGCAGTAACAAAGCCACGACGAGACTTAACAGATGTCCCACTGACAAATCCAGACCTGACACTTTATGTGGACGGTTCATGCATGAGAACAAGTACAGGAGAATTAGTGGCCGCGTATGCCGTGACCACTGACACTGAAGTTAAAGAAACACACCGTATTGACACACTGTCTGCTCAAGCAGCGGAGCTCATCGCTCTGACCCGAGCTTGTATTCTAGCCAAGAACAGAAATGTTAACATATACACAGATTCACGTTATGCATTCGGAGTTGTACACGACTTCGGAGTCCTCTGGCAAGAACGAGGTTTCCTGACCTCTCACGGGGCCAAGATACAACATGGTCCCCTCATTCAAGCACTGTTAGAAGCAATACATTTGCCCTCGGGCATATCAGTCATGAAGTGTAAAGCACATACTAAAGTTACAGATTCTGTTTCCCAGGGTAACGACCTGGCAGACCAGACAGCAAAACATACAGCACTGACTCACACCCAGATTACTGATGTGACAAAGACAATAGTACCGACAAAGTGTATGGCAGTTGGAGATCCCACCCTAGACGTAATCGATATCCAGACACACGCTACTCCAGATGAAATAAAGAAATGGACTGAACTAGGAGGGATTCAGACAGATCAAGGTTGGATGACGAAGGGAAAATGTACATGGTTTCTCCCCGACTCAATGGTTCAAAGCATGATAAATACAGCACATAGTCCTGCACATCTAGGAGAGAAAGCCATGATAGATTGTTTGCAGAATCTCTGGTACAACAAACACTTACGAGCAGCAGCAAAACAGAAAGTGCGTACTTGCATGATCTGTTGTCAGTTCAATCCAGGTAAAAGCGTCCCTGTAGAGCAAGGTGGATTTCATCCTCCCGATCACCCTTTTGAAGTCCTCCAGATGGATTATATCCAGATGGACCGTTGTCGAGGTTTCAAATATGTTCTCGTAGTTGTTTGTGCACTTTCCCGTTGGACAGAAGCTTACCCAGTATCAGATTACACCGCCCCAACCACTGCCAAGCAGCTGGTTCGTGAATTCTTCCCACGGTACGGTTTGCCCCGTGTCGTGTATTCAGATAACGGACAGCCATTCTCATCCGAGTTGATGAAACAGGTTTCTCTTTTGCTAGGATATCAGTGGAGGTTCCACTGTGTCCGACACCCCGAAGCCGCAGGCCTTGTAGAAAGGCATAACCAGACATTAAAGACCCGACTTGCTAAGATATGTCAGGAGAAAGGGGTCGACTGGATAGTCGCCCTGCCAGTTGCACTATTCTACATGAGAATGGTTGCACACTCGAGATCAGGGCTATCTCCGTACGAAGTGGTCTTTGGCAGACCACCGAATATGTGGGGGACGCCCATTCCGAAGAAAATAACTGATGTAGATTGTAATATGTTGACAGATTACCTTGCCTCCTTGATATCTGCACTCCAATCATGTCGTTCACAGGTTGCTGCAGCCTTTCTTGACAACACTGATGTAAAGCCACATGAGGTCCGTCCGGGGGACATAGTTCTCGTCCGGAACTTCGACCGGAAAAGCCCGTTGGAGCCCCGCTGGAAAGCCCCGAAGATCGTCCTCCTTACTACCAGGACCGCCGTCAAGTTGGAAGGAAGAAAGGGGTGGGTCCACACGAGTCATATTAAGCTTTGCAATGAACTGAAAAATGAACTAAAACAGGACTCTGACTCGTCCACCTCCACCAAAGACTGTATCAAAACTAGTGACTTTGAAGTATCCGAACGAGAGAAAAATCCCCAAGAGGAATACCGTATGAAACTCCGATCTAGCAAGTCAGACAGTTTAATTGTTTAAGTCCTCCCCTAGGTGAATCGGTTAAATAGTTTCTGACATGTATCCCCTAGATCGAGATAGAGAGAGAGAGAGACAAGTCAAAAGAAATACATACTGCAAATCACTGCGTAGTCACTGTATAGTGACATTGTTAATAATGTTTTTTCTAAGTGTTCTAATTATTATTGCCAGTATACTGCTTCCTATATACTGTCCTATCTTCAAGCATGAACAATCTGTCTACAATGTCTCTGCTGAACATTCTTTTAGTGAGTTACCACAACATGAACTCTCCTACAGACTGGCGCTGCGCAATAACACATTCATTAGTATGTTGCACCACTCCCATCAGACTAATAAAGCTACAAACTGCTGGATATGTGGCCGACTCCCTCCCTACCAGAATTTCAAGGGAGCTCTGCCCCTCTTTCCGTACCCGTTCACTCACAACGGCTCCTGTGGTGCATGGTTTAAAATAATTAATTCCTTAGATCCTGATATTGCTGTTTTCGATGGGAGCTGGGTTTGGGGAAACCTGAACTTAGTTCTGCTCAACGTCTGTTACCCTGATAAAGAGGGACTCCCCACTCGAATAGGAACTGATCTAGAAAATGAAGTATATGGATTAGGTAATTACACAATTAGCCTTATGATTCTTACTGTAGAATCCGAAGCCGCACCAGCTCTGCCCCATATGTCAGTATTACCAGTCACAGGTGAACTATGTGTTAACAAGAAAGGTTCAGTACACTTAGGTCATAGTAAATGCACTACTGTGGTCGAATTCAGTGATCATGGTAAATCGTCCTTTAAAGCTACTCGTCATTCCTATTTTGTTTGTGGTCATACCGCATACATACGTTTACCTCCAGATTGGGATGGTACCTGTTATATTGCATTCCTTCTGCCACCTGTTTTTCTAGCTCCCCCTGATTACCATAGAAATACAAATCTAGTAAAGAATAGACCCAGAAGAGATATCCCACTTGTCGACTACACAGAAACGGCATGGGAACAGTACACTGATTTTAATAAAGGATTCTTTTTCTTTTTAGGACCTGTCCAAAACAGTAAATTAATACGTAGATTAACTAGAACACTTGAAGCTGTAGTACATGAAACTGCCTCCGCCTTAGGTAACTTAACAGAGGAGCAATCTGCTATGCGGGTTGTTGTCCTTCAAAACCGTCTTGTTATTGACGTCATCTTGGCAGATAGAGGTGGAGCCTGTAAGGTCATCGGGTCAAGTTGCTGTGTTTTCATCCCACAAAATGCACCATCTGTATATCAAGCTATTACCCGTCTGCATAAAATTGCAAATCAGATACATCAGAATCCAGGCACCTGGACTTGGTCTGGTTGGTTCTGGACAACGTTAACTGCTTGGGGATAGAAGATCCTATCCTTCCTAGGTTTCGGCCTTGTCATAGTATTCAGCTGCTGCCTGTGCCTACAGTGTGGGCCGGCGATATGTGGACTGTGTGCCACATCATGCATTGAACATTCCAGTTTCCTCTCAAACAGTCAAAGAAAGAAAGATGAACAAATAATGTTACAAGAACAGACTGATCGATTCATGAGGATTGATATATCATGAAGGGTCCGTAGGGAACAAGGAGGGAATGAGGTAATATAGATTTTTTGGTCAAGTTATGTTCCCTAGCGCGTACCCCACCGTCTCCATGTACGAGTTAAAGTGCATGTAACTTCCCTCCTGTACCAGCTATGAAGACGCAAATACATTTGCGTCCACCGTTAACATGTCCTCTTTCAGACCCACCTTGAATGGGTTGAATGGTCCGTTCCTAAGTATGCTATGCCAACGTCTTTTTGTAGTATACTTCTACGTTTTTCAGCTCTAGCTGAGTAGGCCCCTGAATTTCTGCCACCGAGCCTCTTTTCTGGCTTCTGACTCCAAGGGGCCTCTGCCCAGGCTGCCTCTGTACTCGTGAACTCTGACTTACTTTCAGCGCGGCCCCTCGCGCTCAGCTCAGCCTGCTGCCTGCCAAGATTGACTATAACCTTCGAGTTATCTGTTTCCCTCCCCGAAAATACATTCCTGCCTGCTAGTTTCAGTAAACATTACCCTCAGCTGCAGAGCCAAAGGGCCGACCTGTCTCTGTGCAAGTAATTCAAGTCATTCATAGCCTTGTTGCCATGCTCCCATGGAAGGCCCATGCCCCCACGCTTCTCATGCAGACACCCAGGCGCTTATACACGCACTTACAGCAAGTATAGAATAGCTTCTGCCCTAGAGACCTTTCCGCCCAGATAGTCCAGTTCCTAAAACATGAGATATCAGATATGATAGAAGCACAAGTTGATCTGACATGCCAGACTTCTGTCTCTTTCCGTCAGTGTAAATGTCAAGTCCCCATGCACCCTCTAGTCTCACGTGCATCACACGTCATGCAGCTGCGCGCGCATCCAAGCCTCAGATTTCTGCTGACCTTGCAACATTTCTAGTTTAGTGCCACCTACATGTGTCACTTACTTGTGACGTTTCTAGAACACACCTCCAGTTACGCCTAGTCCACGCCTTTTGATTACGCACTAGTAACACGTGGACTCTGTTATCTTGTCTTCTCTCAGCTGTTACGCCTTCTATACTGTTTCCAATGGTGTAAAATAAGTATATAAGCTATGTACTGTTAATAAAATGTGGCGCTCTATCCCTTCTGACACCCCTGTGGTGGTCAGAACATGATATCCTAGTCATGACCATTCCTTTTTAAGGAATAAAACCCCTAAGAACTCTAACACCACGGACTCTGTCTTTTTTCTTCCGATCTGAGTTATTATTGATTAAGTACTTACCTTGCATAGAAATTAAGAGAGTAAATTAATTATTTGATCTGAAGAATTCTACCAAACCTGTGTTGTGGAGTGTGGGAGAATGGGTCCTGGTTAAAAAGCCAAGATTTTCCAAAAAAGGTTCTTCTGAGTTCATGGGTCCTTTTAAGATTACTAAGATTCACAGAAATGTGGTTACTTTGCAAAATGGCTGTAAATGGAGCATGTCCAGGCTTGTTAAGTTCTCTCCTGTGTTTCCTTCTACTTCTTCCAATTTGGATTGTTCCCTTCCTCCTTCCCCTCCTGATGGTCAATGTGCTGTTTCCTCTAGAAGGTTTCCTCAGAGAACTCATCAAGCTCCTGTACGCTACAGAGACTACGTTTAGGTTTTCTTCATCATTATCCTGTTGGGTGTGTTTTCTTGGGGTGTGATGAATTATTGTGTTTTTGTTTTATTTCCTTTATTACTCTTTTTCATTTCTTTTAGTATAGGGGATGTGTTGTAATGTGCATATGCTTGTTTCCTTTTGGTTCATCTTATGACATGGTGCCATTCCTTTACTTGTACATTCTGTTCTACTCCTGGTGATTCCATGCTCACTTGAGTCTTGGAGCCTGGAGGAGCTGGCAGAGTCATTGAGAGCTGTTGGTGATGTATTGACATTAAACCTACTAATTGAACGTATCCAGTGTCACTGAGTCCTTTTAACAGTCTCCACCATAGGGAATCTCTACCTGTGGTGTGTTTTGGCAAAGTAAAAGGCTGGTGTTGAGATGGAGTACTGAAGTGAGGCTCCTCTAATGTAGGGCTCAGCTTCCTCCAATCACTTTCCACCAAGTATGCCTTTCTTTCCATGACTGAGTTGCACTGTGCTCTCAGGGTCAACCTCTGGCTACCTACAGGTGGAGGCTGGGTCCCTTTTGTTGGCTCATTGGAGGGACAGGTCAGGTTTGGGGCCCTTAGGTCCCAGGTTTGGCTGTGCCCAACAGAGTCCATCTGGGAAAGGTTCCTAACTAGGTGTAAGGGAGATCCCTAATGAGTTTTGGGAATTGTCACCTTGCTAGGGCTGCTAGCTTTGGTGCCCCTAATCTGCTGAGGGGGGGGAGGGGTCCTGTGGACAGGGGGCCCTTTGGGGTGCACTGGCCTCCCTGACCTCTACAGCCCTGGGCTGACTGAGGCAGGGTAGAGAGGGGCAGGTTACCTGCTCTAGACTGGGTCCCACCTTGGAAGGGTCCACTGACATCAGGGATTCTGACTACCTCTGGGGCAGTGTCTTCACAAGGGGTAGGGTCATTTCCCTGAGAAGGCTGACTCTCACCTAATGTCTGGTGGGAGGAAGACTTTTCTTCCTCCCCCATACTCTCTGCCTGAGTGGAGTGATCCATAGTTTCAGGCTTCACCACACTAAAATCTGTTCGAGTAAGGGCTGTGACCATCGCAGCCCCACCAACCTTTTCAGGAAGGAACTCTGTTTGTGTGTGGGTTGTGACCATCACAGCCCCACCAACCTTTTCAGGAAGGAACTCTGTTTGTGTGTGGGCTGTGACCATCACAGCCCCACCAACCTTTCAGGAAGGAACTCTGTTTGTGTGTGGGCTGTGACCATCACAGCCTTGCCAACCTTTTCAGGGAAGTCTGCTTGAGCTTGGGCTGTGACCATCACAGCCCTTCCAACCTTTTCAGGGAGGGATTCTGCTTGAGCTGGGGCTGCGACCCACACAGCCACACTAACCTTTTCTGGAAGGCCTACCTTTTTGAAATGGGTTTCTTGTCCTACCCCACCCCAGGCTGAGATCTCTAGATCATTTCCCAGTAGACAATCTACAGGCAAGTTTGTAGACACTGCCACTCTCTTTGAGCCAGTGACACCTCCCCAAATGAGATTTACTACTGCCATGGGATGATCTTTCTTCACTCCATCAATACTGATCACCTGGTAGGTGAACCCAGGTAAAAGTTGTCCTGAGGGGACTAGACTCTCAGTCATCATAGTGATGCTAGCCCCTGTGTCTCTATAGGCTTCAACTTTCTGGCCATTAATGAGGGGCTCCTGTCTGTACTTGCCCAAAGTGTTGGGACAAGCAGTTAAGTTGGCAAACCCCATGCCATTTTCACAGACTAGAGTTTCTGTATTAGGGGGCCAGGTTAGGCCAGAGTCCACCTGAGTTCCCCAAGTATACCCACCCACAGCTTTGGGGGTACTCCCACCACCTGGGGGATTACTACTAATAGTAATAGGAGGTCTTGGAGTGTTACTTGGAGGGATGTTCTCCTTATTGTTGGCCTCTGGATAACTACTGTCAGTCTTCCAGTGGCTAGGCTGTTTACAGACATGGCAATAAGGTTTCATGGGGTTAGAGGAAGTGTTTGCCCCCCCCCCCCCAGTGAAGCTTTGGGGCCCTGTAGGGGACTTGTCCTTGGATTTATCCCCACCTTTCTGTTGAGGCTTGGTAGAATCTTTCTTCTGGTCACCACCCAGATTTTTAGGCCTAATCCTGGTTCTGACCCATTTGTCTGCCCTCTTACCCAATTCTTTTGGAGATGTCAGATCAGAGTAAACCAGGTGCTGGTGTAGAAGCTAGTTTTGAGACTTACTAAGGATCTGCTCCCTCATAATCAAATTATACAATCCTGTATAGTATGTACTTTGCTGCCCAATAACCAGCCCTCCAGCGCCTTAGTAGCACAATCTACAAAATCAGTCCAGTCCTGAGTCTGTGTCTTCTGGGTATCCCTGAACAACAACCAATATTGCTCAGTGGTTAAGCTAAACCCATCAATCAGAGCACGCTTCAGGACATTGTAGTTATTAGCATCCTCATCAATAACTGTGAGGAGCTTGTCTACATTTTTCTGAAAAGGAGAGCCATAGGATTTCTGCCCACTGACTCTGGGGTACCTGCTGTACTTTGCAAGCCCTCTCCAAAGCAGTTATCCATTTGTGGATGTCATCCCCAACTTTGTAGGGTGGGACAATCTTGCTTAGGTTTCTAGTATTATAGGACCTATCTTTATCCTTAGGGATATTGCTGCCACCAGTGGGTTCTAACCCACTTAACCTTTGCTCTCTTGCAAGAGCAAGTCTCTCTTTGGCTAGGGCAAGTTCTTGCCTCTCAATCCTCAGATTGACTTCTCTCATTCTGGCCTGATGTTCCCTTCTCTCAGGGGGAAGACGTTCTCCTAACAACATCTGACCCTAGTGAGACACCAGAGTGCTGAGATTCCCTGGATAGGGATCTCCTCGTACTGTGCTCAGTGTTAAGCCTGCTTGGGGGGGTCTGTATGGGGCTATGCCCCCTCCAGCCCCATGTAGGGTAGGTTGGCCTGGCTAAGTACTCCTACATGGACCAGGTCATTGTCATCCTCCTCTTCAGCCTCCTCCTCTACTTCACTCTCATCAATTAGATTGAGATCAGGGGAATCTTCTGTGGAGGGCTGACCCTCATCTGCATTGCTTGTAGGACCTGTGTTAGATGCTTTCTTAGCATCATATTCTTCCCTAAGTTCTATCAGGTGCTTGAGGGTAGGGGTTGAACCCTGTTTTAACTTTCTCGATGTGCACAAGTGCCTCAAATCATGGAAAGTTAGGGTATCATATCTGGAAGGTATCCTTAACGGATCTGTATCCACTGGGAGAGATTCACTTGGTTCTGCTCTCAGAGACATGATCTAGTGAGGTGTGGTGTATACACCTACCTACACTAAGGGGCCCTTTATGATGTTGGGCGGATTGCCCCCGCCAGGCTGGCGGTAGCCACCGCCAGCCTGGCGGGGCAATTCGCCCGACATCCACACTCGTTTCCCCCCCGCCATATTAGTATGGCGGGGGGGGACCTCGGCGGACGGAAAGACCGTCTGCCGCTTTTCCGCCCCAGTCGCCTTGCGGCCGGGGCGAAAAAGGAATAATATGGTGGCGGTGTGTATCAGACACCGCCAGCCATATTATGATGGTCGTCTGTAGGTGCCTGTCCGCGGCGGCGATGCCGCCACGTAGAGGAATGCGGTCTTCACTCTGGGGGGCCCCTGCAGGCCCCCAGAGTGAAGGAGAGGTGGGGGATCCACAAGGGGGTACCTGTGGTACCCCCTGTCAGAAGTGTACCTGAATTCCAGAGGTTCTCCGTGGAAGCAGATGACTCGAAGGGAGGACCCCAGCAGAATATTTCCCAACTCCCTCACCTCCCTGGACCCGGATCTCTCCGAGGCCAGGAACGAAAGGGAAAGGGGAAGTGGATAGACAAACAAGAGAGACGTCCACACAGGTGTCTTCTGACTCTTCTTACACTGCAAGTCACACCTAAAACATTAAGAACATCATTAATACCGTTCCAATAATTACTGGCCTTCTCTAGCACTACACTCCCTCGGGACTGGACTCCTACCTTAAGCTTGTGTGGAATTAGCTGCTCTCTTAGGATGTCCAGAATTACTTTCAGTTGCTTGAGAATATTTAAGCACTATAGTTCGATGACAGGACAACACCTTTTTTTGAAGAAGAAGATATGGTGGTACACAGCAGTATTAATTATATGCATACAATTGAATACCCCTATCTACAAGAGCTGTTGAACGCTGTCACAAGTGCTGGCTGAATCGAAGAGAAAACCTTGACTACAAATGTTCCAGACGTTTCGTCACTCCTTGCAATAGTTGTAGCTCTAGGACAGTGCTGCTCAAACTCTTTACTAGTCGATAGACTCACAGGTATAGTCTGTAAATGCCATTAGCTTCACGAAAACTGCAGTCTTTAACAATTGTCTTTAGAGTTGGTTCAACAGATTTCTTTCTCTCAAAAAGGAACTCAAAAGGAAACCTCCTACTTGTGGTTAGACGAATGACTGGAAACACTCAGGAAGACGACCCTCAGGATTCCTCTCTTCATTCAGAAGCGCGGAGATTCTCTGACTGGATTCGACAGGATAACAGGCTCGAACTCAGCTCCAGACTCAGAAGAGACGGAAGATGAACTTAGGCGCAAGAGCACCTCAGAATACTGAATCCGTCACTGATAACTATGAGACGAAAACGTCCCAAAAGACGGAAAGTGAGGTTCCTAGAATTACAGTAACCCCCGCACTAACTGGTAGTGCCGAAACTCAGAATTATGCGGAGAATGGACGCACCAAAGATAAGAACGTCCGTCCGCCCAAAAATTACAGTTGAAGTGCGCAGTGCTGGGCACGCGAGCGCACGAAATGGCCGACAGTCAGCTGGAAGCTGGAACACTGACCGAAGGAACAGAAAGGCACAACCAGGAACCACCCCACCCCAACCTAAGCAGCCCACTGTTGAGCTACTCGCTGACGCCAACTCCACAAGGATAGAGTAGGGAAAGAACCTGAAAGCATAGGATTTTTTAGTCTCCCAGACTTGTTTTGACTAGCACCTGGTCGGACTCTGACAGTACCCCCCCACTAAAGCCCCCTCTAGGCTTCTGCGGATAAGTCTTATGGAATTCTGCCACCAATCGGGGAGCGTGAACATTTGAACTAGGCTCCCACGAGCGGTCCTCTGGGCCAAAACCTTTCCAATCAATTAAATAGTACAGTCTGTTCTTTCTCAATTTGGAGTCCAGAATTCTTTTCACCTCGAACTCTTCTGCTGACTCTACTTGAACTGCTGAAGAAGGCGAATCACATCTCAAATTTGGTGGGTTTTGCTTGATCAAGGAAACATGGAAGGTAGGATGGATTTTCATAGACCTTGGAAGTGCTATTTTTACACTAACTGGGTTAATCATGCGCTCTACTGGGAATGGACCTACATATCTTGGTTGAAACTTTCGATTACCTACTAATTTCATATGACGGGTAGATATCCAAACCAAATCCCCAGCCTTAAAAATTGGACTTTCCCTCCGTTTCTTATCAGCTTGTTTCTTATATCCAGATTTTGCTTTGGAGAGATTGAGAAGCAGACTTATATGTTTTCTGCAAATTCTGAATCACCTCCTCAGCAGCTGGGACCTCAAGTTCTTCCTTGCCGACCAACATATTGGGATGTCTACCAGAGTTCAGAAAAAATGGGGTGTAACCTGTTGCTGAATGTACTGAGTTATTGTAAGCGAACTCCGCTGTGCTTAGGTAGGAAGGCCACTCTCCTTCCTGATCCATCAAATACAGACGGAGATACTGCTCTAAGTCTTGGTTCACTCTTTCCGTCTGCCCATCCGTCTCTGGATGGAAACTGGTGGACAGACGCGAGCGAGTCCACACCCAACCCTTTCAGAAAGGACCTCCAAAATCTAGAAATGAACTGGGAACCCCGGTCCGAAATAACTACCTTAGGAATCCCATGTAACCTGACAATATGCTGTACAAACAAGGTGGCCAATTGTGGAGCAGTAGGTAATGACTTTAAAGGGACAAAGTGACTCATTTTAGAAAATTGATCCACCACCACCCAAATCACTGAATACCCTTGACTAGAAGGCAAATCCACTATGAAATCCATGGAAATGGTGTGCCAAGGGGACGGTGCCAGGGGCAGAGGCATGAGTAGGCCCTGTGGAGACTGCCTAGAACTTTTTCCCTTAACCCACTGCTTGCAAGTGGCTACGTGCTGTCTCACCTGAGCTTCCATTCCAGGCCAAGAAAAATTTCTCTTCACCAGTTCCAAGGTCTTAACACTTCCCTTGTGCCCGGCCATAGGATTACCATGAAAAAGCTGAATAACTTCCTTCTGCAATTCCTCGCTAGGCACGAACATCTTTCCTTGAAGGTAAGGCGTCTGATCTCTGACTTCTCGATCCGGACCTTCTTCTAACCAGTTGCGGAATTGTTCCCCTCGAAATTCTTCTCTGATTCGATTTCCCAGTTCATCCTCCACAACAGTTGCCGCTACCTTTTCTTGTGGGATGATATACCCTTTTGGAACCTCCTCAACCTCACCTTCCGAACTGAGCCGAGACAAGGCGTCAGCTTTCCCATTCGCAGAACCAGGTTTGTAGGTCAACACAAAATCATAATCTGCGAAGAAAAGAGACCACCGCAACTGGCGAGGTGTAAGGGTTCGGGCAGATTTAAAAAATTGCAGATTTCGATGGTCGGTGAATACTGTAATCACATGTCTTGCGCCCAGTAAATAGTGCCTCCAGACCTGAAAGGCATCTTTTACCGCCAACAATTCCTTGTCGGCAATGGAATAATTGATTTCTGCCGAAGACAATTTCCGAGAATGATATGCCACGGGATGTAACTGGCCAGTCTGCTTATGGCGTTGAGAAAGGATTCCTCCTATGGCTAGATTGGATGCATCAGCTTCTATGAAGAATTGTTCTTTCAGATCCGGGTGTTGAAGAACTGACGCTGATACAAAGGCTTCCTTTAAGGTTTGGAAGGCGTCTTCAGATTCTTGTCTCCAAACAAATCGCTCATTCTTCTTCAAAAGCCGAGTAATGGGACTAACCTTCTCCGAGAAATTCTGGATGAACCTTCGATAAAAATTGGCGAATCCCAAAAAGCTTTGTATTTCTTTCACAGATCTAGGAGCAGGCCAAGATCTAATCGCTTGTAGCTTGGAATCATCCATGTAAACTCCCTTAGGAGACAAAATAAATCCCAAGAATTCTACCTTTGAAGAATGGAAAACACATTTCTCCAATTTCATGAACAGTTGATGTTCCAGCAAGCGCTCCAAGATAACTCGAACATGACCTACATGCTCCTCCAAACTGTTAGAAAAAATGAGAATATCATCGATGTAGACCACTGCAAAACGGTCCAAAAATTCTCGAAGGACATCGTTGACAAAATGCTGAAAGGCAGCTGGGGCGTTGCATAGTCCAAATGGCATGACTTGATATTCAAATAACCCCAGCCGCGTTCGAAAAGCTGTCTTCCATTCCTCACCCTCACGCACCAGATGATACGCACCTCTTAGATCGAGTTTGGTATAAATGCAAGCATCCTTCACTTGATCTAAAAGTTCAGAAATTAGAGGCAACGGATAGCGGTTCTTCTTGGTCACCAGGTTCAGAGCCCTATAATCAATACAAGTTCTCAAAGACCCATCCTTCTTCGGAATGAAGAAGAGGGGGGAAGACACAGGTGACTGAGAGGGTCGAATGAAACCACTAGCCAAGTTTTGCTCGATGTAATCTTTAAGATGCTGATTCTCAGGTTCTGATAGGGCGTAGATCCGGCTACAGGGCAAGGTTGCTCCTGGCTCCAATTCTATTCGGCAATCATAATCCCTGTGAGGAGGTAGTTTCTTGGCTTCTTGTTCACTAAACACCTCTGCTAAGTCTCGATATTCTTGCGGAATCTCTGGGACTTCTACAGCACAAATCATCTGAACTTGCTCTGCCAAACTTGATGACAAGGTGGCCTGTCCCTCTTCTGCCCGCTCATGAAAGCAATGCTCTCTACAAAAGGTTGAGTTCATCTCCACTGTGCGTTTGGTCCAATCAATTTGAGGATTGTGATCAGTTAACCAGGGCAATCCAAGTATCATCTGAAATTGAGGGGCATCAATTAAATTGAAACAAATATAGCTCCGATGTTCTCCAGGACCTTGTACCAAAATTGCCTTTGTATCAAAGATAATTGGACCAGAAGATAAATTGGTGCCATCCACTGCTCGAACAGACTCGGGTCTGGGTTTCTTCTCGAATTGGATTCCCAAAGATTTTGCGAATCGAATATCACAGAAATTTCCTGTGGCACCTGAATCCAACATAATCGCGACCTCCTTCTCTAAATTTTTTCCGAAGAAAATTTTACAGGAAATTATCAAGTGCGGTGCTGCAACCTGAAGAGTGTTCACTAAATGTTGAGGTTTGGGAGTTGACTCAGAAGGAGCTCCCACCAGAGCAACTCCGTCTACTGGTGCTGGTGGAGCCTGTCTTTTACCCATTGCCGGGATTTTGATCTTTTAGTACAATCTTTTACGAAATGACCGGGCTGACCACAATACATGCAGAGTTTTCCCATTTGACGTTTCTCTCTTTCTTCTTTGGAAAGAGGTCCTCGAACTGTGCCAATCTGCATAGGTTCTTCACCAACGCTCCCTTCGGTACTCTTAACTGGTTCTGATCTCACCCGATCTAAACGAGGCAGAAATGGTTTTAAGTCTTTCCGTTTTTCGCTTCTTCGTTCAGATAGACGCTGATCAATTTGGAGCACAAGATCAATGAGTTCAGACAGTTCTGTAGGGCGCTTTGGGATTTGTGACAATCCATCTTTCAGTTCATCCTTCAAACCTCTATAAAAGATTGCAGCTCTCTTTTCAGATGGCCAGTTGGTCTCCACAATCAGTTTATTGAACTGAGCTAGATAAGCCACCAATTCTCTATTTCCCTGTTTCAGGTCCAATAATTCATTATCTGTTGCTTGTGAAATTGTTCTTCGATCAAAAATTCGTAAAAATTCTGCCTTGAAATCTTCAAACTTATATAGAACTGGATCATTAGAAGAAACCAGTGGCATGGACCAAGCTGCGGCATCACCACTCAGGTAAGAGAGCACGAAAGCCACCTTGGACTGATCCTCCTTAAACAAAATGGGCTTACATAGGAAATGCAGGGAGCACTGCGTCATAAAGATTTGGGCCTTATTTGGATCCCCCTGAAATCTTTCCGGAGCTGCCAAAGGGATAGTGGGAGACATAGCATGCACTACTTGAGTAGTAAGGGAAGATGAAGTGGTTGGAGAAGAATCAAAGACGGGTGCCTTTTGACCCCCAAAGTTAGGACTGGGACTTTCAGATAATTGATCTAACCTTTGTCGCAGATAACTGGCCTCTTGATTAGACTTCCTAACCTCTTCTCTAGTTTCGCTAAGCTGCTTCTGCAACCCTTCCAAGATTGACGCTAGCGCCTTAACATCAAATCCTTCAGTCATCTTGCTCAGACGGAGTAATTTTAGGGCACTTCAATCTGTCAGAAGTGTACCTGAATTCCAGAGGTTCTCCGTGGAAGCAGATGACTCGAAGGGAGGACCTCAGCAGAATATTTCCCAACTCCCTCACCTCCCTGGACCCGGATCTCTCCGAGGCCTGGAACGAAAGGGAAAGGGGAAGTGGATAGACAAACAAGAGAGACGTCCACACAGGTGTCTTCTGACTCTTCTTACACTGCAAGTCACACCTAAAACATTAAGAACATCATTAATACCGTTCCAATAATTACTGGCCTTCTCTAGCACTACACTCCCTCGGGACTGGACTCCTACCTTAAGCTTGTGTGGAATTAGCTGCTCTCTTAGGATGTCCAGAATTACTTTCAGTTGCTTGAGAATATTTAAGCACTATAGTTCGATGACAGGACAACACCTTTTTTTGAAGAAGAAGATATGGTGGTACACAGCAGTATTAATTATATGCATACAATTGAATACCCCTATCTACAAGAGCTGTTGAACGCTGTCACAAGTGCTGGCTGAATCGAAGAGAAAACCTTGACTACAAATGTTCCAGACGTTTCGTCACTCCTTGCAATAGTTGTAGCTCTAGGACAGTGCTGCTCAAACTCTTTACTAGTCGATAGACTCACAGGTATAGTCTGTAAATGCCATTAGCTTCACGAAAACTGCAGTCTTTAACAATTGTCTTTAGAGTTGGTTCAACAGATTTCTTTCTCTCAAAAAGGAACTCAAAAGGAAACCTCCTACTTGTGGTTAGACGAATGACTGGAAACACTCAGGAAGACGACCCTCAGGATTCCTCTCTTCATTCAGAAGCGCGGAGATTCTCTGACTGGATTCGACAGGATAACAGGCTCGAACTCAGCTCCAGACTCAGAAGAGACGGAAGATGAACTTAGGCGCAAGAGCACCTCAGAATACTGAATCCGTCACTGATAACTATGAGACGAAAACGTCCCAAAAGACGGAAAGTGAGGTTCCTAGAATTACAGTAACCCCCGCACTAACTGGTAGTGCCGAAACTCAGAATTATGCGGAGAATGGACGCACCAAAGATAAGAACGTCCGTCCGCCCAAAAATTACAGTTGAAGTGCGCAGTGCTGGGCACGCAAGCGCACGAAATGGCCGACAGTCAGCTGGAAGCTGGAACACTGACCGAAGGAACAGAAAGGCACAACCAGGAACCACCCCACCCCAACCTAAGCAGCCCACTGTTGAGCTACTCGCTGACACCAACTCCACAAGGATAGAGTAGGGAACGAACCTGAAAGCATAGGATTTTTTAGTCTCCCAGACTTGTTTTGACTAGCACCTGGTCGGACTCTGACACCCCCTTTCATTTGCATAAACAAAGCGGCAGGCACCGCGCGGTGCCTGCCGCTTTGTTTATGCAAGTGCATCAATGCATTTTTAGCATTGTGGCGGGAGGTGCAGAGAGCACCGCCCGCCACAATGCTAAAAATGCAGGATGTGCCTGCCACTGTGGCGGGCACATCCTAATACCCCCCACGGGACCCCTGCCCATATGGCGGGCGGTCCCGAAATCCAACAGGATGGCGGGTGGACAAAGTCTGCCCGTCATCCTAATGAGCCCCTAAGTGTTACCTACTAAACCTCTCTAGGAGATGTAGTCAGGGTGTGCTAGGCCCTTTGCTCCACAACAACTAAGTTCAGTAGAGCTTGTGTATTTAAGACTTGATTTATATGTACCTCTAGGTACCTTCATGTGATCTTTCAAATGATATCTCAAGATATTATGGTAAAACAATCAGCAAGCTCTTATCCCAACCGCTGCACACCAATGTGAGAAGTTGGCCTGATATGTGATGTCCACTATTCTAGTGGGCACCCTGTATCACTCCAAACAACCCTTATGGTGATGGTTGTAAAGTCAACCTTATAGACCAGCTATCCTTTTGGCAGCATGGACAAAGCAGTCTTAGGCTAATACTTCAGAGAGCATGTGAAGCCAATTGTTTTACCAATAATAACCCCTTGAATACCAAATGAAAGGACACCACACAAGGTATATATCAAATATATATGTATTTATTACTAACACAACCCCTCTGCACTCTTTATGAGTTCAGAGTTCGAGATACATCACAAGTTACTCAATAAACATACTATAAGTTGCACAAATACAATTCTGCCCTAGGGGCCTCATGAACCATATACTAAGTAAGTGGTATAAGAACCACTTCAGGACAGGTGAATAGGCCTAGGGCCTAGGGAATCGCTGGGACTACACTGAACAACCACAGGTTAGGAAGTAGGAGTCCCACAGGATGCGTGTGCAGTGTCTAAACACACATGCGGGTTCTCATAGACTTTCAATGGGAACGTAAAGTTTGTAAAGTAGTTGATTTCTGGCACTTCCGGATGGACTATAGGAAAACCCAGTTAAACTAGGACACTTGGATAGTTATTACCCACAGGAGCACCGGAGTACTCGAGTTACCTCACCCAGGGAAGCCTGGTGCATAGGTGTTCTTTTGTGTCGAGTTTCGTCGTCGAATCCTATGGAGAGCTGCACAAAGATGCTGCAGGCGACCAGGAAGAAGATGTCCGGTTGGATCCAAGGGTGGATCGGAGCAGTGAAGAACCTGAAAGCAGAGGGGACAGAGTCTGGGTCACTAGCCAGTGACCAGGAAGGAACCAGGCGATGTCGACCTGCAAACAGGTGAAGAAGTGAAGACGACCAGGAGCTGGATACGGACTGTCCCACGAAGGATCTCGCTGTTGGTGGTGTCTGCTTCCGGATTGGAGTCAACGAGCCTTGGCAATGGCAACCCACGCAGGAAGGGAAGATCGGCTTCTGGTCAGACCAGCAAGGTCTGGGGAGCTTCCCCTTGACAGGAAAGCAGGAGCAAGCCCGGAGCAACCAGGCAAGCGGTGTTGATTCACAAGGATGTCTTCAGGAGGGCCACTAGCCAACGGGTTATCAACCGCGAAGACGCGCCGAAGAGAAATGCAGGCGCAGGCCCCCAAGCGGCACTCGTGGAGTGGTAGGGCTGATCTTCGGTGCACTTACCGCTCGGGGTTGGGGCTTCTCAAGTCCCAATGCACAACTTCGAGGACGCCTCAGAAGCTGCACAGTTAGCAAAAAGCAGGTACTGCAGGTAGTCCGGCCCCACGTCTCTCGTGTCCGTCACGGTTCTCAGCTTTGCTGTGGATGTGGGTCGGAGTCAGAGAACGTTGTCCAGAGTCCGGAGTCCAGAGGCAGCGTCGCTGAGACTTCGGGTTCTGGCGGGAACGTCGACAAAGCAAACCGGCAAGTCACTGATGGTGCCTGTTTGCACAGGGTGGTCACTCCTTGACCATAAGGAGATTCTTCAGTCTTCTAGTTGCAGTAGAATGTCGAAGGTCCAGAGATTCGTTTCAGTTCAGGATAATCTAATGTCTCTTGACACAGCTCCTAGCTTTATTCTAATCTAAGGGGCTGGATTACCTGCTAGGTCCCTCCTAGGGGTGGAACCTGGGAAGGGGGTGGTTACACCCCTTTCCCTTTGTCCAGTTTTGCGCCAGAGCTGGGGCTGGAGTGCCCCAGCAACTGGTTTGTACCGGGCTATGCATGGAGCACCATGTGTGCCCCAGGCAGTGTCTCATTTCATTTAACCCACCCTGCCCCAATGCACTATAGCCTGTCTGGGGAGGTGCTAGCACCTCCCAAGGCAGGAAACCTATTGTCCAGGCCTTCCCTGCCGGAGTTTCGTCCAGCAGCAGGAGGTCAAACTCGTGTCTGTGGCAGCAGCATCCATTTTGTGATGCTGAGGCTCTGTTTAACTTTAACAGGGTAAAGCTACATCTACATGTCTTCTCCCTCTAGAAGGGTGTAATGCTACCCCCGCCGCCAGGACTGGCGGGGGTAGTATTCCAAAGGGTATGACACCTTACACGACATGTTTTGATAAAACCAAACCAAAGTTAGCATTAACCCCGAGGATTATAATGCACTTAAAAGTATATGGTATGGCTATATCATAGAACAGCTATAAGGACATGGTTCCGAAAGCTGCAGACAGGCTCAGCTCATGCTAGAGCACCATCTCGCATAAAACCAAGCAATCTGCCTTCAGGATTGTCAAGGCCTGCCATAGGAGTGACTTATAGGTATATATGTGTCTATATATAATGGTAGGTATAGGAATACTATACCTAAGCAAGGGGTGATTACACAACCTTGCCCCAGCTGAGGTATCAGCCAGTTGTGTCAGTTTGGGTGGTCAGCCAGGGGTGGCATAATACATGCTGCAGCCCCTGGTAGGCATTGGATGCACCTATGCCCTGGGTACCTATGATACACTATACAGGGGCTCATAAGGTGACCCAATATCCAATTGGATATGTACCTAAAGTACATGGAGTCCATTTTTACAGTGAGAGCAGATAGCCCGGGGCCCTGATTAGCAGGATCCCAGGCCAACTAATTCGAAAACCAGCTAAACACTAGGCAAAAAGTTGGGGTAACCATATAGTCAGATATCCACCTTCCTACAGTCTCCAAAACCCAAGGAGTGCTACCCGCTTAGTTGAAGCTCTGAAGAAAATCACTGTCTTCCCTTGGCAAACAAAGTAGTATTCTTTTTCTTGGTAATAGACCCTCAGTCTGATATGGAGGCATACTGAGGCCTCCAGCCCCTGGTAGCAAAGACTTTCTTGAGTTCTAGCAATTCCTTCTTCCAGTAAAGGTGTCGACACATAGGTCAGGAAAAAGTTGGAGACTTCTATCCTCTAGAATCTCTGGGGGTTTTTTCTTCTAAAAATTCTGAATACACTTTTCTCTGATCACACTCTGGATTTTAAAATCACCATTGTAGTTTCTTGTGAAGCTAGGTCTTTCTGCTTTTTTCTCAAGTGTATTCTGTACACCTTTTGGACTAGTCGCTGTCCAGACCCTTTGTGTAGCTTCAGTAAGTCATTTAGCATTTTAACCACCAACTCCCTGAGGATGTTTACAGGGATTGAAGGAGACCTCAAGCAACTGCAGTTGGCCAAGACTTCAGTTCTAGGTTGAAATTTCAAAACGCTGTCAATCAAGCTATTCTTGAAGGTCTTCTATTTAGTGCTTCATTATTTTTGCTTTTGCGACCTGGTCACGTGTCTTTCTGTCCTCTCCATGAGGGATGTCCCGCTCTGCAACAAGACGGACAGCCTGGTGACACTTGCCCACAGGTAATTGGGAGTTAGATCACCTGGCAGAGATTCTTGGCAGATAACCCACCCTAGGCCAAACTAGGTTAGGGGGCGTTGGGAGGAGCAGGCTACATTATGCGACGTTACTCCACATATACAACAGCAAATATTCATTGTTTTAGCACAGTGTTGGAATTATTTGTTCTCTCCATTGTTCTTGTATTGCTAATTATAGTAATATATTTTGTTCAATTATTAATTGCAGCGCACATATTTAACTCAAGAATCTCACTTCTTCAGTAAATATTGAATCTCCAGGTTGTGTATTTCTTGCTTATTTCCTTTGGGTATGCATGAGAGTCTGAACGAAAAGGTTCTAGATCTGTTACTACGATTCTTTGATGAGTCAGGGTTGTCCTGTTTAAAAGTTGCACACACATTTGTTATCCTGTAAGGTTAGGGGTGCGAATGGTGCACTGTGAGCTAGCAGGACTATAGGCCACCATCTCCTGAGGGGATGCAGGGAATCAGACTCACACCATCCCAACATCTATGCTGTCCAGTAAATGCACCGTTTTTAATGAAAAAGTATAAAGCTGTACGACAACCTTCTAGAGACCAATTTTTTTGTGTCAATCTGCCATTTCACACACCATTCCTGGCACTTGGTCCGACAGACCCTTCACATTCCACACCACCTTTCACTGCCCTCATCGATAGTTATTCTTTTCTGCACAACATTTCTGGAGGGTAGTGATGAATGTAGCAACACCTTTTTGCTTTCAGGCTCATAGTAGCCGTAAATCAGAGGCTTCCCCCGCTTACTCTTTTTTTTCCAGTAGAAGTATATTTGATAAAATCACTTTTGTTATATCATCGGTCAGTCATCAACAAGAAGCCAAACCCAGGGCTCTGTTGTTCTTTTTATACAAGGTCAGTCATTAGCAGTACTTAGGGGAGAACAAAAACAAGCATTGGAAATGCAATAGGTCTCGCACCATTAGAGTTAGTGCTTTTAGAATTGTTTATGGGTTTTTTTGGTAAATGTTTAGAATTTTTGTTTCCTGTAGCCAATGTTAAAGAATTACAAATAAAAAAAGCCATAAACATTTCTAAAAGCTCTAACTGAAATGGTCTGAGACCTATTGCACTGTGTGAGGGTGAGGTGTTGAGGGTGAGTGAGGGTGAGCGTGAGGGTGAGGTGTTGAGGGTGAGTGAGGGTGAGGGTGAGTGAGAGTGAGTGAGAGTGAGGGTGAGTGAGAGTGAGGGTGAGTGAGGGTGAGTGAGGGTGAGTGAGGGTGAGTGAGGGTGAGTGAGGGTGAGTGAGGGTGAGTGAGAGTGAGGGTGAGGGTGAGTGAGGGTGAGGCGTTGAGGGTGAGGTGTTGAAGGTGAGTGAGGGTGAGGGTGAGTGAGGGTGAGTGAGGTGTTGAGGGTGAGTGAGGTGTTGAGGGTGAGTGAGGGTGAGGGTGAGTGAGGGTGAGGGGGAGTAGTTGAGGCTGAGTGGAGGTGAGTGAGAGTGAGGGTGAGTGAGGGGTTGAGGGTGAGTGAGTGAGGGTGAGGAGTTGAGGGTGAGGGTGAGTGAGGGTGAGGGGTTGAGGGTGAGTGAGGATGAGTGAGAGTGAGGGTGAGTGAGGGGTTGAGGGTGAGGGGTTGAGGCGAGACCTAAAAACCTGACGATCGTAGGGTTTAGCAAGATTTTGGGGGTGAATGTAAAGAGGCTTGATGTGTGCATAAGTGCCTCTCAGGCAATACTTAGCATGAGCCCCTTCCCCTTCAAGAACACACCCCCACAGAGTTATTTTAAGTTTGCACAGCTGCATTTCATGTCCAGATGAATACTGAGAATGATAATTTTTCATCACTGAATAGAACTGATGTAGCTTATGAAAATAACACACAGTTTAAACAAACTGGAGATATACCAATAAAATACATCTATATTATTATAAATAACACCACTATTGTTTCATGGCGATCATGTCCGTAAAGGAAAGTAATTTGTGTTACAGCATAAGCGTTTAAAGAGTTTGCAATTGTTTCAAGACTATTTCTATACCATAACTGTGCAACGTTTCTCTACACGGACATAACCGCTTTACTCGCCATTAGAAAGTGACACAGACTATAAGGCAATGAAATATCACACAGGAGCACACTGAAAACGTGCAAATGTCACACTTAAGACTGAAAACTTGGCAACTTTGGACAATGCGGGGGTGGGGTGCCGTGCAGACTGAATACCTGTACCAGTCAGATCCTTCAAGACTGACTCTTCGGCTGTTAGCATCAATTTGCAAATCCCCGCCTCAATACCTCAAGTGATTGTAACATTGTTTGGACACGGGAAGTCTTTTTGCAATAAAGCTTATTTGATTCTACAGCCACGATTTCTACTGAAGACGGAGGGAAGAGAGGGGAGGGGGGAGGAGAAATGCGACACGGCGGGAAGGGGAGGGGGCGGAGCTGATTGGAATTGAATTGGTTGAAGTGTGAATTTTTTTAAGTGGGTGAGGGAATGTAACACTGGTTTGGCAGGAGAGACCACTGGGACAGAAGCAACATAGCAGGGCTGGGGGGTGTTGTAAAGCAAACGGGTGACCGAGCAGTGAGGGGTGGAATAAAGGAAACTGACGAGCGAAACATGAAGCAGGCAAGGAATACTACTGGCAAGAAAGCAACCTGGAGGAGGTGAGGCACAGGAGTTCCAGCAGCGCATTACTGAGGCAGATAAGGGTGAAGCACATGTCAGGCAGCGCATTACTGAGGCAGGTGAGGAACGGGAGCAGGCAAAGCCCAGGTCAAGCAGCGCATCACTGAGGCCGGTGAGGGAGAAGCACATGGGTGAGCAACATGTCGCATGGCAGAGGGGGAAGAGAAGTACATGCGGGAGAGCAACACCGAGCATGGTGGAGGGGGACGAGAAGTACATGCGGGAGAGCAACACAGAGCATGACGGAGGGGGAAGAGCAGTACATGAGGGAGACCACTGCAAAACACTTGCCTGCATACTGGCGCTTAAATAAATGCCTGTATCGACCCTGGCACGGGACGCTGTCTGGAGAAGACCGCACCGCCGGTGCATCATCCGCTCGCCATTTTGTTTTGATGTATAGGCCGCGAGCCTCGCGCGTAGCTGTACTCTTAGATCCCAGATTCAAGAAAAACATTCTAGCAAAATAAGTTCCTAATGTGCTAAATTAAAAAAAAAACGTTTCCATGTAGTCTTCGCTCAATCCAGCTTCCCGTTAACAAACAACCCAGGTTTCATCTTCAAGAGTTAAACGCATCCGAGAAAAACAGACGCTTTCTGTAAAACATGAAATTACTAGAACACGGCTGTAACTTTTCAGCAGGGGAAAAAGCACCTCAACTATTCCTGGAAGATGACGCGAGCGGCTGTGTGCGCATGCCCGAGTGAAGCGAGAATCCATGACAGGCGCGGGGTAAATTTAGAAACTTCCTTTACGAGAGCGGTGGGCGGAAGTTCTTGGAATATCCCTACCAGAGCTGCGAGGGAGGCTGGAGGCGCTCTGCTGCAGCTTCACTCATTCCTTGGCTGCCGTCTCTAAAAGTCTGCTCGCGGGGTTAACGTGGCTTTGTTTGTGAGAGTACAGGAAGCAGCGCGCACGACTGTGGTACTCGAAAACATAACTTTAACTAAATATAAACCTCTTGCCACGTTAAAAAAAAATATTTTTATTGGAGCAATAATGTAAGTTAGTGGCCTACGTAAAATAGAACAGCACAGCTTAGCTATACATCATGCTCAGCACATTAACTCAGAAAGGGTTACTCGGGCGCAGCACACAAATATGGCATAAAGCACGAGTTTTGCAAATGGATAAAACAATGCCCCTCAACTCCCACTAACCAACCCCCATCCAGCAGCCAAATAGCATCATATTAGTACCCAAGCTACCTCCTGCCACGTTAATGAGGGTCCTTCGTATTGTTAATTATGCGGTGGCAATGCTGTCATGGAGTAGCACGAATGCCCATGTAAACATGTGTATTAAATAAAAAACCGTGGCTTTATGATCATGACAACACCTGGCACTGGAAATAGATAGCCATTAGGCCTATATTCCTAAGAACGAATATTTTAATGACTCATGCACTCTGACGAACGGCTATTACAAAACAGGTCATGCAATGGAAATCGTTGCATAAGAATGCACTTCACCTCTCTGTACCCATCGACACCAGGTTCACTTTCAGAGCAACTTATCTAGCAGGGCTTGTCGTGCTTGGAAGTAAAGGTGGGCAAGAAAAGCAGGTCTCGCGGCTGGCTCGGGCCCGATGTCTAGCTCTGGCTCAGCCATTTTCTCATGGGAACTGACGAGCCAAAATAGCGCCAATCCAAGCATTCCAGGCGCCGAACGTTCCATCCCTATTGCCTTTAAGGAAACAAAATACTTTAGACGCAGGACAGATAAGCACAAGACAAAAACGTTCTTGTTTTGCTGTGTATGGTTTCATTGGTATTGCGTTTACTACCCCCGACGACTCAGCAAGTGGGCTGATAGTCGCATGAGTCTCAATGAAGACTTGTAACTCCAGAGCAACGTCTCGAGGGTGGGGGCAAGGGGAGTGTCCGATGCTGTAATAATCAATGGCATTACGTTGCTTTGTTTGAGATGCTGGCCCTCCTTACTTTTAGTTGCATGGGGATGGCAATGATATTAACATAAAAATAGTATCTCCTGTTTTCCCATATGCATACACTTGTACTTTAAACAAGCCTTTCACCGTAACACGGCGGGCAGGGGAGGGGGCGGAGAGGGGAGAGGTGCGACACGGCAGGCAGGCAGGGGAGGAGAGTAGGAGGAGGAGGGGGGAGGAGAGTAGGGGAGGCACGGCCTAGCGGCAGGCAGGCAGGGGAGGAGAGGAGGAGGGGGGAGGAGAGTAGGGGAGGCACGGCCTAGCGGCCGTGCAATCAAGTAGTGAGGGGGCGGAGCTGGGGGAGGCTGTGAGAGAGAGTAGTCCAGGCAGGCGGCTGGGGGCATGTGCACGCGCATTTAAGCTCAATGCGCATGCGCATTGAGCTTAAATTTCTCGTGCACTGCAAGGAATCGCCACGATTCCTTGCAAGTTGGATAAAGAGTCGATGAGCCCCTATAGTCTCGCTTGCTCGATGCGCATGCGCATCGACAGGCGAGACCTAAAAAGGAATTCATTGATCATCTCCAAACTCCCACGTGGATGAGATTTTAATGATGACTGGAAGGTGGGGGCACTCTGGCTTGAGCAAAATGCGTTTTGCCCTCGATGTGAGTGGGATTTCATTTCCTGGCTGGCAGGTCTTTGCTTCCCCTCCATATTGGATCTCCTCAGGCACCACGCTGCTTAGATGCAAGGATCACAGGAGCTAAAGTAATCTCCTTTTAAAGTTCCTCCTTAAACTCATTCAAGTATGCAAAAGGTTTCCTCTCTTAAGGAAATGCAGGTGGCTAGGGTGGTGTTTTGTCTGATCGAGAGCACACATTTAGTGTTCTTTTAAGAATGGTAGTTGGGTCTGGCATTAGCCAAGAACTTTTTAGAAAACTAAAACTATATATTAAAATCTATATTATATTTATTTTAAATGAATGTCTATTATATTTATTTATTTCAAACTTGTACACAGGTTTTCATCTAGCCCTTTTTGTCCCTTGGTTTGTTGTTGTATCATTCACATTTGCCTCCCTCCCAGTACAGCATAACACAATGGGTCAGCCCACTTCAGACTTTGGCTATCTTCTATTTGAAAACATTCTGCTGGTCCACAAGGAGCATGGCTGCACTCAGAGTAGATCCTTTCAGTGAAAGGGACTATTATGACAGTGTGTGCTTTTGCAGATAGTTTGCTTTAATCCAGGTTTTTTATTATTTTTATTTTTTATTTTTACATTGTTGAGGTCCCAGTAGCTCCCCAACAATAACATTTACAAAACCCTTGACCAAATAGGCATTGACAAATCCATTAGTTTGGCAGCCAATGTCAGAACTTTGGACTTTGCCAGTGCGCCTTTACTTTGAGTTGTCATATATTGTTTTTTCAGCTGGCGATGAAATCACATAGTTAATGGGTTGCTTGTGTTCATGCAGTACTCAGGCCGACTCATAGGTTGTCTCTTCTAGTGATGCTTTTTTGACTGCCATTGCAAACTTAGTTAAAAAAAAAAAAAAATAAACATCTAATGTAAAGAACTTCTTTTCAAGAGCCTACAATACATTGCTGCCACTGCTAGAAACAACTTCTGATCTTTGCGTCTGGGGTTGTTGCTAGGCCTGAACGAGAGTTCAAAACCGGTTATGAATGCTGGTAACTCAACGAATTTCATTTGTCAGTCATACTGGGATAGGCTTGACTGTAAAGAGTCCTGGAAGTGCTAGGTACACTTTTGGGACACTACCTGGATCCAATTTTAGTGCATATGGTTGAGTTCGTTCATTTCTGTCTCTTTGAAGAAGAGAAGTGTTACTGTATCACCAACTTGCAGAGCAAGGAAATCTTTTGGAAAATTATGCTTTAATCTGTTATACTGGTTGAGTTTGAGTATCACTGTGATTTGGGATTCATTTTACACACCAAGCACTACAAAAAAATTTCCCAATGCAGAATATAATAATATAGCTTGTTTTATTTAAAGGAAGCGGGGTTCAAACAAAAAATAACACCTATCATATGTATCTATCTTAGCGTTGAGTTGATAGGCAAGAAAGACATCCCTCTAATTTGTCATGAGCAATAATTAACATGAATAATATTGAATTCAGCATCTAACAGAAGTGAATAAGGAATGTTAGTGTTATGCCTAGCCCAGTAAAGGCTGTTCTCATAGTTCAGGAGAAGAAGCATTGGCAAGTCCAAGATGTTGCACATTGTTGACCTGTTGGTGTTGCCAGTGCTTTTTGCTGATGCTGTACATCCTTGTACAGTCTGCCCTGAGTGTTTAATCGATGCTTTCAGGTTTGTCGTTCAAAGCTAATAGTTGCAAACATATGGTTGTCACGTTTAGTCAGGAAGATGATTTTTGTGTGGCATGTACTCTTAATAAAAATTTACCACCGCACCAGCTTGCCAAGGCCAGAATTATTGGCTTTGCTGATTCTTGTATTTTGTGCATTTCAATTTAATCGTTCCTCCTTTCAAAAGCTCTGTCATTTCCTGGCATAATCCCTTGATGTAGCACCCTCTAAACCCTTGGAGATCCTAGTCTAACAGAAGTCACTTGCTTTATCCAACTGTAGTGCAGCAGTACCCAAGGCCTTAAATCAATAGTACCCAGCACTAATTATCTGCATGAACCACTGGCTTTACCATGACATAGAGTACATGTCCTCACGCTACTGTATTGTGGGCTTCCTGATTTTATTTGTGTGAGATGGAACAGCCAAGCACAGAATTGTGTAGTTTATCTGGGATTGTCAGAGAATAAATTCCCCATAGTGTTTACATAATCTAGTCAGACATATGGAATGTGTACTATAGTTGACATGAATGCCACCCCAGTTTTCAAAGGATGTTTTAGACATTGAGATAATGCATTATATGTTAAACATTGCGCTTTACCTTTGCCGATTGTTTACTCCAAACTACAGATCATGTCATCTAAATTGTACCTTTGGATATAGTCAAAATGTGTCCACAAATTAAATTGACATGATCTTTATATGGAGGATATATTTTTGACCACTGCTTTGGGGCCTTTTTGTAGGCTAAATTCATTTGTAGTACAATAATGTGAGCATGTGTGTGAGAGAGAGAATTGCTGTCAGTGATTTTTATTTATATTGAGGCTTGAAGCTAACAATCGAGCATTACATCGCAAAGAACGATATGATAAATTATTTCTAAAGTAGAATTTTGTTTATGAACTGGCACCCTTTATAAATTGTGCTCTTGCGATTATATAGTGTATTAATGTGTATGGTTTGTTTGTTTTTGGACTTTGTCTCTTGTAACAAATGAAGTGAGGGCAGTTAGAACAAACAAGAGTCACTGTTTTTTGAAGATCCTAATGTGGCCAGCAGTTTACATTCTGGGTGTTCAAGACGAGCTGAATCATCTATTCCTTCCTTACAGACTCCATCTGACTGCTTAATTAGCTGAGGTACTGTGAGCAAACTGCTTCTGTAGATCGATAGTCATTTTATGGACATAAATTAAATTAACCATTCTGTTGGACATATTAGGCCTAAAACCTATGATATTTGCATATATGCAGTTTTCTCCCATAGAGTGTTCAACATGCACCACACACTCGAGTAGAGCTCCAAGTGACCATGGCTTGCAGATAAACGTTTTTTAAGACTAAAACCTCCTTTAATAAATGTTGTACTACTACAGCTCAGATTGTCATTTTCCACCATTTGAAAAAAATACTTCAGATTTCTTCTTAATCTTTGGTGACATTTTCTTGCTGTCTGGGCACTAGAGACATTTTTTCTGTTTACAGTGTTTCATGACTGTGCTTCTACCGTTTGTTTGTGCTGTAGTACTGACTGTTATTTCCAAACTGTAATTGAGTTTCTGCCATCTACTGAAGCTGTGTGACACTTGCCTACCTGTGTGTCTTCCCTAATTACCTTTGAAATAGTTTGATATGTATGTGAAAATATTCTACTGCTTTGAGCTTCAGGCATGTGACTGGTGTTGATTTCAAAGACCAGCAAGTCCATTATGCGTTTGTTATGAGCACTCCATAGATGAAAGAATGGGCTGGTTTCTTTGCGCCTTCTTGGACCTTCTACATTTAGAGGGGTACGTTCTTGGTACTGTTATCATTTCAACTTGGAAAGACATGCCCAAGTATTAAATACAGTAATTAAGTTTAGGCCTACACAGATCTGACATGCCCTTTAAAGCTAGAGCATCTTTGTTGTTTGTGTTAGAGAAGTGGAATGAAACTACTTTGGATAGTTGTGAGATTTGCCATAGTATCCTATGATGACTTTGTCTGTTGAAGGTGCTACTCTTCCATAAGGCTGAAGGTATTTGGGTCCAACCATATGGACTTGTTTTGTCCTGAGGAGGTGTGATGAAGTATTATAGTATTTATATAAAGCTCCATACTCAGCTGGGGGGCACCAAAGTGCAATGGCTGGGAGGGTAATGTATGGTAGCTTTGCCTTATATACCTCCTTTCCTGCAGACAGACAGTCTGGCCTTTTGTGTTTTTCAAAGCCTTAAAGATGTGCAGTAATGCTTTAGTGTGACTTTTACTCTAAAATCATTGTACTTTGGTATTTTCGCCAGTGTTACTAGTCCACTGCAAATCAAATAGGGGATATCTTTGATTTTGAAACTTTGGGTTTAACGTGGAGTGCTTGGACCTGCACTAAACTGTGGGCCAAAAGTTAAGGGCAGTTGTTCAATGATTTAAATGCTACTTCTACGAACATACTAAACAGACACTTTGGTTTTCCCTAGCATGTTCTCTTTCAAGGTCTGTATGTACTTTAGAGGGAATAAAGTCTGTCCCATACCAGTCTGAATTCAGATAGGAACTCCACTTAAGTCCTGCAACACAACCCTCCATATTTGATGCTGACAGAGTTTACTAAAAGATTATGGTCCTTTTGAAAGGAAGGGGAAATCCCCAGCCACTCAGACGGCAACAGACGAATGTTCAAAGTATCTATCTCAACAAAACGTTGATTGATGTACTCAAATCAAATAATGAGGGTGGAAATCCCATCCTAAATCTTTCACTTCCCACACCACAGAACTGTTGACCTCTGCTGGCCAAAATCCTCAGTGATGTTGTACCGTAACACTTCACCAGTGAGAGGGCATCCCTGGAGCAGTGTTCAACGAAAATTGATGTGGGGGTCTAAGACTTGAAATGTATGGGATATTCTGGTTTGTTTGAACATGTCTCCTAACCTATGCAGAAGGTAGTCTTCTATGCCACATTGCATAGGCCTTCGTCATCCAGAAGTTCAACACCTGGTTAATTTGTAGGGAACTGAAAAATTAAGCCCTCTTCATTCCCAAATCATAGGCTACCTCACTTTTTCTTTCCCAGGTGGGTTACTAGTGACCTACCACCTGGAGCTCCATTACAGAAGTAGACTTTGTTTACAAAAACAGACCGTCTTGAGAAGCTCCACGGCTCCCTAATTCTAGGCATATCTTTGAAGGTCAGGCTTATTATTCCCTACAGTCGTATAGATATGCTTTTCTGTCTTAAATACCTACTGTTTCTGCCCTTTCCAAGGTTTCCTGATAACTGCATCATAGTTAATACAGCCAGATGTTTCTTGAGCATTTAGAGGAAAGTCATTGCAGCTACCATCTACTTCAGTGTAAAGAGGCTGTTAGTTGCTGATGGAAACCTTTGTACTGTGGAACTGATTGGTAACCAAGAATTTATTTGAAGCTCACAGTCTTTTCGGTGGATGCTTCAGAACTATTTTCTGATGATCTTAATGCCCCCATCTTTTGCAACAGATGCTCTTGGCTTTTTTTCCTGCTCTGCATTTGAAAAAGGGCAAGTGTTTTTAACAGTGAATGTCCCCTTGATACCATCATATGCAGATGAATAGACTAGATAGCTCTTGAATCCTATGTTTCTTGACAACCTGTTCCTCTTGGTGGTGGAACCGTCCCTGGTAATGCAAGGTGTTTGGGATATCATAGATGTGATACCCTTCTTGAAGCATTGTTTGGCCCTTACATTGTAGGTGATAAATACGGCACATTCATGAGCCTCACCATCAGACACCAGCCACATTCTGCCTTCGAAGCACCTAGTTGTGGACAGATTTTTTAGTAATACAATTCTGATATCTTCCTTAGGACAGTAATTTGCACAGTGATCTGAAAACAGACAACTTATGGCCTTGCTAGAAAACACAAAACAGTAGTATTTTTGCATCGGGCAGGAAATAACTCCAACCGACTCGTACCTGGTTTATTGTCCTATGATAAACCATTCCAAATAACCTGCATGCAGTAAAACATGTAAGTTGAGCATAAAAACACAAGGTAAAGGGTACAGGTATAAACTAAAGCTATTATGCAGTATTTGTAAACCACACCAAGTATACTCCAAACTGGAAAATGGGGGGCATAACTAGCAGACTAAGAGAATTTTCCAGTGAAGAAGCCCTATATCTTAATGGCTTTCCTGAAAGTAATGTAGTTGTAAAAAAGGAAAGTGAGTTCCTAGGGAAATGGTAGATGAAGTAAAGGAAGGACATTATAAGTTAACTTCTGCAAAACTTATGAGAGAACCGGAGCACACTTCCAATCAAAGTCCATAGCTAGAGTACCAGAATTGCATTATTGTATTGCGAAACAAAATAAGTGTAACAATGGTATGTAATGGCACAATGAAACACTAGAAGCAAGTTGGACAAGTCTGAACTGAATAACCAGTAAAAAGACTTCAAACAACACAGTTGAAAAGTCATTGTTGAACTGATCAGAAAGCGAAGATTATGAAGATATAATATCCAAGACTTTTCATACGCGGCTATGAACAGCTGACATATGTTTCATCTAAGACGAATTTCCTCAAGTCTTGTTTGAACTACCCAAAAGAAGAAAGCAAATATAGTAAAGGGATTTTCTGCTTGCATGCCAGATCTTTGGGTCGTTAATACTCCTCTCAAGGTATAGGCATGAACCATATAGTAAACCAAGTGGGAATTCTTGAATGAGAATCGAGTCAGTGATGAGGCCCTACCTGCAGTAACAGAATCCTGACCGTGGCACAAAGTCAGCACTGTTGAGTAATATGGCGAATCCGGTTCCCCAGCTTTGCTGTCGACTGCTCTAGCCATATCGCTACATCCTCTCCCCAATCTTTCCAGTCGCCCTAAACATAGTTTGTAAAATGGGCTTTACTTGTGTTTTCATACAGTCTGAATTATTTGAAATTCCCCCTTTTTTCTGCCTTAGCTCATATCTGATGTTAACAAATAGTTTAACAGTTCAAACTTGAATTTCACATTTATTTCATTGTCTGAAGTCTACAATCCAAATTACAGTTTCAGTTTTTGTTTGTCTTCCTTATAGGTTCTGGGGGAAAATTGATCTTCAGGGCCAGCATGATGAGAGACTACCCCTTAGAAGCTAATGGATAAAGTTTGATCTTCACAAAAGTACTCTCATAGAGCCAGTCATTAACCAGCAGCAGCAATGGCCAGTAAACGAAAGTCTACCACTCCTTGCATGATACCACTAAAAACAATGGCATTGTCAGATAAGGACAGAGAGAATACTGAAGAAGCTGAGGATGGTGACCAGGAGAAGGTGTCCCCTAAAACGCAAGCAGTAAGCAACCTTATCAACAGTGAGGTGGAGAATTCAGCAGCAGACATTAATTTGTCAAATGGTCACCACAATATCATGGAAAGTGACAAGTACATTTGTAAATACTGTGATTTTGGAACTCAAGAGATAGACATGTTTGCAGGGCACATTAAATCTAAGCACTTAGACTTCCTTAATGACCCTTCCTATGTTTGTATAGAGTGCAGTTTCCTTGTAAAAACTCATGAAGAGCTTGTTCATCACAATAGGGAGTGCCACTCTGATGAGCCTAACTTTATGTGGAACGTGGTCAAACATGACAGTCAAACAACAGTGGAGCAGAGTTTCTCCGATGTCAAAAACAGCCAGGACTTGCAAGGGGATTTCTATGATGGGGCAGTTGATGGGCAGTCTGAAATCACCATAAGCAAAACTCCTATTATGAAGTTAATGAAAAGTAAACCTGACACCAAAAAAAATCTGCCAGTAAATGAAAAACTACCACATCTGTTACTCAGTGAAAACGATGAAAATAAGGCCAATTCCTCGCCCTCCATAAAGACATTGCCAGTAACCCACACCCAGTCTCCATTTGTTAATAGTTCATTAGTAGGGACGGTGACTAGTCCATTGGTAGGCAACGTTCCTCTGATACAGGCTGGTCTAACACAGCTTGTATCATTGCCGCTGCATCAACATCCAGCAGTGCTGCAGCAGCTGCAACACCAGTCACATCCTCTTCAACACCAGCAACAACTACCCAATTCAAAAACCCTTCCCAAAGTGATGATTCCCCTGAGCTGCATTCCGACCTATGACGGGACCATGGACTCCAACGCTTTCTTGAAAAATTCTTTCACTAAATTCCCCTACCCCACTAAAGCTGAACTTTGTTACTTGACAGTTGTCACAAAATACCCAGAGGAACAGATAAAGATTTGGTTTACTGCACAGCGATTAAAACAAGGCATTAGCTGGTCCCCAGAGGAGATTGAAGAAGCACGCAAAAAAATGTTCAACACAATCATCCAAACCGTTTCACAACCCACCTTCACAGTTCTGAATACTCCAATTGTTGCAAATGCAAGTAGTGTCCAACAGCTTTTCCAGACCGCTTTGCCTGGACATTTTGTTGGACAACCTAAAGGAGCAGGAGGATTGCTAGTGACACAGCCATTTATAACCAATGGAATGCAGGCTACCAGCTCCACACTCGCATTAGCAGTTGCATCAATTCCAAAGGAACCAAGTCCTGATCAGCCCAACACTTCACAGGTAAAAGTGGTAAATGCTACTCAATCTTTGATCAGTTCCTGCCCTAACATCTCATCACAAAGTGTAATTGATGCTAATTTTGGTAAGTGCAAGAAGTCCTATATCCAAAAGGATGTACTGAAAACTAGTTTTCTTAAAAGTCAGTTTCCTGCCCATAGTGAAGTTGAAAGGCTTACAAAGATAACAGGAATCACTAGAAAAGATGTACGGAAATGGTTCAGTGACAAGAGATATCATTGGCGAATTAACAGAGGTCCGAAATCCTTCCACATGGATGAAAATAGTCCAGAAGCGAGTGATTCTTACCCAAAGGTTTCCTGTGATGTATCTGTGAAAGATCATGATCTTGATGTCGCCTCACCTGCAACTCCTCCTGTCGTTCCACATGTAACGAGGCGACAGGGGTGGCACCAAACACCAGATTTTACGCCAACAAAATACAAAGAAAGGGCACCAGAACAACTGAGAGCTCTGGAAGGAAGTTTTGCTTTAAATACTTTCCCTTCAGCAGAGGAAGTTGATCGTTTGCGAAGTGAAACTAAAATGACCAGACGAGAAATTGATGGTTGGTTTTCCGAAAGGAGAAAGAAGTCGGCTGAGGAAAGTAAGAAGGAAGCAAAAATGCAACAAGATTCAGAAGAGGAAGAATCTGAAGAAAAGGAAATATTGACAGAAGAGCCAATGAAGCCTAATGAGGATGAATCCCTCGACATGGGAACAAATAGTCCACTATCAGGTGAACGCAAAGTGAGCCCTATTAAAATCAATCTTAAGAATCTTAAGGTTACAGATACAAATGGTAAAGGTGCGTTACCAGAGATTGCTGAAAACACCCCACAAAATGATAATCCAAGTAGGCCATCAACACCACCAAAAGGCAAGCTTCAGTATAAAAAGACAGCCCAACAGATGCATTTACTCAAAAAACTATTTGTTAAAACGCAGTGGCCAACCCACCGTGAATACGACAGTGTGGCCGTACAGGCTTGTCTCCCAAGACCTGAGGTTGTCCGTTGGTTCGGGGACAACAGATATGCCTTTAAAAATGGGCAGTTGAAGTGGTATGATGATTACAGCAAGGGCATTTTCCCCCCAGGGTTGGATGGCATCAAATTAAGCAGCATAGAATTATTGCGGGATTACTTCAAAGAACATAACATGCTGTATGAAGACGACATGGAAATGTTGTGCGAAAAAACTGAAATGATACCTGAGGAAATACGGATGTGGTTTGCAGAAATGATGAGTGAAGACAGTAAGACATTGTCTGAAGCTGGCAGTGAAGATCAGGATTCCAGTTTTGGTGAACAAACGGAGAGTCAGCGACAAGCATCTGATGCATATTCGGTGGTGTCTGATAATAGTGAGTCCGGGGAGCCCAGTGTTGCAAAAGGATGCCAAGAGCTTCTTAAAGCATCCAGTCCGAAGAGGATTGAGATAAGTAAGTACCTGATTTGCCTAGATAAATGTATGTAACATTTAGCCTGCATATGTATTACATGTTATTGAATTTCTGTGTCCAAAAACCATAGTGTCAAAGTGCAAATTGCCAACGTTCTCCTTTTGAATTGTAAGGTCTAATTGGATTAATTATAAGTGACATGTCTGAGGTTATTTGGTATTTGGTATAGATTGTAGACTCTGCCCTATATTTGCAGTCTATAGGAGATAAAAAAAAAAGTCCATATACATGTCAGAGGTGGCCACCTCGTATGGTTATTGCAGAAGCTTGTTTCCAGTCCAGGGAAGGCATGGCTTGGCAGTTCGGGCTGGACTGTTCCCATGAGGCACATGGTCAGGCTGATTTGCATATGGCCATGTCTGAACTGGGGTGGCAGAGTGGGCTAAAGAACGGTGATGGATTAAACCCAGATCTGTTGACTGGGTGTGAGTGTTTGATTGGTTCAGATGCTCCGTCCATCACCACCCCCTTTTGTACCGCTTTGTTCCCCATAAGTTGGTAGGGTATGCTCAGACGTGAGTCCCTTGCTCACTTTGCCACTGGATTCAAGCAAGCCTGGCTGAAGACGGCTGTAATGCCAGAAACCGGTCCTAGGAAGCTTGTTTCCGGTCCAGGGAAGGCATGGCTTGGCAGTTCAGGCTGGACTGTTCCCATGAGGCACAGGGTCAGACTGATTTGCATATGGCCATGTCTGAACTGGGGTGGCAGAGTGGGCTAAAGAACGGTGATGGATTAAACCCAGATCTGTTGACTGGGTGTGAGTGTTTGATTGGTTCAGATGCTCCGTCCATCACCACCCCCTTTTGTACCGCTTTGTTCCCCATAAGTTGGTAGGGTATGCTCAGACGTGAGTCCCTTGCTCACTTTGCCACTGGATTCAAGCAAGCCTGGCTGAAGACGGCTGTAATGCCAGAAACCGGTCCTAGGAAGCTTGTTTCCGGTCCAGGGAAGGCATGTCTTGGCAGTTCAGGCTGGACTGTTCCCATGAGGCACAGGGTCAGACTGATTTGCATATGGCCATGTCTGAACTGGGGTGGCAGAGTGGGCTAAAGAACGGTGATGGATTAAACCCAGATCTGTTGACTGGGTGTGAGTGTTTGATTGGTTCAGATGCTCCGTCCATCACCACCCCCTTTTGTACCGCAGAGGGGAGATTAGGCCTATATTGAGAGGGCTCCTGGTGGGGCTGCTCTGTACTTGTATGAGCTTGTGTGGCTACCCATTTGGCACAAGGCAATTTAGACTAGCTGTTTAAAACCACTACTTAACAAAATGGTGACATTCATGAGGATTACATCACATAAACTTTGGCCCAATGATGGAAAAGAAAATTCAATTTGCAAGCTTGAGGACCTGGATAAGATACGAGAACCATGTAGCTTCTAACCTAGATGGCATTGTGAAAACAAATGTCATGCCATCATTTTGTGACCTTTGTGCACAGTGACCAATTTTAATATTGTTAGCTGGTCCCTTCATCAGCAAACACACCTTGATGGCAGTAATGTCACTTAAGATTCCAGCAGCAACTCTCATGCTTGCAGTCCATATCACTACCTGACTTTCAAAGACTCACTGGTAATTCTCTTCTTGCTCAGGTAGCTGGGTTGTAACTTTTAACAGATCCAATCTATAGCTTCCCCAAAAAGTAGAATGACGATGCAACATGTAGTCTGTAGATCTGCTGGAAAAGTAGTGCTTACCTACTAAATCAGTGAGGAGGGCGAGTATGATAATGAGATTTCTCTCCCAATTTCCCCATTGTATTCATGACTACACTGTTTACACCTTGTTGAGAGTACCTTGATGAGCTCTTGTGTCCTGGCTACATTCGACTCACCGCTTTTTTCTGGCATGTGTCTTACCACCTGTACATTGTTCTTGCAGTGTGACCGAGCCAGAGCCTGTAGTGTTTGGGTTGAGGTGGGTGATATACTTATGTGGAGGCCATTAGGTTGTTGGGTGCTAATTGCTAAGGGATTTGTGTTCTAAACTACAGTGGTCTAGGCTCACTGTATTACCCAGGACATAAAGCCTGGTTGGCATTAGTTCGCAACCTATGGCCCAAGAAAATGAAGGTGGCGGAGGGTGGAGAGCAATAACCAGTAGCGTGAGGTACTCGGTATGTTTGATTTTTCTTATACTTTTAACTGTAGATTCTTTAACTTTTGAATTACCATTGGTGCTAGACCGCATCTGGAAAATTTCCAGCAATTGCTCCCAAGCGCCAACTTGTGATGTTATCAGACTCCACAGTGACATAGCACTGCCTCTTGAAGTGACGACACGTGGAAGTTTATGGAGGCCACTCTTCAACACTGACATAGTCTACTTCTTTCCTCGTTTTTGAAGCAGATCTGACTGTCTGATTCCAAACTTTGGTCTGTGTCCTACTGACACATTCTTTTTCACTAGTGTACTTGGTCTGCAGTCTCACTTGACACGGAGTCGTGCAACAAATGCTCCCAAAAGCTATCCAGTAATAAAAGAAAAAGGTAAAAGACTGCTCTTGTCATCAAGTTTAGACAGGATTTGTATCATTCTAAGATGCACAATCAGCATTCGAAGGACCTGACTCTGCCACAGTCGTCCAACTTGGAACCCATTGCTAAACTAGATATGGTGTGCCCCAGGTTCCCTAGGCCTCCTTCAACTCCACATCCAGTGGGGGTCTTTCAAAGAGGCCATGCTGCATTTGTTTCAGATTATGCAGAGTCTTTCTGAAGAACCTTCAGGTCCCAATGATCTGCTGGGGTCCCCGTTTTGAACTTGCCACAGATGGCACCGACCCATAATTCTACACCTGTGCTGAAGGCCATGCTGGTCTCAAATGCTCCCATGCCAGTCTGCTACAGAGTTGCCGGTTCCTGATAAGACCCAAATGCCAGTTTCATATCCAGAGCCATCTTTTGCCCAATTCCAGCTGATGTTATTGACACAGTATTTTTTTTAAGTGCAGCCTCTTGTTTGTGAGAAGTTTCAGCCGGCAGCACACTGACTTGGTGTCAGTACTTCTGCAGGCTTGAGGCTCTATTTCGATCGCAATATGACACTGTTGAAGGTCTTCAAAATATTCAGATTAATGATAGTGATGAGGAGGAAGCTCATTCTTTACTCCCTCTCCATTCTGCTGATGATGGCCTGTATTTTGAGTTGCAGAATGCTAGTGGCCTAGATACCACACCTGAGACAGAATTGGACATGCAGTGCTACTCCTGCAACATTTTGGTGCTGAAGAAGAGACAGGGTTAGACTAATTATAAATTTAGTATTTGATGACGTTATTTCCACAGGAAAGATTCAAGCTTCTGACTGGCACAGGTCCTATCTACCTTAGATCATGGGGACTAGATTGTGACTTTGGACTTCCTTCCCATACTTTCATGTACCCATCCTGCAGTTCCATTAATCCTTCCCTTTGTTTGTGGTAGGATCAGAGCTCTTCCAGTTTGCTGTCCTGCCATTTGGCCTCACCATTGCACCTCAGGTGTGTATAAATGTGGTAGCAGATCGTTGCAGTCCACCTCTGCATTTTTGAGAAAATCATATGTATTCTTTTAGCGCAGCGATTGACTGCTGAAAGTGAGACCGTCACAGTCATTCACAGACCACTTACAGACAACAGTCTCACTGCTCTCCTCCCTGGTATTCTCCATAAACAAGCTGAAGTCCCATCTGCAACCAATGTCGCTGATTCCATTAATTGGGGCTGTTAGACCTGGCATCCCTGGCGTGGTATCACCCTATCTTTTTGCCTCTACCTCCTGTATTTTTGATGCTGTGCTGGATTTCGTTTTTGCTGGTTTAGATGCTTTGGACACTTTGCCACTGATGACCAGTGTCAGAGTGTAAGTGCTTCCTGTGTAAAATGTTATTGTGATTTGATATGCATCATTGGCATATTTGTATCACCAAGAAGTCCCTAGTAAAGTGCAGTGGGTGTGCCAGGGCTGGTGATGACAAATGCTACTAGTGGGCCTGCAGCACTGATTGTGCCACCCACATGAGTAGCCCTAAAATGGTGTCTCAGGCCTGCCATCGCAGTGCCTGTGTGCAGTCTGTGAACTGCCATGTCCTCCTGGTCAGTGTCCCCACTGACCAGGCCTAACCCTTCCCTTTCTGTGCAGATTGGTCACCCCTATGGAAGGCCCAAGGTACCCCCTTGGGCAGGGTGCAGGGTATGTGAAAGGTAGAGCATGTACTTGTGCAGGTGACATGCTTTGGTAGTGAATTACAGCCATTTTCGTTTTTCACTGCTGCAAGGCTATCCTGCTCCATAGGCTATCATGGGGGACGCTGGCTACAGTGGCTACCAGCATATCTTCCTATAAGAGCAAGATAGGACATAAAAGTCTGGTATCCCTGAACTCAGAATTTAATAACACATCTTTTAGGAAAGGTGTTTTTTAACTCCTGTGTTTGAGAATATCACTTTTAGAAAGTTGCTGTTCTCTTTTCTGACCTTTCTGTGTGCCTTGGCCTGTTTGTGAATTGACTGTCTGGTTTGAGAGTGACAGGGGCTGGGGATTCCCCAGGAGGCTGGTTGAGTCAGCCCTAGGCTGAATCACTGCATTTGCAACTTGAGTGGTGGGAGGAGATAATACCTGGGCGTGAATAGGGCTGTGCCTGCCTTCCACAATGCTGGCTCCACCTCCTGTTGGGCGGCTGACGACCCTGCCCCTCACTCTGAAAGGAAAGGAGAAGCCAGGAAAACAAAGTGTTCAAGGAACACCCAGAACTGGTTCAGACCGCGCTCAGAGCCCTCCTGCACAAAGGGAACAAAGTTTTTTAGGGGTATAAGTACAGGGTACCTGACTACAGAAAATTAGATCATCCTGGAATCAAGAAGGAACCTCTGCCAAGGAGTAAGCTGAAACTGAAGAAGGAAGATTGTCCTGCTATTGCTCTGCTGAACTGACCTGCTGTTGGTTTGCTGCCAAGGAGAGGGGAAGGACTTTGCTTGGTGCTGTGTCCCCTGTCTTGAAGGAATCTCCAAGGGCCTGAGAAGAGCTGGCTCCCTGTTTTTGAAGTCTCAGGAACATAAGGACTTCACCCCCAGCTTTCCTGAACTCTGCTGAGAGAGTTCTGTCCTTCCTAGAGTGCTTGAGCCAGTTGTGGTGCCTCTGGAAATTGTACCTGTGTTGGAAAGCTGGAAACCAAGCTTTTAAAGACTTTCTGCAAGTTTTGCCGCTTCACTCGCTTGCGGAGCGTATCCCCGACAGTGCGAGGAAATTCCCGCCACTACGAAGGTCGAGATCGTCGCAGCGCCTGTTGCCGCTGCCAGAGCCGTCACATCCTTCGTTTGCGGGACGCACCAGACCAGTGCGGGAAGATTACCATCGCTGTGTCGTCGCAGAGCCTGTTGTCGCTGGGGGAGATCGCCGCACCGATTGCTTGCGGACCACATCACGTCACTGCGAGTGTCGTTGCTGAAGCCATCGCATCGAGGAGCTGCGAGAGAGAGATCACAGCTGGTCCGCGCATCGTCGCCCCGGAGATCATCGCAACTCCAGATATCATTGCATCGTGCCTTTGCGAGGGAAAACTTCCTACGGAACCTACGCACCGGAATCCATACAAGTCCGCCTTCCTCCCCATACAGACCGGATTCGTCTCAACACGCCCGCTGCTACAACTGAGTTGTTGCATCGCCTCCCCAGGGTCTCAGGAGCAAAGTATCGCTTGTTTTCCACCGCACCAGCTTTGTCGCATTTAAAAGGCACTGTTGGCTAAACATGAGGCAACTGTGTACTTTTCACGCAACTGTGGATTATTTTATCGCAACCTTAAGAACTCTTTTGCAACCATTTTCTTGAACTGTGTATGTTGGATTTTTGTCGTTTTGGTCTTGTGTAGTTTAGATTAAATACCTTTATTTTTCTAAACTGTTGTGGAGTCACTTTGTCGTGTTTTCACTGTGTTACTGTGAGTGTTGGTACAAATACTTTACACATTGCATTTGGATAAGCCTGACTGCTTGTGCCAAGCTACCAAGGGGGTGAGCAGAGGTTATCTAAAGAGTGCTTCCTCCTTACCCTGGCTAGAAGCAAGGGTCCCTATTTGGACAGTGGTACCTACCTCTGCCAATTAGAGACCCCCAGTTCTCACAGGGGCCATCATAGACATGGTGGCTTTCAAGGCCTTTCAATCCATGCAGCAAGTTAGTCATTCAGGGTATTATCCCAGTGCTTTGACTAAGTCCCGTGTCTGGCGCAAATGGTTCTGAAGCTTTCTGCTAGTTCCTCCTGCCTACTGCCACTTGATGTATCACAGTAAAACCTCCGCCTTTAATAGGATCAACATTGTCGGTTGCCCTCATGGACAACAGTTGTATCTCAGAGGAGACAGTCTGGGACCTTCAATGTTAGCTGATGGATAGCTGCCTCTCTGTAGCAGACCATTCTCCTTTCCTCACCCAGAACTCGCAGTAGTGACAGTGACATGTTATCTCTGTGCTGCAGGGTGTGGGGGAACTGCGCATAGTTGAATTCAGGGTTCTTTGGCCTCTGGTGAAGCAGGAGCACTTTATCAATGTTCTTAAGCTGCAGGCCATAACATTCTCCCATTCATCAAGGAGAAGCAGACAGACGGCACAGCCACCAAGTGTCATTGCAACAAGCAGAGTGCTTTGGATTTGTGAGTTCCCTGCCTGAAAACACAGACTGGTTGTGCCACCCACCTCCAACGGATCCCTCTGATTGGGAATCGCATGGCAGTCTTGCTGAATGCCTTGGCCAGCAAGCCTAGTTGATATCATCAGACAGACCTTGAATAGCAGTCTACACCCAGAGTAGTTTCAAGGTGGGTTGGCCCATTGGGGTGTGCCTTGGGTAGATCATTCTGCTACTGCAGGGAATGTTCGGTGTCCAAGCTCCTGCAGGCTGCCTTTTCTGCTCGCTGGTCGGGCAGCAGCATCCAGTATGCCTTTCTGCTGCTGCCATTGTTGCCCCAAGTTCTGAAAGGGTTCAGTAAAACCAGGACTCTTATCATCCTGATTGCCCTGGATTAGGCCTGGAGAACGTGGGTATCTCTCGTAGAGCACTTTTTCTAACAACATCTGAGGAGGGCTCTCTACCATCTCCATCTCCATGGGATTAGAACAAGCCGTGTAGTTTTGACCAGTCTGTGGAGGTAGTAGATGTTATCTGCTTGATGCCCATCTAATAAACCTACTTTTATCACTAAGCAGATCTTGGGTTCTGGTGGGAGGACTGTTGTGTTGACCCACTTCAAGACCAAGTTAACTGATGTGTTGGTTTTGTTATCGCTAATCCACCAGGTTTTAGATGTGGTCACCATTAAAGTTTATTTATTAGCCTTTCAGCCTTTCCATGTGTGCCTGACCGGCCTTTGTTGTTTAAGTCACTGATTGTAATCTATTATCTGAAAGGGCTCACATTTGTTTCTTCCTGCACTCTTTATTGTGTGTGACCTGTAGGAAATTGGGTTAATAGGTGGGAAGGACCTAAGTCCTTAACAAGTAATGTTTGCAGTTGTCTTTCAGCTAGAAACCAAATACCACATTGTAGCATCTGACTCTCTCAGGATAGTGGAGCAGAGCAGTCCAAGACCTACTTGGGGGAGGTGGTATGGGCTAGTAACACCAGTCAATTGGTACTCAACAACAAAGCTCAATAAATTATTGTCCGGTCAGTGCTTTTTATTTGAAAAAGGAAAAGTAATTTTATATCTGATAGACTTGTATTCAGAAGACCAAATTGGGTGAAAGATCTTTCTCCTACTTCTCGCCCAAAAAAGTGGAACACATTGCCAGTCAGTCTAGGAACGGAGTTGGATGAGGCCATATTTATAAAACGTCTTAAAACATGGCTATATCCTAGTTAACTAGGACACAACTCCAGACCAGTAGGTGCACGGTTTTGTCTGACATCGCTGGAACACCTTTGGTAGCTATGCTCTTTAGAAGTCCAAGATAAGATAAGTTGCAAATTCTTACCTTAGAATAATCCCCTGGCGCCCGGCTGGATCCGTAAACTATTTGAGCAATACCTCTGCGCGCCAGTAGGTGAGATCATTTGGCTCTGTGTTGGCATTGCTCACGCCAGACGTGGTGCTTATATATGCTACTCCAGCGCACTGATATCAGTTATTTTCTTTCTACAACAACGCAGATCTGGAGAGAGCTATACTCCAGTGATTTATTTTTTTACTGACTTTTTCGATGTTTTGTCAAGACTTGTTTTTTTTTTAGACTTGTCTTCCAGTGTGTCAGGTAAGTCCCCCAAGAAACTGGGTGGCATTAAGCCTGGTAGTACCTGTCACACACAGCTGCCTGAGACAGACCCTCATCAGGTTTGACTTTGGTGCTTGCAGTCAGACCACGACTCCAAGACTTATGAGGGCTGTTGTTCCATGAACTCTAAGGCACTGAGGGAGTGCTCATTGAAGGTCCTTTTTGCCAGAGGCTGGCTGACTCCTCGATGCTGCAGATCCTTGTTAGGCGGAAGGTCCCGTGCCCATTTGCAGAGTTGTTCCAGGCGCTCGTCTTCCCGCTTAAAGCCTTCAGGTATGTCCCACAAAAAATCTAAGGAATCGAAGAAGCCAAATTGTTCTTCAATATCTGACAGAAACAGGTTAGTATTAGATTCCTTACCTTAGAATATCCCCAGGCGTCAGACTGGATCCGGAAATTTTTGCGTAGCAGTACCATTGCGCGTCGGTAGGCGTCGTCCGCGGCTCTGCGTCCATCGTGGGCGCTGTGATGACGTCATCGGAGTACTTAGACGCCGCCTCCGCGCGCTGACGTCAGTTCTTCTTTTTTCTGCGCCAGCAGCGCAGATCCGGGAAAAGTGGTACCTTAGTCGATTTTTGACTAATTTTTTACGATCCCTTTTGATCATTTTCGAAGTCCTTCGACTCCGAACAGTGCCGGTAGGGATGCCTGGATTTAAACCCTGTGAGGACTGCGACCGACTGATGTCGGTTACCGACCCTAACCGCCGGTGCCTTCACTGTCTCGGTTTCGTCAACGACGACAAGGCCTGCCCCGACTGCAGAGCCCTAACGTCGAAAGCTAGGCGGGAGCGGTACCGCAAGCGGCTCGAGCTCCGGCAGTTGGCCCGCGCCGCGAGAGGTCCCGGTCCGGACGGAGGTCGAGGGACCGGTCGCGGGGTCGGAGCCATCATAGCTCCGGGAGTCACCATCACTCTTCGGGCTCGAAGTCGTCAGGTAAGCATAAGAAGTCGAAGAGACGTCCTCGCTCTTCCGACTCCCCCCCCCCCCCCCCCCCCCCCCGACGCTCTCGCGACGCGGCTGGGGGTTTGGGTGACACCGCCCACGCGGCTCCATCGGAGTTGCGGGCGTCGCGGCCAGCTTCATACCCTCCGTTCCCTAGGCCGCAAGCGACGCCGGAGGAGATTGAGCGCTTCCTCGTGGCCATGAGGTCCCTCTCTATTCCGACGGGCTCCGCGGCGCCTTCGGGCCCAGCGGACCCGTCTGGGGGCCCTAGTGGGTCGGGTGCTTTAGCCCCGACGCCGGCGGGTGCTTCGGCCCCGACGCCTTCGGGCCTGGCGCCGCAGGGCCCTGCTGGATCAGCTTCCGGATCCGGGTCGTCGCCGGTTGACCTGACGACCTCACCGGCGCCGGTCTTTAGGGTGTCACCTCCGGCGACGCCGTCCCCGATACCTCCCTCGATCCGGTTCCGGCGTCGGAACGTCGCCGCTCTCGACGCCGCTTGGAGAGTTCTACTTCAACGAACCGGCCCCATCCTTTTACAACCCTGATTATCAGGAGATGGGTGATGAGGCGTATTGGGAGGGGTCTGAGGACCCTCTGACACGTGATTATCAGTCCCAGCAGGACTGGACAGGTGAACTTGGGGATGCCAGTGGTATAGACACTTCGCCAGACACTGGTTTTGTCTCACCCCCTACCGTGGCTACGGTGGAGGGGGCAACGTACAGTCTGGTGTTGACGCGGGCGGCCAGGGCTTTGGGCCTTGAGCTCCCCGTCGCGGCCGTGACGACTAACCTCCTCACTGAGGTCCTTAAACCGCAGTCAAGCTCGGCTGAGCCTCTGCTGCCGTTTAATGAGGCCTTGTTTGACATTCTTTTGGGCACTTGGTCCAGGCCAGCTACAGGTCCGCCTGTAGATAGGAACGTGGCCAGACGCCATCGCCCGGCCCCGGACGACCCTTGTTTCCTGTCCACCCATACCACCCAGAGAGCCTGGTCATCCAGGCCTCCAACTCCCAGACTGCATTCCCGACGGCCCGCCAGATCAGGAATCCAAGAGGTACGAGCAATACGGCAAAAAGGTATTCTCCTCCCTGAGTTTGGGACTGCGGTCTTCCAACACCCCGTGCCTCTTGGGCCGCTACACCCACTTGTAATACAAAAAGGAGCCAAGAGGGAAATAAGGGTACCTACGGGATAGCCCTCCACTCAACAGACGTCAATACCAAAAAAAACCTGTACCCTGGACATTGGTTAGCATTCATCTAATAGGCATCCAAACACTGTTTACTGGAAAAAATATACTATTTAGATCCACCCTCTCTCTATATGTAGTTAGGTGTATTCTCTCTGTGCCTAACCGTCCAAATCAAACCATTGTTTGTAACTGCAAAAGGGAGATTCCGGGCAGAATTCAACTCGACACATCCACTGATGTCTGCTCCACTGAGACAGTACATCCACCCACACTTAAAAATAAACACAATAAAAAATGTGTGGTGAAAAGGAAGGCACCTCACGGGCGAACAACCCTCTGGGCACTTGGCAGATGTTACCAGTTTCCTGCCCCTTTCTCATCATCGTTCGCCATTCCTTTTCAAAATAAAATGAAGGAAAAAAGGTGTCCAAAACAAAACCATCCGTGTTGTGCAAAAGGACAGGTGCAAGACAAGAAGCTCAAGGAATCGCTCCCTGATGTGACAACAGAAGTGATTTTAAAATCAGCAGACACACCAATGGTACAACTTTATTACTAGATCTGGTGTGCACTGGTGAAATAAAAAGGCTGGTAGCCATGTGGTACTGCCATGTGGTACTGCAACGTCGCATACCAATACCTGTAGCCAGGTATTGGTATGCGATGTTAAGCTACCAGCCTTTTTATTTCACCAGTACACACCAGATCTAGTAATAAAGTTGTACCATTGGTGTGTCTGCTGATTTTAATCACTTCTGTTGTCTAATACTACGCTGCTATGGTAGGACCTATCAACCATGTTCATTCCTGCCTTGCCACAGGCAAACAGTCTCCCTAGTCCTTTAGTGGCCATGAACGCAGTTCTCATAAGCCTTATGGGAGAACCAGACTGATGTCTCCAAATAGCCCCCCCTTCCTTCCTTCCTTCCTCCCTCCCTACCAGCAGCCGCAGGCTCCATAGCACTTTAATTTTCCCTCTTACCATCCCGGGCACGCAGTTGGTAGCAGTGTCTGACATCACCTGCCCCACTGGCTGTCCGTAACATCTGACTAGTGGGTATTACAGATTGTTCTGCGGGTACAAACTCTTTTGGCCAAAGGAGCCATTGAGAGGGTGCCGGCATCAGAAGTAGATCTTTTATTTATTTGTTTATTTATTTAAAAGGTTTTCTATAGCGCTACTGGACCCAGGAGTATCAGAGCGCTTTACAGGATACTAAATACATCATAAAAATAAAATCAGTAAAACAATACAATTTAACATATACTGAGTGATAGAGTCCACCAGGTATATAATGAAAAGAGGGAGTAGCTTTTAGGGAGCAAGTGATGGGGAAGAGAGATGTTGTGAAAGAAAATTGGGGGGCTGTTATTGGTTGTTATTCCCACCCATCTGGTGCCCATAAGAAGGATGAAGGCCTTCGCCTTATTTTAGACCTGCGCCATCTCAATTCCTTCCTGAAGAAGGAGAAATTCAAAATGCTCAGTTTCTGTTTGCGCTAGACCCTGGATGATTGCGCTGGACTTGCCGGACACCTACTTCCATGTTCCATCCTGCCTGCCCACTGGCGCCATAAGCGGTTCACGGTGGGCCGCAAGCGTTATCAGTTCCCTGTGCTCCCCTTTGGCCTTACCAGTACCCCTCAGGTGTTCAGCATGGTGATGGATGTGGTTGTGGCACACCTGCAGATGTCGGGGGTTCTAACCTTCCCCAACTTCCATGCTTAAGGCCAGCTTGCCTCAGACTTTGTTCACTATAAGCGTTCCGTAGTTGCACCCTGATTCCCTCTTAGACTCTCCCTTTCTTCTGAACTGTTCTGGATACTGTACAATTTCAGGCATATCCTATGGTCCTTGATATTCAGGCTATGATTACAATGTTTCAGCCTCTGTCATGGATTTCTGTGAGACTAACTGAGTGGCTGCTGGGTTTCCTGGCTTCCTGCAACCTGCTGGTAACATAATATGTCAGTTTGCATATGTATGCTCTAAAGTAGGACCTGAAGTCCCAGTGGGTGCAGTACCAGGGAAATCTCTCTGGCCTGGTCCAGATATCAGAGAGGTCTGCAAAAGTTCTGCAGTGGTAGCTGCTGAACCGTGATTGGGTCAGTGGCAGACAGTCTCCATTCATAGCACACTGTAGTGACAGATGTGTCACTTCTTGGCTGGGGGCTGCCATCTAGGGGAGTGAATATTAGAGGACCCTGGAGTCCGAGCTCTACTTCAAGTTGCTTGAGCGGAGAGCGATCCTACTGGCATTTAAAACCTTTATTCCTTCTATCAAGAGAAGGCTAATCAGATGTTCTTGGGCAACACCACAGCCATGTGGTATTGCAACAAACAAGCCGGGGTGGGGTTATGAACATTCTGTGATCAGGTCCTGTGTCTCTGGACATGACTGAAATGTAATGGCATTTCCCTGATGATTCAACATCTGGCAGGCTCTCCAAACATCCGAGTTGGCAAACAGCCATCGAAGCCCAGTGGATCACAAATGGCGTCTCAAGCGGAGGTGGTGCAAGGTCTCTTCAGAAATTGGGGAGAACCTCAGTTAGATCTATCCGCCACCGCTGAGCACATGCAATGTCCGCACTTCTGCAAGCAGGCGTTTCCAAGGTGACTCGCTCGGAGATGCTTTTCATCTGGGGTTGAGATGAACTTAAGGAGAAATTAGCAGGTGAACCATTGAGGCGTGAAGCACACAAAATATACATCTCCAGTTTAATGGCAGTTTCTCTGTTTGCAACCCATATGGATGACAAATACCAAAAAGTTAAAGCTGAGGCAGAGAGCACATCATCCATATCTCATAGTTCTTACAAGCAGATTCAAGTCTTGACTGGCACCAACCAGTTTCTCCTCTGTATCTTGAGGGGCGCCTAGAAGCTGGACAGTGCTCAAATATATAGAAATAAGTATTATCACAACATAATGTTAACATTCCAGGCAATGTTGTATATTCGCATAAGCTACTAGAAAACCTCAGAAGTCGTTGCACTAAAGGAGTGACTCCCTTTATCATTCTGCTTAACAACATACCAATTTAGGGGGATACCTGCAATTTTATTGTAATTGGAGGAAATATCTTTTATCAAGGGACCTATGGATTCTGGTAACGGTGTGCAATGTTTACTAAATATACAGGAAATATCCTTATTGGACATGTAATTCCAAATGATCTCCTTGTTTAATGAAAATACATCAGACAAGTGTATTCAACTTATTTACTTGTGGTCTGAAGCAAAGAAGCTGGCTATTCTAAATCTAAGGATCAACTACTTTCGTTTTCCATTTCAGGATGGTAACTGGGATGTTCTTGTTGAAATCTGGTGCTGTTACCATTTCGTGTACTAATTTCCTATTTCTCAGAGAACCCTTGGAGGCAAACTCTGAATCTCACAGGATTCCTGTATGGCAAAATGATCGATATAAGTAGAACTTGAAATACAGTGACCTGATATACCGAAGTGGGCTTTCCATGCACTTTAATAATCAAACCTTCACTGGTATTTAGCTACTTTGTTTGGAAGCTTGGGCAAGAGTCTGACCAAGAGGAGATGTGTAGTTTGGGGTACACCACCAGAATAAGCATTGAAGGGGTGCCAGAAAGGGTTGCTTCATAGTACCGTTATTAGTCTTTCTCTTTAAGTCTATATAAGACTTAGGGTTATCCCAGTTGTATGCGTTAGCGCTGTTTTACTCTGATGATCTGTTTTCGCTAAGGTATACACAATTAGTATTTCAGCATTCTGTGCACCCGTTGTGGGATGTCCCATGAAATGAACTCCCTGATAATAAACCACAATGATATCAAAATCATGATCTCTGTGATCAAAAGCCTAGAAAGAATGGTGATAAGGGTAATACATAACGTACATAGAGAGAATAGGTATTTAGGTCTCCATTTGGACAGTTGTCTGACCTGGAAGGGTTGGGTATCATATCAAGAAACACATGACCAGAAAAGCTACTAATAGCTTGGTTATGTTTAATAACAAATACAATGGGTTAGTCCTCCAGGGCCTTCATTGCGGAGACAGTTAAAATCTTTTCCCTAATCAAATATGGTGTGCCTTTTAAGTGCCATTCTCTAGGTAGCGATCTGAGCTTCAAAGAAGAGAACCTTGACATTGACTAATCTGTGCCCATTAAAGCCACACAGCCTGATCTCACTCTAGTTTTGGCCAGAATGACACTCTTACTGGCACTGATGTTATTCTTTAATAAGTATTAATAATGTGAATTGTAACAGTCTTCTTTTACTGGTTTGTTTAGATTTGAAAAATCCCATCTTTATCAATTTGAGATATACTGGTTGACCTATTTTTTCACTGTTGTTGGTCCTGTATCCCTACAGAAAGAGCAACTTTAAAAAAAATGTATTTTAAAAAAGTACTTACTTACACACTGAAATTCTGTGGCCTGCTTCAAGTCCTCGCCCGTAATATAAATACAGCCACACGGGCTCAACTTCTCATGGAGGGAGATCAATATCTTATTCTTGTGGAGAGATCTGCAAAAATTAATAAAAGTGCCTAAAGGAGATCCCTTATTCGCAGTATGTTTTTTTTTAGGGTCCTTTGGCAAATGTTAAATCGATTTCAGATGTCGCTGGAGTATTTTGGTTAGCCTGTATCTGTGGACTTGGTCTACATGTTTCAGCTGTTACCAATCTGACCCTTGGGTTTCTGTGGGTCCAGAAAAGTTAAGATGTGATATGATCATTTTCATCTTTAATTCTTGCACCAAATATCCGAAGGTGGTGTATATTCCATCAGTCACTGCACTCTTGGCTACTGGTGCATTGGCGTGTAACACATTCAATATTATCCAGTCCTGCAATTTTAGCTTGGAAACACTGCAAAAGAACACCCTTGTGTTATCGCTTCAGTAATGCACCCAGCAAGCTAATTCACACCACGCAGGATATATTCATAACACCGGTTTTTGTAGGCACACTCTATACCGTGCACATATTATCAGCCACTGTCAATGTATGCCGTTCACATGCATTACGTATCAAAAGTCAGGGTGTATTTCTAAGGACACATGCTTAGATTTGAGGTTAAAGACTACAGACGGGCGAATCTTGTAGGTAAAAATATATATTTATTTATTCTGCCTTACTGGCGATGGATTATTAACCTAAGACGATACCCATGCTTTGTCAAAGATCATGCCCTGCATTTAGTCTACTCACATAGCTGGCCCCTGAATATTGACATTCTGAGGTAGTGTGCACCTTTTTAGTTTATCATCTGAGTCTTTTGGGTCATATCCTGGTGTCAACACGTAATGATGCTTCACGTACGTGTCGGATGCCATCACTCCTACTCCACTTGCTGCACTACTAGTGCCTATACCATCGCTGTTGTGTGATGAAGTACCTGATTACCAAATATTACCATAGTTATTTCTTGTGATAAAAGCAGATGGGTAATCTGTGGGCCAGTAATCTCAGTCAATATCACTAGGGGCATACCATATAAACCTAAATACTGGTCTACTGAGTCTTGTAACACACAAATATTATATGTAAAACATTGCATCTTGGTTTTATCATTGTAATATGCATCTTGGGATTTGTTTTTAAATGTTCATATTTGTACACATTTTCACTCGGACAACCCAGTGATTTTTGTGTCCCACTACCCTCATGAAAGACCTTCACTTCCAAAGAATGAAGGTGCATCCTTACTGATGAAGTGTGTAAATTGTAGGTAATGATTACCTAAATTAACCCAAGTAGTAAATTGAGTAGGTGTTTTCATGGTCCTGCTCTTAGATGGTAAGATTGTCAGTGTATCTACTCCATAATTGTATATGCCCTCTACAATGTTTATTGGGGTGCATATTCTTTGGCTTTTCACAGTGATGTACGTAAAGGCTGGGTATTATAGGAGCAAATGTGCTGCCCATGAAGGGTCTGTGTATTTGTAGACCACATTTTCCACAGGCTGCTAAACTTGCAGGACGGAATAATATTAAATGTGTGGCACTGCAGTGCACTGATAGTCAAGTGTGCAGTGAATATCAAAATACACACCACCTTCGGATACCAGAAACAATAATTAAGGATGTAAATAATCATGTCCTAACTTTTCTATACCAACATATATCGCAACAATGACAAGAGTGGGCAACATCTTTGTTCATTATCTCTATAATCTGTTAGGAAGATGAGTTAGCCGATTGATTGATCAAAGCTTCTAGCTCTCTATTTGCATGTAGAACAGTTAAAACATACCTTGCACAACGTTGGTAGAGTGTATCATCCAAAAAGCACCAGTAATACAAGTGGATATCAACACATCATAACCACCCATGAGTAGCACATATAAACCTAATCCAAAATAGGATCTGGGACATTAACATAATACAAATTATAATGTGGAGCGGGAGAGCAAAATTACACCTGCTTACTTACACTTATTTAGCGGTGGAACTCTAATGCTAACTGTATCCAAATAAATGTATAATGAAACATATCCAAGATTTTGACAAACACCATTTGAAGTACATGTGGTTCAGGCAGGTCACAATCTAATTAATTTCTTGAACATAAAGGACTGTGAAACCATTCAAGAATTACAAAAAGATGATTCTATAATCCAAAAGCCTGCAGATAAGGGCGGAGCCCTGGTCATTTGGCCTAAAGATATGTATACAACAGAAGCCAAGAGCTAGATCCTTAACACTGAATGGTACAGGCAATTGAAGGCGGATCCAACACAGCAAATTGAAGCTGAGATTACAGCAATATTAGCATTTGGATTGGATGAAGGAATAATGGGTCCGAAGTAATTTGAATTTATGAACAAAAGCCATCCTAGAGTTCCTGTGATCTACTTTTTACCTAAAATACATAAATGCCTCAACCGCCCGGCAGACCCATTGTTTCTGGCTGCGATTCCGTGTTAGAGCCTGTTGCCAAATATGTAGATGTTTTCTTAACCCTTTCGATGCTGATGACGAGCTCAGCTCGTCATCACCCACGGGTGGCGTGTGCTGATGACGAGCTGAGCTCGTCCTGTATCGCGGAAAAGGGAAAACAGCCGCACAGCGCAAAAATCGCTGCAGCAGCGATGCGGTTAAAACAATTCATCTAGCAAGTATATATACAAGATACAATTGATCTCATCACCAAAATTGAGGACCATCCATTTGACAGCGACTTCCAGTGGATGGTCACATTGGATGTCACCTCCCTATATACTCAAATACCACAAGAGGAAGCCCTGTAGACTATGGAGTACTACTCGGAAACCAGGAACAGGTCTCACAGAGTTCCCACAGAATTCATATTGAAGCTAGCAGAAATTGCTCTCAAGGAAAATTATTTCAAATTTGATGATACATATTTCATGCAGATAAAAGGGACCGCAATGGGATGTTCCTTCGCCCCAGAAATGGCGGTCCTGTTTATGGCCTGTTTTGAAGACTAGTTCATTCATACTAACAATCCATTTGAAAGACATATACAACAATGGTATAGATACATAGACGACTTGTAGTGCCTCTGGAATGGCACAGAGGAACAACTAAAATCCTTCTTTGACAGGCTGAATAACCGTCATCAAGACATCAAATTCAGTATGAATAAAAGTAAGACATATTTGACTTTCCTAGATGGTGACGTAATACCCAATGAACACCAATTAATGACTACACTTCACCGCAAACCCACAGATCGAAATACAATCTTGCATTACCAAAGCTTCCAACCGAGGAGCTTAAGGGACAACCTTCCCATTTGGTCAAATATTGCGCATACGACGCAACTGTACAAGAAAAGAAGACTTTATGATACATGCGGAAGTACTATGTGACCAACTTAAAGAAAGAGGTTATCCACATAAACTGTTGAAACATGCCACCATACGGGCTTGGTACCCACCAAGGGAAGTTCTATTAAAGAAAGTCACTAAAAAAACAATTTGTGTAACTTGTTTGTGTAACAATATTTGGCCCCCACACCAACAAATATTGCCAAATAATCCTCAATAAATGGCACCTTCTTTCCCGACTTGAATGCCCATTAGAAAGACTCCTATTCGCTATGAAAAAAGGCAAAAGTATGGGCCAAAGTATTATTCGAGCAGACATCTCACTGAAATAATTGAAAAAGGATCTACGAGCCCAGTGGAATATGACACCCATAGAAGGACACCACACATGTGGAAACTGTTTGGTCTGTTCCATCACAATAGAAGGTAATTAATTCAGCCATGATGCAATTAAATAGACACATAAAGATTTCACAAGTTATAAAACAAAAAATTAAATGTATGCCATCAGATGTCCTTGCCCTAAACTATACATCGGAAAACAATTCAACAAGTAAATCAAAGAATTGTTCAGCACAGATCCAAAAATTAAAAAATAAGTTTGAACACCCCAATAGTGTCCCACTTCGTTTAAAAAAAACATACAGAACAAGATTTCACTTGGACAGTGCTATCAGCGCCCAAACAATCACAGAGAGGAAGGAAAATCGAAACTCAACTTTTTTAAAAAAAGAAGCATACCTCATTTTAAAATTTCATAGTGCCCAGACTGGGTTGAACGAGATGACTCAATTAACGAAAATTTCACCCGAATAGATTGGAACTCTCTTGAAACAACTATAATATCTAAAATGCATCATTTTCATCTACAAGGACGAATATTTTATAATCCACAAAATTCAAAACACAAATACCATATGTCCGGAAAGGTCCAAAAGTATTGCAAACAAAAATAATTGCTGGATTTATTAAGTTTGAAGCTTCCAACCAGCAAAGTAAAAGTCGCATGATCATTTCAAAAGGAACGCTACAAACCGGAACAGGAACAGGAGTCCTCCGAGAGCTAGGCAGAGAACAGACCGAACCAAGAGTCCGTGCTACCGCAACGTTTCACTTAGTAAGTTTACCGACAAATAGCATTGTGAACCGAGCTATTGAAGAACTTAAACCATGTATTAATGAAAGAGCGCTCTTTTCAGCATTCAGACCTCTGAACAGTTTGCCCACTCCCTGCTCATTCGTCGCGCTGCAGTAAAGATTGAACTATTACAACTGTGACGCATTCCATTAGTGAGTTGAATACAATGTATATCATTATTTGCAGCATTGGAAAGCTTGGCATAACGGACAGCTAAGTAGCACTGTGAACTCGCTTACTTTTCAGAAAATGGTAAAAGCCTTGAAGTCATGATAAGTACGCGGCTGGCAGCAGACAGAGAGCACTATAAACAACGAACAACATGAAGGCCCTCTGAACAGTTGGCCCACTTCCGGCTCTTTCGCCGCACTGCAGTAAAGATCGAACTGTCCCAACAGTGACGCATCCCCTAAGTGAGTTGAACAGAATGTTTCTCCTTAGTTGCAACATTAGAAAATCGTGACACAATGGATAACTAAGTAGCACTGTGTGCTTACTTTTAAGAAAATGGTAAACGCCGTGAAGTTAATCGAAGTACGCCGTTGGCAGCAGACAGAGAGCAATAAACAACACCAAGTCCCTAAAGCACACGAGTAAGCAGCTCAGCAATATGTTGGTTTGTCAAATAATTGAGTAAACTCCCCCTGCTTTCAGAAAAAAACGTATTTTCCTTATCTTTTGTTTACAGAACGCTAAAATATTTCAATCACAAGAAAACTCTTGTACCACAAGTAACGGTCCAGGTATTCCTGCCCTATTGAATAATTGAGACAAATAGAGGCACAATATTCAGAGAGAGGTTTAATTTTAATTTCAATAATTATTGTTCTTTATTATTTCAGATTACACCGAGTCAATTTGTCCTGAAGATAATCCCTTGATAAGACAGGGATTTGAAACGCGTCAGCACTTTTCTTTGACACCATGAGGGCTGTATATGAAATGTAACCCGAAGGCCAGATAGGGATCATTAACTAAAAACATATCCCACACAGTCCTGGAGCTCAGCACCATGGTTTAGGAACTCTAACAAAGTCAGTTAAAATAGTCATTTTGCATAGAGTTTCAATATGACATGAATCTTGACAAATTATAGGTGTAATGTGACTAATGCACTTTTTAATCAATGTGATTTATGTATTTCCTCATTGAAATAATTGTTTTCATCCTATGTCTTGATTTAATATGAGCACTAAGTGTATCGTTTTATGTTTTGGCATGCATTTGAATGTTACAAAATATGCATAAAAGGTGTTTAATATCGGCAATGATATAGCCAGGACCAAGACAAAGTATTTCTATTGGTCCTTAATAATAAACAGCAGTAACTAAAATAAGGTGGTCAGATGTTCATTTTTTTTTTTTAAACCATAAACTTTAACATGTTTTTCTTCCTCTTGTATTTCAGAAGGCGATTGAACTGGGGCAGGACGTGCACAAAGAAGTGGTTGCAAAATTGAGTTACATTGTGAAGTCTGATCTGAATCTTAGAAGAAGAACATGAATTGAATGTTCTGAAAGATCACACTGCTGTTTCTGCAGCACACATCTTACAGTCTAAACCTCCCCAATGCTGACAAAAGTAGTGTTTTGGGTTCTTAAGCTAGGACCTTTCTTACCAGACTAACGCACTCAGTTTAATAGTGCTCTTAGGCATTATCATGTAGTAGCATATGGGTCACAGCAGTAGCACATGGAATGTATGCCCAGTGCAGTTGGGGTTATGAAAAATAATGCAGCCTTGACAGACAATTTATTATAAAAGTAACTATGTATATATATATACTAAAACTTCAGCAAGAGACTGTAAATTGTTTTCTATTGCATAGCAGTTGTACATCTTGGCAGTGCATTTTCCTATTTTCTCTATATTTGTAATGTGATATTCATTTGTGTGTTTTTAAATAGGCTTATTTAAAGAGACAGTTCATTGGTGTTAATTTTTGTTGCATAATATGAAGATAATTACATTTTTCTAAAAAAACAAATTGCTATATCTAATCAAGTATTACAATAAGAAAAATAAAACCATTCTCTAATTTCTTTAATTCAGTTCCATGAAAACAAATACTTTTTATGTACTAAAAGTCAACACTCATAAGTAATCATTCTACATTAGCACATCAGATTCATGTGAAGTTAAATAAGCGGGATAAAAACCTCTTTTTCAAGGGATGATCTAATCAGAATCTCCAAAATGTGTTTAATCTTGAACCTTATCATTATTCATGTCACTCACCCAGAAATATAACATATATTTAAAGAATGTTGGTATTTGACCGCTAACTTTTTGTCATTAGTGAATGTGTTAAACAACGTCGTACACTCTAAGGATCATTGAGGTTGTTTGAGTCGATTTTGATTCCCTGTATGCCCAAGAGATTTGTGGAATAGATTCCGGATGCTAACGGGTCTACAGCCCACATGCTCGTATGATTGTTGTCCATGTGTACCCCTTCTATTTTGGGTCACTCTATAATTGTGGGGGTGATTCCCTCAGTAGATGACAATTACCCTTAATTGCATTTGGCATGTTGTACTGTAATAAGATCAGGTGACATTTTAAACATCCATTCTGTTAAAATCATCCTCGCCTGTGGTTTAGAGTGACACAAGCCTGTGAACATCCTCAGCAGTGGAAACTGAAGACACCCTCCTCCCGATTTTGGAGAAAACCTAGATAATGAGATCATCTACTACATGGAATAGGAACAGAAAGGAGCCTGTTTTCTTCACTCCCCATACATAATTTTTTTTTTAGTTATTATTCCAGTGTCCTTCATGCTTAACACCTTAGCTGCGTGTAAACATTTCTCCCCAGTGCTGCGCTGTCCATCAGAACTAGTGCTGAATGGACGTTCAATGGTCGTGCGCAGCACTGGGGAGGTAGCGCTGCTGACGACCACTGGCCGTCAGCAGCACTTAAGGGTTTAAATAGGTGGACATGTGGGATGGCTCCACTTATTCATGATGTCACAAGAGCCAACACTAGTAGTTTTGCCTCCTACCCTGCTTACTCTTTTGAGGCACCAGTATCATTAGTGGAGAGAAGATCTGACAGTGGTTGGGTAGAATATGTGTCGCCAACCTATGTGTTCACTTACATATAATGTACTTTTTAATGACTTCTGTATAGTGTGCCCAAGAGCATGTAACCTATCAGAGGTTAGTGTTGGCAACGCCTTTTAAAGTGGAGTGATTTTTTTTCTTAATTTCTTTTAAATTACTTTAATTGTATTAACTTTCTTGGAGGTTGTAATGGAGTATAAACTGCTGAATTCTAGACTCTTCCTCCGGCGGTTTTTTTCTACGATTGCTGGTACTTTAAAAAAATGTTTTTGTGGGTTAAATATAGCCACTGAGAGGCTTATATCGGGGTATGTTTGAGGTTAAATAGTTCATCTTTTTGCTGTGTAAAGTTTTGTTAGCTGTGGTAAGAGCCTTCAAAGCAATTCTACCTCCAGTTTCAAAATAATGTAACTGGTAGAGAATAGTTCAGTCAATTCTATTTGCTCACTCCACTGTTCTGGAAAAGAGGTATTGATTTTAGAAGGTGAGATGTAGTTGATGCATTCATCTTGTACACGATCAGCCATCCCATGACATTACAGAAGGGGCTTGTTATGTTTCAGAACTTCTATTGAATCACACACTCCTGGGGTGGGGGTGAAAGTCCTGTCAGAGTGAATGCAACCACTCCAATGCCCTTCCATATTTTCCCAGAGAGTGGGGGAAGCAGCCATGTATTCTTTTTCTTATGACAAACCTCTGTGCTCAGGTTCTGAGCCTTCAGGTTATAAACTGCGGACAGGTGTTACCTGAGATTCAACAAGATGCAACAAGGGATCTGTCGAAGCTCTTGAATGTTCCTTATGGACTATGTAAGAGGACTTGCAAATCAGTCGGCTCTCAGTACAGCCATCCCTGGCCCTCTAGTACTCTCAACAGAAGTTACAACTTTCTGGCTTCTGGTCTTGGTGGGAAAATGCTTTATCAAACTTGTATTATCACGTACTGTGACTTTTAGAAGCTCCTTAAGCATGCTTTTTCACTTGATTATTCAGCATTGCTAGTAGAATAAAACTTTCATAACCTAAAGAAAAGTTTCAATTCCATTAGGGAAATGGAGGCAAGGATTATGCATTCTTTATCCTTAATTATATCTTAGGAGTTGTGCGTAAAAGTACACAGACCAACTGGATAATATACATTTCATAGGGTTTTGAGAAGGAAACAGGAAATAAGCAAACTGAACCAGTATAATCCATCATAACACTTAAAAGAAACTCTGAAATTCCACTTTATAGCTGTGAAATCAGCTTGGGATTTTTCTCAATATTACTACACATTCTGTTCCTGGTTCTCTTCTACACTTTTTATAAAACAAGAAAGGAACTACTGTAATAACGTCAGCTATCTATTGCCAACTGTAATTGTCACAAGGAATTTTCTTATCAGCTTTCAGAGTCCTCTACCAGATAAATCAAAATCTATTTACTCACACCATATGCTGTACTGTTTTGGGTGAGTGTAGGAGAGTAGGGTCTGCTTTCCTATGGTCACCCCATTTTTTGCTTTTTGCTTCACTGGTTTTCGGCTTAACGTGGCTGTGGGCCTGCTAATCAGACCCACATCCTGCTGTTTTCTCTCTAAATTCACAACTATGTACTTTAGGTACATTACCAATTGGGTATTGGGTCACCTTATCAGCCCCTGTACTGTGTACTATAGGTACAGGGGCGGAGCGGACCCAAGCGAAGCACTGGAGTCCGAATGCGAGTGAGTGGATCGCCGCGGGGAGTAGAACACGGAAACCGGTGCCAGTGCCAGTGCTGGTGCCGGTGCGAGCAAGGGAGCTGCCGTGTTTCATTGTGTCCTCACGCGGCGTGGGACGTGGTGCAGTGAAGGACGCAGTGGGGCTCCCGCCCGCATCTGTGAGGTGAACGAACAAACAAACAAACTGTTAGAAAGGCGACCTTAGGGGGGCGGGCAGAGGCTCTCTGCCTGACCACTCCAAGCTCCACCTCTCCCTCTAGAACTGGCCGAGCGCGGTCGAGAGGCCTCCAGGTGAGGTTCCTCTCTTGGGATTGTACAGGTCGAGCAAGAGGCCACACAAGGATAGATTCTTAAAAGCTTTTATCAGTAAACTAGGCAAGTTATCTTAGCATTACAGTACAAATGGATCGAGGGATCCTCAAAGTCTTTGGTAGCTGCGGGAAGGGTTGGAGGGGGTCTCTTCAGCCCGGAGGACAGGGGCGAGGTCGTCCAGGGCCCGCCAGGCGGGGGGGAGCGGGACCATGCCACGAGGCCGGTTCCAACACACGTCCCCCCCAGCCGAAGGCAGGGAGAGTCACACATCTTCTTGGGGGTCCTCCTCGCCGAGGCGGAAGAAGCGGGACAGGCCGTCGGCGTTGGCGTGGTCGCTGCCGGGGCGATGTTCCACCGTGAAGTCCATCAGAGAGATGGACCAACGTAGCAGCGTTGGGTTTTCCCCTCGCATCTGCATCAGCCACCGTAGGGGCCGGTGGTCAGTTTGCACCCGAAAATGGGTGCCAAAGAGGTACGGTCAGAGCTTCTTGAGGGCCCACACCACAGCAAAGGCTTCTCGTTCGATGGTACTCCAGCGCTGCTCTCGGGCCAGCAGACACCGGCTGATGAAGGCCACCGGTTGATCAATTCCCTCAGTGTTGACCTGAGATAGGACTGCCCCGACACCATGCTCGGAGGCATCTGTTTGGACCACAAATTCCCGGCTGTAATCGGGGGCTTGGAGCACGGGAGCGGTACACATCGCTATCTTTAGGGTCTCAAATGCGGCTTGACACTCGGGTGTCCAGTGTACCTTCTGGGGCTGCTTCTTCGAAGTGAGTTCAGTGAGGGGGCCCACAATACTGCCATAATCCTTTATGAAGCGTCGGTAATACCCCGTGAGCCCCAGGAAGGCTCGGACCGCTGTCTGGGTGACCGGGGGCTCCCAGGCCAGGATGGCGTCGATCTTGGGTTGGAGTGGAGCCACCTGTCCGCTACCCACTTGGTGTCCCAGGTAGGTCACGGACCCTTGGCCGATCTGGCATTTGCTTGCTTGTATGGTCAATCCGGCCCGGCGGAGGGCTGCCAGGACATCCTGGAGGTGTTGAAGGTGTTCAGCCCAGTGGAGGCTGTATACTGCTATATCGTCCAGATAGGCGGCGCTGAACGTTTCTAGTCCCGCCAACACCTTATTCACCAGTCTCTGGAACGTTGCGGGGGCGTTCTTCATCCCGAAGGGCATCACCCTGAAGTGGTAGTGGCCATCGGGGGTCGAGAAAGCGGAGCGTTCTTGGGCGCCTGGTGTGAGTCCGATTTGCCAGTAGCCGGAGGTTAGGTCGAATGTGCTCCGGTAGCGGGCCGCCCCCAGGCGGTCGATCAGTTCATCAGCCCCGGGAATGGGGTGGGCGTCCGTCCGGGTAACGGCGTTCAACCCCCGGTAGTCCACACAAAACCTGAGCTCGGGCATCTTGGATACCTCTGTCTGGATGCAAGTCCCAACTCGTTCGGGGACTCGGTAGGCCCGGTGCCGCACAGGCGGGCTGTCCCCGGTGTCGACGTCGTGGACGCACCAAGGGGTGACTCCGGGGGTGAGAGAGAACAAGTCCGCAAATTGTCCCAACAGCTCTTGGCAGTCTCTGCGTTTCTCTGGGGTTAGGGCGGAGGAGAGATGGACTCCCTCCACGGAGCCGTCTTTCTAGGAGGTGCTTAGAAGGTCCGGGAGGGGCTCAGAGTTGTCTTCGGCCCCACTATCTGTAGCCATCAGGAGGCTGAGTTCTGATCGGACAAAGTGAGGTTTGAGCCTGTTGGCGTGGAGGACTCGGAGGGGGTTCCTGGGAGACTCCATGTCCACCAGATATGTGACAGGGCCCTTGCGCTCCACCACCTTGAAGGGCCCAGTCCACTTGTCCTGGAGGGCACATGCTTCGACCGGGGACATGACCCATACTCGTTGGCCGGGCTCGAACTCAATGGACGAGGCGTTTTGATCATACCAGCGCCTCATGTCTTCTTGGCTGGCCTCGAGGTTGGTTTGGCAAGTTCCCGGAACCGCTGAGTCTGGTTTTGGAGAGTCAGGAGGTACCGGTACACGTCGGGGGGAGCATTTTGGGCGGCCACCTCCCAGCCTTCTTTGACCAAGCTTAGGGGACCCCGGACGGGGTGCCCGTATAATAGTTCGAAGGGGCTGAACCCCAGGGACTTCTGGGGGACTTCCCGATATGCGAAGAGAAGGCAGGGCAGCAACACATCCCATTGGCGTCATAAGGGCTCCTCCAGGCCCATGATCATCCCCTTGAGGGTTCGATTGAAGCGTTCCACCAGTCCGTTCCCTTGGGCGTGATAGGGGGTCGTAAATTTGTACGTGACCCCACATTGTTGCCACAAGGACTTCATGTAGCGGGAGATGAAGTTCATCCCCTGGTCACTGACGACTTCTCGGGGGAAGCCTACCCGGGAGAAGATCCCCATCAGCGCCCGGCCCACTTCGGGAGCCGTCACGGTCCGGAGCGGGATGGCTTCGGGATAGCGGGTGGCATGGTCCACCAGGACGAGGATGAAACGGTGACCTTGGGATGTTCGGGGTTCCAGGGGCCCCACGATGTCGATCCCCACCCGCTCAAAGGGAGTGTTGACGACGGGAAACGGTTGCAGGGGGGCCTTTAGCTTTCCGCCACTCTTCCCGCTGGCTTGGTAGGTGGGGCAAGTCCGGCAGTGATTGCTCACGTCGTTCCTCATCTTGGGCCAGTAGAAATGGGTCACCAGGCGACTGTACGTCTTGTCCTGCCCCAGGTGCCCGGCGAGGGGCACATAATGCGCCAGATGTAGGAGAAAGTCTTTGAACCGGAGGGAAACCACCAGCACCCGGCTGGCCCCCAGCTTGGCAATTTTCTGCTCACTGTAGAGGAGGTCGTTGTCCCAATAGACCCAGTGGGACCCCGAGGAGTCTCCGGTGCTTTGAGCGGCGGCTTGTTGTCGGATCCCCTCGAGGGAGGGACAGGTCTTCTGTTTCTGTCGGAATTGTTCTCGTGTGGGGCCACCTTCTTGGTGCCATTGGGCTAGTTCCGGGAGGTCGTGGAGTGGGGTGATTTCTTCATGGTTGGGTTCCCGGGGACCGGGCTCAGGGTCGGAGTCTTCGGAGACGGCGGGCGGTGGAGGCTAGGGCCACTCTGGTTCTTCCGTGGGGGGGAGGGGGGGGAGGGGGGGGGCCCGGGCGGCCATGGATCAGGTGGTCACACAGGCCCATTTACCAGGGACAAGGCGGCGAGCTCCCACTCGGTCTGTTCTGGGTCATAGTTCTCTTCCTCGCCCGTCTCCTCTACCAGGGCGGCGGCGGCGATCTGGCGGTGTGGCGGACCAGTTGTGCTGGGTCGCTGGTTCATCGAGCAGTTGGGGTCATTGGCATAATGACCAGGTCGCTGACATTTGTGGCAGACGACGTTTGAGCGGGGCCCCGGCCGGGCTAGGTGGGCTCCTCCCCTGGCCAGGGAGGGCGAAGTGTTGGTCGGGGACGGCACCGCGGGGGCGTCCTGGTTCCGTGTCTGTCCGGCTCCGCCGCCTTGCGGCAGGTGGGGCCCTTGGGGGGTTCGGCCTGGGTCTCCCTTTGAGTTCTGGAAGACCCGAGTGCTTTCCCAACGATCGGCTTCGATGGCAAGTTTACGGGGCTCGGTCAGTTTGCTGTCAAGGAGATGCTGCCTGAGCTCGACAAAACAGTTGTTGGAGAGGTGCTCCCATACAATGAGATTGACCAGCTGCTCGTAGGTGGTGACTTGGCTGCCTTTAATCCACCCCTCTAAGGCTCTACTATAGTAGTTCACGTACTCCACCCAGGTAGTACCGGGGATTCTCTAACAGTCTCGGAATCGCTGGAGGTACATCTTGGGGGTGAGTCCATAGCGAGTAAGGAGGGCGGCTTTCATGTGCTCGTAGGAGGTCATTTCGGCCTCGGGAAACTGTAGCAGGGCGTCTCTCCCCTCGATGACAAACCTCCCCCACAACCCGGCACCCCAGTCTTTTTGCGGTATCCGGTGTGAGGTCATGGCTACTTCGTAGGCTTTAAACCATTGTTGGATGTCGTCGTTTTTATAGTACTCTCTGACGACATCCTTGGGGATGTGGACCTAGGTGTCTGCAGGAGGAGGTGGGCTCCGGCTCTCGGAGGCACCGGCCACCCTATTTTTGGCCTTGATCTCGAGCTCCTTTAAACCACGCTCATGCTCGTACGCCAGCCTCTTCTCCTCTAGATCCCTCTGCCTTCTTTTCTCCTCCAGGTCCCCCTGCAGCCGTAACTGCTCGAGGGCTATCTTTTTCTCGGCCAACTGTAGTTCTCCATCCAGACGGAGTCGGGCCAGCTCCAACTCGTGGAGTCGGCTTTTCTCTCGCTCTCGGACGTCTTCGTGGGAGAGGCCCGTGTTTATGTTGGCATTTCTTTCCTCCGCTGGGGTTGTGATGGCTTCCGGCTGCGTATCTGAGATCGTGATAACTTCGTTCTTGGGTGGCGTTACTCCTGTGTCTACCCAAGTTTGCAGGGCCTGCTTGAAATCGTCCTTGGTGCTTAGTCCAGTGGTAGCGATGCCCAGGTCTTTGCAGAATTGTTTCAATTCTTTGTGGCTGTAGTCTTCCAGCCGTTCCATCTGGAACTCTGCGGTTGGTCTGGTTTCCTTGGCAGTCATGGTCGTGTGTTTCCGTTAGTAGTGGGCGAGTCTCTCTCTGTACGATCTGCGTCGGCTCGGATCGCACCGCCTGCCACCAATGTTAGAAAGGCGACCTTAGGGGGGCGGGCAGAGGCTCTCTGCCTGACCACTCCAAGCTCCACCTCTCCCTCTAGAACTGGCCGAGCGTGGTCGAGAGGCCTCCGGGTGAGGTTCCTCTCTTGGGATCGTAAAGGTCGAGCAAGAGGCCACCACAGACGGACACCACACAAGGATAGATTCTTAAAAGCTTTTATCAGTAAACTAGGCAAGTTATCTTAGCATTACAGTACAAATGGATCGAGGGATCCTCAAAGTCTTTGGTAGCTGCGGGAAGGGGGTAGCGGGACAGTCTCGGTACCAGTCTGGTACGGGGATACCCTGCGCTCAGCTCTCAATCCTCGAGCCGGGGGGTTCCTTAAGGTAGGGCCGCAGCAGCGCCAGCAGGGCTCCAGAGATTATCTCGGCTAGGTCGGGCCGCGGCAGCGCCAGCAGGGCTCCGAAGATGGTTTCAGCGAGGTCGGGCCGCGGCAGCGCCAGCCGGGCTCCGAAGATGGTCTCAGCGAGGTTGGGCCGCGGCAGCGCCAGCAGGGCTCCAAAGATGGTTTCAGCGAGGTTGGGCCGCGGCAGCGCCAGCAGGCCTCCAAAGATGGTTACGAGCACTATAGACCAGATATTCCGGTTTACCCTATTACACTGGAAGACTGTTTCGGTAGGGAAAGGTAGTATTTATGCTGCTTTTATTGACTTGCGAGCAGCATTCGATCTAGTGCCCTGAGCCAACCTGTGGAATATATTGAACAAGTTAGGTATGCCACTCGATATTCTGACATTGGTCATTAGATTACATGAGATGAATCGCGCAAAAATACAGTGGGGGGGGGTATGGGCAAGTCACCCCAGAATTCCCCGTAGAGCGTGGGGTACGTCAGGGATGTGCTATGGCCCCCACACTCTTCTCATTATATATCAACGGGATTGTTGAGCGTATGCTCTCAGAATCTGTAGACGCCCCCTTTCTGGAAAGAAAACCCTGATATTGTTATTTGCTGATGACACCCTCATAGTATCAAAAACTCCCAGTGGATTACAACGGGGGTTAAGGATATTCGAGGACTTTTGCACTGACTGTGGGTTAGAGGTAAACGTGGCTAAAACTAAACTCATGGCATTTAACCCTCAAAAGCCACAAAGGGGATTTTTACATGAATGGGTCAAAAGTCGGAATGGTGTCAGATTTTGTTTACTTGGGCATACATATCGCTAAGGGCATCAAGTGGGGGCAACATGTCCATATGGCAGCTTTGAAACTTCGCCAAAATGCAGGGGCGGTATTGATCGAGCATAAGAAATCTATGACCAAGCCAATCCATCCAGCCCTCCAAGTGTATGAGGCAAAGGCCTTGAATGCTGCACTTTATGGTGCTGAGATATGGGGGTATGACAATCTGGCAGCCTTAACACTTGCTGAGAATAAATTTCTCCGAAATCTTACTCACTTACCTAAAAGTACACCAATAAAACCCCTGCGATATGACCTAGGTAGAAAAGCTGTAGCAGACTTGGCTAGATTGCGCCCCATACTATATGGCGAAGGTTGTGGGTAACACCTGATCTGGCCCATTATGCCCAGGGTTTTTTGGACGCAATTTCCACAAGATTGTATGGCTCAAAGACCTATCCAAAAACCTAACGGAAATGGGAATGAAAGGGTTGTGGGAGAACCCCGACACAGCTCCATTCCCATCGAAGGTGGTTTTAAAAGAAAAATATTGGGAAATGATTGAATATCGCAACTGGAACACTGCCGATCCCTCCTCTATGGAGGGTAGCTTTCTAGATTGTAAAGCTTCCCCTAAGTTAGAGCCATATTGGGACGGGATTACAAAACCCGGGGATCGAAAGCTTTATTTCCAACTACGAGCAGGATCACTCACAATAAAATCATTAACTGGAAGGCGGACCTCTGGTAGCTCGATCCTCTGTCCGGCATGCATGACTGACAAAGAGACCATTGCCCAGTTTTTCTTTGTGTGTATGGCTTATAGCACCCCGAGACGGTGTGGCTAAAAGCTGTTTGCAGACTCCTTGGCACGCGAGATAGTGCTGTGGCCTTAAGAGTAATTCGCACAAGCACTTTACCCGTCATTTCATATGCAGTGGCAAAATATCTTGGATGGGCCTGGGCTATCAGGAAAAAATGTCTGACATGACTGAGTAGATTCCCTGCTGTCTTCTAGTGATTTTATATCTTTTTACTCTTTTTAAAGGACCTGTTTTTATTAAATTATGTATTTGAAGTAGCTTATACACTGTGCTAAATGAAATAGTTCCTGAGTATCTTTTAAACAAGTATAGTCTTCGATCTGTTTTAAGTGATTTTCTCAAGTGTATGTTTTAATTAGTATCTTTTAAATTGACGTGGTTATATTCTACTAATTGTAAACTTTGTTAATTATGCTTTTATGAGTTTTCTTACCTCGAATAAAGCTGCTTTGGATTGAATTGAATTGACTATAGGTACCCAGGGCATAGGTGCATCCAAGGCCTACCAGGGGCTGCAGCATATCTTTTGCCACCCCTGGCTGGCCATCCAATCTGACACAACTGGCTGATCACTCAGCTGGGGCAAGGTGGTGTAATCACCCCTTGCTTAGATATAGTATACCTATGTCTAAACCTATATCTGGACACATATACACCTATAAGTCACTCCTATGGCAGGCCTTAACAATCCTGGAGGCAGAATGCTTGGTTTTATGTGAGATGGTGCTCTAGCATGAGCTGAGCCTGTCTGCAGCTTTCGGAACCATGTCCCTTAGCTGTTCTGGGATATTGCCATACCATATACTCTTAAGTGCATTATGAACCTCGTGGTTAAATGCTATCTTTGGTTTGGCTTTATCGAAACATGTCGTGTAAGGTGTCATACGCTTTGGAATACTACCCCCTCGCCAGTCCTGGCGACAGGGGTAGCATTGCACCCTTTTAGAGAGAGAAGACATGTTACTTTCCTTAAACACGGTTAAATCTAACCAGAGCCTCAGCCTCACAAAATGGATGCTGCTGCCATAGACACAAGTCTGGCCTCCTGCTGCTGACCGAAACTCCGGCAGGGGAGGCCTGGACAATAGGTTTCCTGTCACAGGGAGGTGTTACGCCACCCCAGACAGGAGATAGTGGATTGGGGCAGGGAGGGCTGAATGAAACTAGACACTGCCTGGGGCACACAAGGTGTTCCATGCAATGTCCAGTTCAAACCGGTGCTGGGGCACCAGCCCCAGCTCTGGCGCGAAAGTGGACAAAGGGAAAGGGGTGTAACCACCCCCTTCCTGGGTCCCACCCATAGGAGGGACCTAGCAGGTGATCCAGCCCCTTGATTTGGAATAAAGGTAGGAGCTGTGCCAATGCACATCAGATCATCCTGACTAAAACTTTGAAACAAAACTCTGGACCCTTCGACATCCTACTCAACGTAGAAGACTGAAGAATCTCCCTTGTGGTCAAGGAGTGGCCACCCTGTGCAAGCAGGCACCATCAGCGCATCAAGGCTTTCTTTGTCGTTGCTCCCGCCGGAGCTCGAGTGACAGAGACCGACGAGACCCAGACTCCCAGACATCCGACAGCACGATCCACAGTCCCAGCAAAGCTGAGACCCGTGGAGGCGACACAAAACGTGGGACCGGCCATCTTGAAAAGTCGACTAAGTGCTTCCCGTGCAGCTCCCGAGGCACCCTCGACGCTGTACTTTTGGGTTTGAGAAGCCCCAGCCCAGAGCTGTCTGTGCACCGAAGATCACCTCTCCACACTCACAGAGTGCTGCGTGGGGCCCTTTTGCACTTTTCCTGCTCGACGCATTGTCCGGTCACTTGCCCGTTGGCTAGTGGCCTCTGAGACGACGAAACTACGATTTGGAACTGCTGGTCTGGTTGCTCCAGACTGGCCATAGCTCCTCTGAAAAGGAGCCACCGATCTGACCTTCCTGGTCCGATCCAGAAGACATCTGCGAGTCCTGCGTGGGTTGCATTTGCCAAGGCTCGGTGACTCCGATTCGAGAACAGACACCGCCCACAGCAAGAGCCTTCGTGGGACAGCTCGTGTTCACCAGCTGGTCATCCTCGATCCTTCCTGGTCCACGTGGCAGCGGAGACAAACTACTCGACTTCCTGATTGCAACCCGACACTGCCTGGTTCCGTCCTGGTCACTGGCTAGTGACCCAGACTCTGTCCCCTCTGCTTTCAGGTACTCTACATCTTCGATCCTACCTTGGATCCAACCGGACTCTTCTCTCCTGGCCGCCTGCAGCATCTTTTCCTCCAGGCTCCATAGAACTCCACGAAGAAACCCGACGCACTTTGGTACCTATGCACCCGCTTCCTGTGGGTGAGGTAACAAGGGTACTCCGGTGCCCCTGTTGTGATTTACATCCCTAGTGTCCTAGTTTCAAGTGGCTAAGTTCTTGTCCAGTCGGAAGTCTCCTAAACCTATCACTTTCTGATTTTTACGCACCATTGACTTGTATGGTAAACGCGGTTGCCTATAGACACTGCACCCGCATCCTGTGGGCCTCCTATGTCCTAACCTTCGTTAGTCCAGTGTAGGCCCAGCGATTCCCTAGGCCCTACTATTGTTCGTGACGTGGTACTTATACCACTTTTTTAATATATGGTTTGAGTGGCCACCTGGCCTATCCATAATTGTGCAGCTTATTGTATGTTATATTGAGTTCTTTGTTTAACGCTTGTGCTTCTGTGCTCATAAAGAGTATAGGGGATTATTCTAGAAATAAATACATATATTTAGTAATATATAACTTGTGTGGTGTCCTTTCATTTGGTATTTAAAGGATTGCATATGGTAAAACAGCTGGTTTCACATGCCCTCTTGAGTTTAGCCTAAGACTGCTTTTGTCCATGCTACCACTAGGATAGCTGGTCTATAAGGTTGACTTACAACCAATCACCATAGGGGTCGTTTGGACTGGTGCAAGGTGCTCACTAGAATAGTGATCATCATATACCAGGCCAACTTCTCACAGTGAGTATACAGTAAAGGTTTGTGGCATAATCTTTAACTCTGGGTTCTTAATGGAACTGACACTTTCCTTGACATTCGGAAATATTTAATGTCATTTCAGACTGCAGGTAATGATTATGCATATTCAGCTTCTGTGCTAACAGAGAAGCCAATTCCTCTAAGATTTATAATGGAATCAAGCCACGTCTATGATGTCCTTGAAGCAGCTCCCCATTACAGAGGCCTTGGACTCAGTAGCATCTCTGTCTGAATGTACTCCACACCTAGATACATCGTGTGCCTCAGCCATAATGCCCTAACTGGTTTCCTAATAGAAATAAGTATTGGGGTGACCCCTGCATGTCTAACTACTGCCATTGTGTTTTCATAATCTTTGATGCAGCTGAATATGCATAACTTTGGTGTAGCAATAAAGGCTGGTTAGGAAATAATCTTAGAACTGGAGTTAGTCCTTTTGGTAAACGTTATACTGGAAGGCACAAAAAAAACTGCCTGACAAGTGCAGCTCTCTTATGTCTGAAACATTTCGGCCGGAAAACCAGGCATAAAAGGATGTCCAGTTGTACACAACTCTTTCCTGGAGAGTGAATTGTCTGGTGCCCACAACAAGAATAAGTTTAGGATTGTGTTAACATCCCAAAGTTTAGGAGCACTTGGCCTCCGGTGAATAGGAAAAGCGAGCCCCTAAGAGACCTGCCTTTAGTGGATTTACCCCCCTCCTCCTCCTTCCCCCCCCCCCCCCCCCCCCTTCATCCGGCGCTCATGCTTCCTATGGAGGTAATGGTCCTATAGTCATCCCACCATTCACCTGTTCAGTTAAGAAATGTAATACATGGACTGACCAGCTTGGGATTCAAACCCTCTTCCACCCACAGACTAGGCCATCACCCCAAGTACTGGGATTTTTCATCTATCCTTGAAATCAGTCCTCATCAACTTCTGTACCTACCCTAGAGGATGCACTAGAAGATCCTGAAACTTTGAAATGCTATGCTAGTTCCAATAGGCTTGGAGTCCAGACTTGAGGAACTCCGCTACAGAGCCACTTAAACCAAGTTTGCCCTCTGCCTCCTTACTCCACCATCCCCCATGTGACCATTCCAGTGGGTGAGAAAGCATCCATTCCAGTTGGTGAGAAAGCATCCTTTTAACATTTTGAGAATCTTATAATTGAGTTGAGAGGCAAAATGATGCTCCTCACTTGGGCCCTCTCTGTCCATGGGGGCCTGACAAACCTTACGTTGAACTTTCCACTTGATGGCTTCCGACAGGAAATTGGAGTTCCAGTCTGCGGCCTTATTTTGGTGGCCCTGAAGGTACTTTGCTGTAAGCGATAGTTTTTTTTGTCTATCAAGAAGTGCCAAATGTTCTTGGCTATCTTCACTAAACTCTTGAAGCAAGTACCACACAGTCTTTTATGTACATGATTGCTAAGACCTTGCCCATCTTCTACAATCAGAACGTCACCTTGTCCTTCATCAGGCACTTGAGAAAGACTCTACTTGAAACTCTAGGCAAGTGATATGCCCATCGAGGCTGACTAGCCTTCTCAGTAACCTGGACATCATAAACCCCATTATCGGTCTCAAAGCTTTGTTAGGCAACAAGACATTAATTTAGACTAAATAGGAGATCCCTGAACTTCCAAATCGAGTCCCTCAAAAGAAAGTGAAAGAGATTTTGATGAGGCTTTAAGGTGGGCACAGTGAGATACACAACCTCCAGGACCTGACTATTCAATTGCAGGAAAGAATTTTGCTTAGAAGATGGAATCACTCTATCTTGAAAGGCCAGTACACCAGCTATTTGTTATATTCTCTCAGATTGATTAGGAGAAAACCCACTTGCTTCGATTTTTCATTGAGAACAAGTTACTTGTGAAAACTTTGGGATGAAGGGGTATTTTTGCAACTACCCCTTTGTTCAAACTTCCCCCACTTCATTGTCTGTCTGTGCTGTGTCCTGCTGTATTTGTCCTGACATTGACCTCCTATTTTTGAGCCTTAACCTCTTTGGGGATTGGCAGGGTAGAAGAGTCTTTTCCAGTAATGCTACCACATGGGAGTAGGTGGCACTGTGTGGTTCTGGAGAGACTACATATGGCTCTGTAAGTGACAAAGCAGAGCTGCATATAAACACACTCCCCTGCACATTAAGTCTGTTCCTTTCTTTCGGCACACTTTAGTGTTGATCCGGAGCTCCGCTTCCAACTTTGTCAGTCTTCCAACAATTTATATTCTCACTACAGCAGTGTGCTAGGAAGCATGCCCCACCAAAGATGACAAGATTCAAATCATGCCGGGACTACAAAAGCAGATGTTGGTCATGGATCCACATTAAGTGGGTTTGTGATGCTTGGGGTTTGTTCATGAATCAAAGTAAAGCAAAACGTGCACCCTTATGCACCAAGAGGAGATCTGGGTATTAGAGGCAATTCCCTGTCACTGGGCATAAGAAGAGGTTGCATTGCGTTACAAGCACAAGTGCTCCTCCACTTTACCAGGCTGCTTGCAGTCCCAGTCACAAGGCTGCTCCCATGAAAAGTCAAGATCCCTGTCAAAATCTTCCTCTAAGTCCAAGTCGAAGATACACCATAAGTGTAAGAAAGCCAAGAGGGTCTCAACCCCATCCCACTACTCGGAAGTCTGGCGAGAAAATATGAGCGCATCTAGGTAAGGATCTTACACTCCGGTGTCACTCTGAATTTCCTATGCTGTCCTCAACTCCACTTCAAACATCTTCTTTCAAGGAAGCTGTGCTGCAACTATTTCAGGTGATTCCGCCCCCCTCTGATATGGCTTTGATTCCCATGAAGCACAAGTGCCCTCAGTCTGATTTCCACTCACACATTCGACCCGGATGCTGACTGAAACCTCAGGACAAGGTTCTAGATTCCATACTCGTACTAATTCCAATTCAGACTTCCATTCCATCGACCATGCCAGTTCCTTCCTTGACAGTTCCGACTCAATCAGGGCTGACCCACGCTTCAATTTAAATGCTGGAATCTGACCCTAAATTAATCTCGGCCGGCTAAAGGCCGATGCCGCACTACAAAATCACAAAGATGCAGCCAGTTGTTATGCAGCCAGACACCGATCGAACGTCTCTTCTGCAACCTCCGTACTACCAGAGGCTAGAGGCTTTTGTTGTATCTAATTCTGGTGTGATACAGAACGTCCCTAATGATTCTCGTGATACTGATGATGATGATGAGATAGATAATTTACTTCCTCCTCATTACACTTAGTTTGGCTTATATTTGCACTTAAAAATGCCAGAAACACTTTCCTGAGACAGAGCTAGACTTACCAGTGTGCCAGTGGAGGAAAGTACCTCTTGCAGATGCAGTATTGGTGACGACAGGAGCCGACGTAGAGAACTTGCAATTACTCACTATCAAAACTAAGACAACTTTGCTCACTGAAATTCTTTAACCAAGAAAGCTACTTCTTAACCACTCTTGAAATTTGTTAAAGTCCCTGATAACACATTCATGGCTACATGGCTAAGCCATGTTCTGGCCCTCTGGTTAGTCGACTAGTGGCTTGGCAACATAGACCTGCCTCCGTGACATGAATTTTCTGACTAAACTTTCTACACCTAAAAGACTGGTGGGTAAGACATTAACAAGTAAAGTGAACCGCAATAGTTTCTTGACCAATCCTATAGCTAGGGAGTCTAAACAAATCAATGCTTTTAGAAGGAAAATGTTCTCTGAGGCTAGCTTTGTCACCTGAATCCTCAATGCAGTACGCCTCTTTGGTAGATGCACTCATGCTTTGTCATGGCCAGCAAGATCATGTCCAGTGGTCCAGGAATATCTTGGGACCTCATTGGCCCAAACAATAAAAGATGGTCAGGATGCTGCCAAGTTTGTACTGCTTAATCAATCTTATTCAAGTTTTTCGGTCTATTGCTTTTAATAACTTTGAAACAAGCTACAACCCCCCACCCCCTCGGACGGACACATTTTTTGGACCATATTTAGCAAAATATACATGATAGCAGTACAAAAAAGTACATTTCAGAGGAGTGCAACCAATTGACTCACGAGTTCCATCACCACCGTGACAGCCCCAGATTTGCCTCCTGCCTCCATCTTTACTCACCTCTCATCCCAAAGCATGTCCCAAAGTACCAAATGTGTCTCCTTACGAGATTTCATCTGCCGGGCTTTTCCGTGGACCTTATACTTTAGTAAATTGTCTTGGACATGCACGGGCTGTGTATAGATGTTCCTCTGCCCACATGCACCAGTCCATGTTGACTTCCCATTTGTCTACTGTTGAGATAGTGGCGCTGCCCCACTTCTGGATGGCATCTCAACTTGCAACCATTAGGGTTATGTTACAGAAAAGAAGCGCATATCTACCTTTCGATCCCCCTTCAACCCCACCCCAATTCAGAGCATACCCATCCGTGCATTGAGCTCCAGCTGCCCTCCAGGACCTGTGACACCCTACGGTGGACCCCATCCCAGAATGGACATATCCTCAGGCATTCCCATAGTGCATGTATGCGTGCACCATTGTTGTTCCCCCCCTACTCTCTGTTGCAGTCCTAGCCATAGCAAACAGCCTATAGCGTGACTTGTTTGTCTGGACAGATTTAATATTGCCCTTCTTTTATCTATTCTCTCTCACAAACTTTTGGGTCCTTGTATGGGAAATCCCCCCAACCCCTTTTGCCTTCTTAAAGGGACTGCCTCAAAATGTGACTGCCCAGTCAGTATAGGAATATCGTAAAGGCCTCTCCAACACTGCAATTCCCTTCACCATGTTATTCTCGGGGGCCATGAGGGAGTGGAGCTGGGGGCGTGGCTTGGATGCCGAGGAGGTAGGCAGCGTGAGCTCGGAGCTCCGTGCCCGATCCCGGAAAATATCCTGAAAATTTGATTGAACCCCGAGGTAACCGATACCATCCGGTACTGGAAGGTACTGCGGAGGGTCCGGGGCCCGCGGAGGACGACACCGAGCCATCCCACAGCAGTATTTCGACTTTGAAAGTTGAACCCAGGCGAGAAGTCGCGGACCCCCAAAATGGCGGCGAGGGCATGAGATCGGACGCGACGGAGACATCTGCCCGGAGACCCGCTGAGGACTGCTCCCTGACAAATCAGGGGTGTTGGTGGCCTTCTCGCGCCTCTCCCCGGGTGCCGAGTGGACTTTGGGCGCACCCTCGGGCGGTGGCTGAGGACCGCCCCCTGGTAGGGGCGACGACAGTGCGGCAGTGACCCAGTGACGAGAGCCCCGGGCCCCTGGCACGTCTGGCGCTGGCCGGGCTGTGATCGCTCAGTGTTTCCTGCTTCTTGGTGACAAATCTGGGCCCGGGAACCCTGCAGGAAGCCGGAACCCGACGGCACTCGGAGGGCGACCAGGAACATACTCGGAGACCACCGCCCAACCCGGCCCTGATGGGGAAGACGAAAGGGAAGGGAGATGGCGCGACCGATACTGAGGCTGCGGAGGGAGCGGAGCAAAACCAAGCGGCATTGCAGCGGATGCAGGATCGTATCCTGGAGGCCATCGCCACCACAAAGGACGCCCTGCAACAGGATATAGCTCAGGTGGCGACGGGCTTGGGCCTCCTGAAGGCCGACCACGACAAACTTAAAGACAGGGTGAAATCCGTGGAGATCACGGTTAAGGAATTAGCCCCGGGCCAAGAAACGATGAAGGCCCAGATGGCAGACGTGATGGACCGCCTGAAGGTGCTGGAAAGGAGGGCCGAGGATGCCGAAAACAGAAACAGGCGCAACAACGTACGCCTAGTGGGCCTGCCGGAAAAAATTGAAGGCGACGACATGGTGGGCTACCTTGATAACTGGCTGCGGACGGAGGTGGCACCAGAGGGTCTGTCCCCCTTCTTCTCCCTGGAACGGGCACATAGAGTTCCAGCGCGCCCGCCAGCCTTGGGCCTTCCCCCTCGCCCGGTGGTGTTCAAGTTGCTCCATTACCGGGACAGAGACCGGCTCTTACAGAGGGCGAGAGAGGCAGGGCCCTTTCAAGTGGACAACAACAGAGTCACCATGTTCCCGGACTACACATTTGAGACGCAGCGTCTCCGGGCAAACTTCCTGTCCCTCAAGCGGGAGCTCCGCCAGGAAGGCATCAAGTACTCCCTGTTGTTCCCTGCCAAGCTAAGAGTGGTGGTGGATGAGAAATCGTTATTCTTCACGACATCCGCGGACGCTTGGGACTGGTGGGACACTTATAAAGCGGGAACGGACGGTGCTAAGGCCAGGGAGGAGGAGGCTAAGGTGGCGAAGCCGGTCAGGCAGTCCCAGCGGATCAGGAGGAACCGCAAGAGAACCGGGAAACCATCGGTGTCGCAGACGGAGGCGGAGAGGCAGGCGGCGCTACAGGCGGTAGTGGACTTATCTAGGACCGCCAGGACTCAGTCCGGGAAGGGCACGGAATCGGAGGACCCGGGCACGGGCTCGGAGACAGGACAATCGGAATTTGGTGGAGCCCGGGGCCCTATTGTGACGCCGCAGACTTCGGGGGAGATACTGGAGGCGTGTTGAACTGAACTGGTGGAGTGAACTCGTTGGACACCGGGGCACTGGGCCCGCAGCAGTAGAACATTATCGATTGAGGTTTTGGGGAGCTGTAATGTGGGGATTGTGGGGTGGAGCGCGCGGGGCTGATTGGTTTCGAGGTCTTATCGCATCGAGCCGCGCCTTACTGGCCCCTAAGGTCATCGCAGTGGGGACTGCGACCATTACCACCTTTCCTTGAGGGGTGGTCGGGAGTGTTGGTTTGGATGGGGGTACTTCCAGTTGCGGGGGGGCCTGTCCTGGGGGGGTGGGAGTTGCGAGCAGTTGGGGTTGCTCGGGGGGTTGTTGTTGTTGGAGGGGTTCGGCTTCCTGTTTGGAGAGGGTGGGTGGGCGGGCCCGTGGTCGCGGGACTTATGCGGACATTGTTCTTTGCTGTATGGTCCGGTTGTGTAGGGGGGGATGGCTAGTACTGGGGCGTTGAAATGTGTGACCTGGAATGTGCGGGGTATGCAATCCATGACGCGCAGACATAAAGTTCAGGCGTACCTCAAGCGTAGGGGGGTTCATATAGCATTCCTGCAGGAGACACATCTAAATAAGCAGGAAGGGGCGGCTCTGCAAAGGCGCTGGAGGGGGCAGCTATTCTACACGACATTTTCGGCTTTTGCAAGGGGGGGCACTGATTTGGATACGGGCGGGGGTCCCCTTCCAGGTCTCAAAGTCATTGGTGGACCCCGAGGGCAGATATGTGGCGGTGGAGGGGAAGCTGAGAGGCAGGGTGATATCTCTCTGTAATGTGTATGCTCCTAATGTAGACCTGCCCGCCTTCTTGTCTACCATCTCGGGCAAATTGGCGGGTTATTTGGCAGGGCCGGTCCTCTTGGGGGGGGACTTCAACTCGGTTGAGGATGTATTACTAGATAGGTCTCATCCCCCGCTGCGCGCGTCCCCAGTACATAGGGTCGCCAAGCGTAGGTTGGAATGGCAGGAGAGCTGGACCCTCACGGATGCATGGAGGGCGTTGCACCCCACCGCTAGGGACTATTCCTTTCACTCGCACCTGCATGACCTGCATGTGAGGCTGGATGCGTTTCTTTGTTCGGCATGTGTGCTCCCCGCGGTGGGAGGGGCGGAATACTTGGCCAGGACGATATCGGACCACAACCCCTTGTTGATGTCTCTGGAATGGATGGTGGCTGTTAACTGCGTGCCAACATGGCGCCTGCAACCTGACACCCTGGACGATTTGTTGTTCAGGGAGGCCCTGAGTGAGCGCATTGAGAGGTATTTTGAGGAGAACAGTGGCTCGGCCTCCACGAGGGCGGTTGAATGGGATGCGTTCAAGGTGGTGGTGCGGGGACACTGTATTGGACACACGGCAGGGGCTCGGAAGACTCTGCTGGATGACTTGGATAAGGCGGAGACACGGTTGAGGGATTTGGAGAAGAGGCGCCCGAATCACCCTGAACTGCAGGAGGGGCTTAGCGGGGCACGGGAGGGGCTGGCGGTAGAGCTAGAGCGGCTGCGTAGCTTCGACCACAAGGCGTACATGACAAGGACGCATGCGGAAGGTGATAAGGCGGGGTCGATGTTGGCTTGGCTTGCTAACCCAGTCCGGGGGGGAGTGCCGATCATGGGGATCCAGGAGCCAGGGGAGGAGCCCTGCCACACTCAACCCGGGATCCTGAATAAGTTTCGTGCTTATTATGAGGGGCTCTATAAGAGTGGTGGAACGGGAGGGGCGGAGGAGCTTGAGGAGTTCTTGGACGGGTTACAGTTGCCGCGAGTGGAGGACTCGGAGGCAGAAGAGCTAGGTCGGCCCATCTCTCTTGGAGAAATAGGTTGTGCTGTAAAACAGATGGCTAGAAATAAGACCCCGGGCCTTGACGGACTACCGATCGAATTTTATGGCAAATACCTAGAGTACCTTGCACCACGGCTGCGCGAGGTGTACAACGAGGCACAGGAGAAGGGCCGACTCCCGGGCTCCATGTGCGAGGCCCTCGTGATCCCGCTCTTGAAACCGGGCAGAGAGGGTGCGGCGCTGTCCTCGTATCGTCCGTTGTCTATGTTGACGACGGACTACAAGATCCTCAGTAAAATTCTGGCCAACAGACTGCTGGTACACATGACAGGCCTGGTCCACGGTGACCAGTGCGGTTTCATACCGACACGCAACACCACTCATAACATTCGTAGACTCACGAGACTGATGGGTGCGGACTGGCCGGACGCCGTCTCCCCATTTGACCTATCCATTGATATCGAGAAGGCATTTGACAGCCTTGAATGGGGATACTTGTATGAGGTGATGCGTCGCTTCGGGTTGGGGGACGGATATATAAGATGGACCAAGGTCCTCTACACCGAGGCGGTAGCGAGGGTTCGGGTGGGCACATTGATCTCGAGACAATACCCGATTAGGCGTGGCACCAGACAGGGCTGTTCCCTATCCCCGCTCCTGTTCGCGTTGGCGATGGAACCCTTCGCTGCGGAAGCCAGACTGGGCCGCCACTACGCAGGTTTGTCATTTAGGGGGAGACCGCACTTCATCTCCCTGTACGCAGATGACTTGCTGACGTTTTTGGCCGATGCGGGCCCCGAGCTTCAGGGGGCGCGGCGGCTACTGGGGCAGTTCGGTAGGTTGTCGGGCCTGAGGGTCAACTGGCCTAAATCCTGTTTGTTTCCCCTGAGGCCGGGAGAACCGTGCCCACTCACTGCTCAGGAACTCCGGTGGGAGCCGCGCTGTCTGCATTATTTGGGGGTCTATGTTTACCATGCCCCGTCCGACCTACTGGATGGCAACATCACTCGCTGTATTAACGCCCTGCGGGGGTCCATGGACTTCTGGGCATCTCTGCCGCTCTCCCTGGCTGGTAGAATTTCCCTGCTTAAAATGATAGCCCTGCCCAGGCTTTTGTACTATTTTAGGACACTACCGGTATGGGTCCCGAGCTCTGTTTTCAAACGCCTGAGATCACTGGTCATAGCGTTCTTGTGGGGCACGGGTAGGAGGCGCATAGCGCTAGACACGCTGTTGCGCCCCAAAGATGAAGGGGGTATGGCAGTGCCGGATTTTGAAGGATATTACCTAGCCGCGCAGCTGCAGACTTTTACTCAGGAGGTGGCGAGAGTGTATAGAGGCCCCGAGGACGCGAGAGTAGAAGGCACCCCGCGACACGTTCTGGCATATATTACGCTGCACCAGAAACTCCGGTTGGGAGACCTGACGGTCGAGGAGCAGACGTTCCGGCTTTGCTGGGACCGGGCCCGTAAGCGGGCGGGCGTCCGCCTTATGTATGCCCCCGAAATTCCGCTGGGAATGGTCACCGCCCTCCCACATGGAGGTGACTGGTCGCGCTTGCTAGGATGGGAGGAGGCGGGAATACAAATGCTGGGTGACCTCTACGAAGATGGGGTGTTGCTGCCGTTTCGGGACCTGCAGGAGCGATTTGACCTTCCGAGGGGCGACTACCTGCTGCACGCAGCAGTCACGGGCGCCATGCGAGCCCACTGGGGGGAAGGGCTGCAGGAACCTGGCACCTCGATGGCCTGCCAGTACGCCATGATGGCGGCGGGAACCTTTAAGGCTGTCACGTGCCTGTACTCTAGGATGCAGCGGGAGGCCTTGCAGCCTTTGGCAGCCCTGAAGGCCAAGTGGGAGCTGGACCTCCAGGTGGAGATACCGGACACGACCTGGGGCCAGTTGCTAAGGCGGGCACGGAAGAGCTCGAGGAATGCCAGGTTCCAATTGATTCACTTTTATGTCATTCACAGGGCATACCTCACCCCCGGGAAAATCCAACAGTATTTTGGGGCGACCGACGCTGCTTGCCCCAGATGTAACACAGCTGGGGCGGATTTATGCCATATGCTGTGGGATTGCCCCTCTTTGGGCGATTATTGGCAGGAAGTTGGGCGAGCCCTTAACGTCGCGACAGACAGGGATATCCAGTTCACTAAAGCAGTTGGCGTCCTTCATTGGTTCCCGCACACACCTAGGAATAAGATGACTAGTAAATTTATAGATTTAGGGCTTATCCTGGCCAAGCGGGAGATCACGAGAAACTGGAAGTCCAGAGTGGGGCCCACGTATAAAAGATGGTATGGGGAATGTCTGAGATGGGCCGCGTGTGAAAGTACCCTGCGATACCAGATGGCCTGGAGGTTGAATGACGAGAAGGCACTGGAAAGGGCGACTGCATGGGAGGTGATGGTGCAGGCGCTCCGGGATGTGGACGATGAGGGGCAGGATGGCGAGAGCGAACTAGATGGAGCAGACCCTAACACTATACAGGAGAACACACCTTAGCGAAAGATTACTTCCTCCTGCTGCACAACAGACACTTTTACACTGTTAACACAGCGCAGAGCGACCACGGGGGGGGGCGGGTAGGAGGCTGTTTTGGTGGGATGTTGGGGTACCGAAATTTGGGGAGGGGTGAAAACCATAAAAGCATCCCAGGGTTATTTGCTTGATGAAGCGGTCGGACATTGTAAGGAGCTACGAGAAATGAGCGGGGATGAGGCCACCCGAGCCAAGATCGAGGTGAACCCCCGGATGGAGATCGACTGGACCACACTGAGCGTACACGTGATATGTTTTATTGATGAATATAATGTCTGTACATTTCTATTGGTGATGCAATAAAAAGGATGTTAAAAAAAAAAATGAGGGAGTGGAGCTGCTGCAGGGTAGTCCAGTCGGCCTGCAGAGTCCAACTGTATCCAGTGCACCAGCAGGCAAAAATGACAAAGGAGTATTGAATTCTATTACAGGACCGGAGGCTTCGGATTATGCTTTCTCTTTCGTTTATTGCCAATCACAGCAGCCAATGAAAAACGTTTATTATGTAAATAAACTATATTTCCCATGATGCTCGTCCTTACATCACATCCGGTCTGATCCTATAAGAGCCACCATTTCCTTTTACTGAGCCTCTTTCTTTGCAGCACATAGCAGAGATAAGTGACAGTCCTTATTTTTCTATAACGATATTGAATGCATTCATGGTAAGTTGCATGTTAACTGGTTTTTCTAAAATGCTTATCGTGTGATGCACGCGTATTTATTGAGAACAGCAGGTTTTTTTAACGGATTGTGAGTACACACGTTTTACACGATTAACCTGTACTTAATTACCGCTTGCGGTCTAGGCAATTCATTTTCTTGGCGCGTGGCTGCCACAAGCGTGGCAGTCCCGTGTAGGAGTGCAGAAAGAGTAGTTAAGCTCTGACGGAAGCGGAGGTGACTGCGCTACAGCGGCGCACCTCAAAACCTTGGGGCTTAGATTCAATGCAAATATTCACAGCGCCTGATAGCGCTGACGTCAGAGGCCTTCCTTCGTTTGGCCTGACATATAATACAAGCCAGTAGACGTCTGACATGCGTAGCCAATTGGGCTACATTTGGGCTATTTTTGGCTACGCACATCACACGTTGGCCTTCTGCTAGTCCAGATCTAACAATAGCCTGGATTTACATCGAGCAGCACGCTTTTGTGGATGCCTGACCGGCTACAACAGTAGTCTGCCCTGGAGTGTGCACACGCTCCACAGAATTAAATAATTTGCCTCTTTTCGCCCTTTAACATAGGGCTGCAAGAACAAGGACTACAGCTTTGCTGAGGAGCATTGAGAATGAGACATTGTTTTTTGGTGTGCACGTGGGTGGCTCCCCCTTACTCCTCCTGTTATATATTAACTTGGGGCCTTAAGTTGGCAAACCCTACTGTTTCTCACAATGGAAGAATGGGTGAGGTATGAGGAGAATCAACCTTATGAGAAGGGATAACAAGAACATGCCCTTGAAGACAATATAGTTGATGCTCTGGACACCTCGGTCTAGCAGTCAGTCAACAGGGCCATAGAAAGCACAGTCCCTGGCACAGTGCAACAAGCATTGGCAGCGGCTTTAAAGCCAATAACCAAACAACTAGAGAAGTTTGCAAAAAGACATGGGTTTACCAACCCCTGGAACCTCAAAAACAGAGTCCCACAGATGACACTCTGGGCCATGGCCCCATGCTGATGCATTAGCTAATATGCCTAAGGCAAATACAGTGGATCATGTTTATACCACACCATCCACCACCGAGGGTGGTAAAGCAAAACGCAAGCAAAGAGTCTACACTGACACGTCACTGACACAAACGACGAAGAGGCGCCCCCGAAAAAGAGATCAAAGAAAACAGCTAATCGACAAGATAAGTATCCTAACACACCTTTTACTTTTGATCCAACAAGTATAGTTCACCCCAGGTCTTCCGACTAGGTTCCTGCCACAGAGGTGGCAGACTACCTACATGATAACCTCAGGAGGGGTTTCGACGAGGAGATATACCAACAAGTTGGGAGGTACAAGGTCGTCACTACTAGTGGAAATAGCGAAGGACTTCTGGCCCTACTGCCTGAAGCAGCGGATATCGGTGATTGCGGAATACATTCCGGGGGCAGTCGAACACTGTCACGGACTGGAATTCCAAATACCTGAAGGATTACAGCGACTGGCAACTCCAGCCGCAGTTGTTCCAATGGTTACAGGAAGTATGGGGTCTTTGCGAAATAGATCCATTTGCATCCAGACTGAATCGTCAGCTACAGAGCTTTTTCAGCTGGAAATCAGATCCCCTGGCGACAGCGACAGACTCTTTCACCCAGAGTTGGACGCAAAATCTCAATTACGCTTTTCCCCCATTCATCCTAATTCCTCAAGTGACCTCTCACATAGCTCGACAACAGGCGGAGGTGATATTGGTAACGCCGCTTTGGAAAGCGCAACCATGGTTCCCGGTTCTGTTGGAAATGAGTTGCTACTTTCCCAATATGCTCCCTTGGTCTCAGACGATGCCCCAGAGCCCTCACAGGGAACTGCACCCGTTGGTAACATCGGGGCTGTTGTCACTAATGGCATGGAGTCTTTCCAGCAGCAATGGAAAATGCCAGGAATTTCGGACAAGGCTTCTGACTTCTTTAGACAGGCCTGGGCCCCCTCCACTCGAAAGAGATATTCTTCAGCCTGGAAATGCTGGATATGTTGGTGCATGGAACGGCACATGGATCTCGTGGGGGCAGAACTATCCCAAGTTGTTAATCTTTTGTCTGAAAAAGCCTCTGAAGGTTTGGCATATCGTTCTATCAACAGTTTCAGATCTGCCATTTCTGCAGGACATAGGCAGGTAGATGATAAGCCAATAGGTATGCACCCAGTTGTTTGTAAATTGCTTAAGGGTAGTAGAGTAGCTAATCCCCCAAAACCAAAATATTCCTGTTTATGGGATGTATCCTTAGTGCTATCTTTTTGATAAATGGCTCAGTAATTCTCTGCTATCTAGAAAACAATTGTCTATCAAACTAGCTATGCTATTGTGTTTATCTGCCTGTAGACGTTCTTCTGACGTAAAGGCGCTAGACATATTAGGTAAAGTATATACTTAAGTGGGAGTATCATTTAATATCACTGGCAGGACATAATAAGTAACATTAAATATGCTTTTCCTAGTAATGAGAAATTGTGTGTGGTACAATATTTAAAAGCATATGAAGAGAGAAACCTTTCAAGCCAGTATCTATGGTGACAATAGCAAGATGGTTAAAATCAGTTATGAAAGAGGCTGGGGTAGATACCCAGTTGTTTGGTGTACATTCTGTGCGTGGCGCTATTGCGTCCGAAACCTTATGTTGGGTTCAACCATTCAAGGCATTGAGATATGCTGATTGGTCTTCTGAATCTGTGTTTAAACTACTTTATTATAAACCGGTGGGTGATATTACTACTGTGGTTTTTGATGAGCGTTAAACAAGCATAATACGAAGCCTCCGGTCCTGTAATAGAATACCAAATTTGCTAGCATTCGTGGCAAGAGTTTTAAATTCTATTAAGGACATGGAGGTGAGGATTATCCCACCCGGTAATATTACAATATTTGTAATAAATGCCCACCCGTATATATTTTGTACTGTGTAGACTGCAATTACGGGGTTTTTCCTATGTTTTCATTTCAGACTCCTTTTTAAAAAAAAAAAATATTATTATTTATGTCAGCAAGCAGCCATTTTGATAAGCATTCAGCTTCACTTTGTAAACAACACAAACCATTATTTAACCCGTTAACCGCGGCAGTAATTCCGCCGTGGTGCGGGCGTTTCCGTGCGCGGGCAGGGCCACGTCGGCCATTGGCCGACGGCAGCACTGGGAAGGTAGTGCTGCCGACGGCAGCAAGGAAAGGGTTAAACAGCGTATTGCAGCATAATTCAGTATACAGAAGTTGTACTTTGGTCCATAAATTCCAATCCAATTTGACAGAGAAGACCAGAGATTCTGGCCAAATAGCTTTCTTCTTGATCCTTTTGACTTATATGTTGCTATCTCCAGATAATATGTAGAAAGTATTCTAGATTGCCAATTATTAAAAGCTGGTAGGTCTGGATCTAGCCATTGAGCTGTTATACATAACCGAAAAATTGACATACAAATAAATAAAAACCTTTCCTCTTCTTCCGTCCTACATCTAGCTTGATTTGCCTTCAGACCCAGAATTACCATTTCTGCTGACAGTTGCAAACGAATTCCCAAACTAACATTTAGGAAATATTCAACAGCAGTAATAAATTGACTCAATTTAGGACAATAAAAAAAAAAATGAGAAGAGTCTGCAGCAATACATCCACAGCGATTACATTTATCACCTCTTTTGGATTTCCATTTTGCCAATTTCGCTGGGGTGTAGTATAAATCAAATATAGACATAAAACATTGGCTTTTTAATGGGCCATTAAACAAAACTTTAGTTGATAATTCGATTAATCTAGTCATATGTATTTTGTCAATTCCGAGCTTTCTTTGCCATTTGTCCTCCACAACGCACAAATCCTCATCTAGCCTATTTAGCAAAAGTTGATAAATTGGACCAATTTAAATCTAGCTCTTAGTGCTTCCAGTATATCGATTCTATCCTTCATTATTTGGTTCTGGATCCTTTTTTGATCCAAAAAAACGTCGTAATTTAAGATACTTAAAAAAATCTGTCCTAACCAAATTATATTTATGCTGCAGATAGAGAAAAGAGACAATTTGATCCACCTGATATAAATCTCCTAATGTGCGTATCCCTGCTAGATACCATCTATCCATCACCTGATCCCTGAAAACATCCGGTAATACACGACAGTTATTTAAAGGTGTAAAATAATTCAGGTTGGAATTCCAATTAAGCCTACCTTTTAATTTTTTTCAAATTTCGAAAGCAGTCAATAACATTTTAAATTTTGTTTTTTTATAATAGCTGGGCTCAATTATTCGAGCTAAGCATTGTCTGGCCTCATCACCCAGTACCATTTCATAAATTAAAGGACTACCGGGTTCTTCTATCATTACATCATGAAAAATCAAAACACCCATATGTTTCAAGAGTACAGCCCAATAATGCAATCGAAAATTTGGGATCCCCCAACCTCACCTGACTCTAGGTAATATACACCTCTTCATTGCTCTCATGGACCTGCGATAGCCCCAGAGAAACCTAGAACACAATCTGTCAATTTTTTAACAAAAAAAGACGTAGGGAAGAGGAGAGGAATCGTGCGGAATAAATACAGAAATTTCGGAAAAATTTACATTTTTAGAACATTGTTACGCCCAAATAGAGATAGGTGAAGATTATTCAACCTTTCCAACGTTTTATTTACTGAGCCTAGTATGGGATCCAGATTCAACCGCACTATATCATCTATTTTTGCTGAAATTTTAATACCCAAGTATGAGACTTTAGAAGTAAAACCCATATCTTTTGGACGACCTGCTTCTGAATGAATTAGCTGCGTTTTAGAAATGTTTTATTTATAACCCAAGTATCCCCCAAATTTTTCAGCTGCTTCAACTATCTTTGGTAATGCGGTCTTAATATCGGATGTTACAATAGCAACGTCATCTGCGTATGCAAACACCTTGTATGCTATCTGATGTATCTGGACCGGAATAATTCCTGCTTCCCTTTCCAATCTGTTTAAAAAAGGCTCAATATACAAGGCAAATAACAAGGGGGAACAAGGACATCCTTGTCTCGTCCCCCGTGTTATTGCTACATTACCCGTAAGATCTCTAGAAATAAGAATTGCGGCCTATGGATAGCTATACAATGCCTGTATTGCGTTAATAAATTCCCCAGGGAATCCCTTACAATTTAGGGTAGACCATAAAAACTTCCAGGAAACCCTGTCAAATGCTTTTTCCGCATCTAACAGGGCTACCGCAACAGGAGATCTTGTAGCTTGTGACCAATCCAGAATAGAAACAATCCTTTTCACATGGTCTGTTGTGTCTCGATTTAAAATAAATCCAATGTTGTCTTTTTGAAATTAGGCTAGGCATGAAAACATTCAGTCTATTAGCCAATATCTTTGAATAGACCTTGCTGTTTGCATTGATAAGCGAAATTGGTCTGTATGAACCCATGTCAGTATCAACCTTACCTTTTTTCTTAAAGACTACGATAATTGCCTTAGACCAAGAATCTGGGGGATCGCCGAGAAGGCTTGTTGACATAATTCTGTTTTTTTTTATTTTTCTAAAAGTGCGATAAAATTCGAGATTTAAAATTCTATTAAGGACATGGAGGCGAGGATTATCCCACCGGGTTATATTACAATATTTGTAATAAATGCCCACCCGTATATATTTTGTACTTTGGAGACGGCAATTACGGGGTTTTTCCTATGTTTTCATTTAGACTCCGAGAAGAAGTTGGAATAAATGGACTTCTGGGTGAAGAAAAGGAATAAGATCCCCAGTTTGGTTATAGTTCTTCCACATTGGAGGATGACAGTTTGGACTTCATTTAATGTTACATGGTTCTACATTCAAGCAAAGAAAAAGGCTCAGGAAAAGAAAGTAGTGGCTCTTATAGAGTCAGACTGGATGTGATGTAATGACAAGCATCATCGGAAATGTAGTTTATTTACAAAATAAACGTTTTTCATTGTCTGCTGTGAGTGGCAATAAAAGATAGAGAAAGCATAATCCTCACCTCCGTGTCCTTAATAGAATTAAAAATTCTTGGCGCGAATGAGAGCACATTTTTTTATCCCTGGACTCCTGCAGCACCCGAGGCCAATGTAACTTGTCAGCCCAAGGACATGGCCTCTGAATCAACTTGCTCAGCTCTGGTCCCATGCTGAGTGTTGAGGGGAAAATACCTTGTTTGTTGCTGTTCCCCACTACAGGCTGGTCACCTTACTCATTCAGCTATTCGCAATGCACACAGACCAAGGTCAATCCTGTCAGTAATGAAATAAACTGAGTTCCTTTCAATTAAATCAAAGCAATCCCTCTGTGCTGGGTAACTTGAGCCCGCAGTCCCTGCCCTCACTGGTAAGACTACATGGGAAACCACGGGGCACAGGGTAATGAAATGCAAATTATTCCACAATTTCTAGCTATAAGAAATGGATAAGAACGTAATTGGCTGGTGAGTAGTGAAGAAGACAATGAAAGAAAGGTAGCTGTGTTGCACTCGATAAACTAACTTAATACCCTATTCTATCATATTACAAACATACTCCTTGTAAACTACTAGTGTGCACCAGGCGAAAGGCCCTGCAAGCCTTTATACATGAAATAGGGAAATCTCCAGATCACTATCTGAAAAAACCCAGTGCACTGCTCTGGTCACTCAAAAAAAGTGTACAATCATTTCAATGATTATTAACTTAATTCAAACAGCGATAGCAAATGGACATACAATATTTAAACAAGACCGTAAACCGTGAAATAACAAAAACAAGTGTTCCAAAGTCTTGAGACGTTGTTCAGATGCTTGTTTATTGATAGTTCTTGGAAATTGTTGTATTAAATCACAAAATCCAAAACAACAGCATCGTTGATTCAACTTAAAAACCCTAATGTATTTCGGGCTATAAAATACCCCCTTCGTAAGGGGGATTTTTAAGATAATTATGCAAACCATTACTAGAATCAATGTCTTATACAGCGGGAAGTCATGGGCTTACAACTACGGCTAGGAAAGCTCTAGAAAATGACAACAAAACTATAAATTTAAGTGAAATCGCCATGATAAATGTAATTAAAAAATTCAAGGTGCATAAGTGCCAAACCACCATCAAGAACAGAATCTAAAGTATTTATTTTACCTTTCAGGCTGTCGTTACTTGCTGGCTTCATCGCTTGACGCCGAAGTTTTACTCACTTAATTGGCGGTTGAGCCCCTTGTGACTTTGTATCTTTCGTTTTCTCTATTTTTCTTTGTCTATTTCTTACGCTTTTAGGGCTCGGCCTACATCACCACTGCGTCAGCAGTGGGGCGGAGCTCCGAGCCATATTGTTAAGGGCTCAGAATAGTGTATCAAAAATTCCTCAGTGCGCAAGATTTTCAGTAGTTATTTTTGCCATCTGCATGGTAATTGGTCCTCGCGTTGCCGTGTTTGTAATAGCCTTGACGCAGTAGGCCATATATATTTCATGTTCGGCACTTCCTGTATTTTCTGTGCGGTTATGCGCACGGGAGTCCATAAATTTCAATTAGGAGCTGTCAGGGTGTCGCGGTAATGGAATCCAGATGGTCGGGCGCGTTCACCATTTGCAGTGAGTTTGGCCTGATGCAAGAATCCATTCCTTTTTTTTCAGCTCTGTGTGCGCGCATGCTGGCTCCCTGCCAAAGCTTGTGGGCCTGTGGTAATTGAAGCCAGGTGCCGGCTCGCAGAGGCTTCTGACATCGCCTCTCCCCGCCTGCTCCTCACTGCAGCCCCCACCACTGGAAACGACAGGCTGGGAGCTCACAGAAGCCTCTGACATCGGCTCTCCCAGCCTGCTCGTCCTTTCAGCCCCCACCGCTGGAATTCATATTAAAAGCATGCTTTGATATACATAGATATGCTCACACATCAATGAGCATTATTGTGGAGAGATAGACCCATTTCACTCCTCGATTGGAGACGACCGTATAGTGGGCCACTGGTGCCCATGGTCCTTATAAATCACGAGCAATACTGCACTGTAGATACCAAATACATCATAACAGTGTATAGGAATTGGTTAGATTTATGGTGGATGATCCAGCCAGCAGAGCCTCACTAGGTGGTGGCCATCTTGCACCTAGTGACAAGATGCCCCCAACCTCCCCCCCCTCCGTCAATGACATCCTTAATGACATGACTAATGACATATCAAGTGACATCCTTGATGATATCAATGATGGCATCATCCGGAGAATGTGAGTGCAGAGTTCAGAGTGCGGAGTGCAGATTGTGAGTGCAGATTGAGAGTGCGGAGTGCAGATTGAGAGTGCAGAGTGCAGATTGAGAGTTCAGAGTGCAGATTGAGCGTGCAGAGTGCAGATTGAGAGTGCAGGTTCAGAGTGCAGGTTCAGAGTGCAGGTTCAGAGTGCTGAGTGCAGATTGGTAGTGCAGAGTGCAGATTGGTAGTGCAGAGTGCAGATTGGTAGTGCAGAGTGCAGATTGGTAGTGCAGAGTGCAGTTAGAGAGTGCAGAGTGCAGATTGAGAGTGCAGAGTGCAGATCGAGAGTGCAGATTGAAAGTGGAGAGTGCAGATTGAGAGTGCAGAGTGCAGATTGAGAGTGCAGAGTGCAGATTGAAAGTGCAGATTGAGAGTGCAGAGTGCAGATTGAGAGTGCAGAGTGCAGATTGAGAGTGCAGATTGAGAGTGCAGATTGAGAGTGCAGATTGAGAGTGCACATTGAGAGTGCACATTGAGAGTGCAGATTGAGAGTGCAGATTGCAGAGTGCAGATTGCAGATTGAGAGTGCAGATTGAGAGTGCAGATTGAGAGTGCAGATTGCAGAGTGCAGATTGAGAGTGCAGACAGAGTGCAGAGTGCAGATTGCAGATTGCAGATTGAGAGTGCAGAGTGCAGATTGAGAGTGCAGATTGAGATTGCAGAGTGCAGATTGAGAGTGCAGAGTGCAGATTGAGAGTGCAGAGTGCAGATTGGGAGTGCAGATTGAGAGTGCAGAGTGCAGATTGAGAGTGCAGAGTGCAGATTGAGGGTGCAGAGTGCAGATTGAGAGTGCAGAGTGCAGATTGAGCGTGCAGAGTGCAGATTGAGAGTGCAGGTTCAGAGTGCAGGTTCAGAGTGCAGGTTCAGAGTGCTGAGTGCAGATTGGTAGTGCAGAGTGCAGATTGGTAGTGCAGAGTGCAGATTGGTAGTGCAGAGTGCAGATTGGTAGTGCAGAGTGCAGTTAGAGAGTGCAGAGTGCAGATTGAGAGTGCAGAGTGCAGATCGAGAGTGCAGATTGAAAGTGGAGAGTGCAGATTGAGAGTGCAGAGTGCAGATTGAGAGTGCAGAGTGCAGATTGAAAGTGCAGATTGAGAGTGCAGAGTGCAGATTGAGAGTGCAGAGTGCAGATTGAGAGTGCAGATTGAGAGTGCAGATTGAGAGTGCAGATTGAGAGTGCACATTGAGAGTGCACATTGAGAGTGCAGATTGAGAGTGCAGATTGCAGAGTGCAGATTGCAGATTGAGAGTGCAGATTGAGAGTGCAGATTGAGAGTGCAGATTGCAGAGTGCAGATTGAGAGTGCAGACAGAGTGCAGAGTGCAGATTGCAGATTGCAGATTGCAGATTGAGAGTGCAGAGTGCAGATTGAGAGTGCAGATTGAGATTGCAGAGTGCAGATTGAGAGTGCAGAGTGCAGAGTGCAGATTGGGAGTGCAGATTGAGAGTGCAGAGTGCAGATTGAGGGTGCAGAGTGCAGATTGAGAGTGCAGAGTGCAGATTGAGGGTGCAGAGTGCAGATTGAGAGTGCAGATTGAGAGTGCAGAGTGTGTGTAAAGTGACAGTGAGTGCAGAGTGCGTGTAAAGTGACAGTGAGTGCAGAGTGCGTGTAAAGTGACAGTGAGTGCAGAGTGCGTTTAAAGTGACAGTGAGTGCAGAGTGCGTGTAAAGTGACAGTGAGTGCAGAGTGCGTGTAAAGTGACAGTGAGTGCAGAGTGCGTGTAAAGTGACAGTGAGTGCAGAGTGCGTTTAAAGTGACAGTGAGTGCAGAGTGCGTGTAAAGTGACAGTGAGTGCAGAGTGCAGATTGAGAGTGCAGAGTGCAGATTGAGAGTGCAGAGTGCAGATTGAGAGTGCAGAGTGCGTGTAAAGTGACAGTGAGTGCAGAGTGCGTGTAAAGTGACAGTGAGTGCAGAGTGCGTGTAAAGTGACAGTGAGGGCAGAGTGCGTGTAAAGTGACAGTGAGTGCAGAGTGCGTGTAAAGTGACAGTGAGTGCAGAGTGCGTGTAAAGTGACAGTGAGTGCAGAGTGTGTGTAAAGTGACAGTGAGTGCAGAGTGCGTGTAAAGTGACAGTGAGTGCAGAGTCCGTGTGAAGTGACAGTGAGTGCAGAGTGCGTGTAAAGTGACAGTGAGGGCAGAGTGCAGATTGAGTGTGCAGATTGAGAGTGCAGAGTGCGTGTAAAGTGACAGTGAGTGCAGAGTGCGTGTAAAGTGACAGTGAGTGCAGAGTGCAGAGTGCGTGTAAAGTGACAGTGAGTGCAGAGTGCAGAGTGCGTGTAAAGTGATCGTGAGTGCAGAGTGCGTGTAAAGTGACAGTGAGTGCAGAGTGCGTGTAAAGTGACAGTGAGTGCAGAGTGCGTGTAAAGTGACAGTGAGTGCAGAGTGCGTGTAAAGTGACAGTGAGTGCAGAGTGCGTGTAAAGTGACAGTGAGTGCAGAGTGCGTGTAAAGTGACAGTGAGTGCAGAGTGCGTGTAAAGTGACAGTGAGTGCAGAGTGCGTGTAAAGTGACAGTGAGTGCAGAGTGCATGTAAAGTGACGGTGAGTGCAGAGTGCAAAGTGCAGAGTGCGTGTAAAGTGACGGTGAGTGCAGAGTGCAGAGTGCGTGTAAAGTGACAGTGAGTGCAGAGTGCGTGTCAAGTGACAGTGAGTGCAGATTGCCTGTAAAGTGGCAGTGAGTGCAGAGTGCGTGTAAAGTGACAGTGAGTGCAGAGTGCGTGTAAAGTGACAGTGAGTGCAGAGTGCAGATTGAGAGTGCAGAGTGCAGATTGAGAGTGCAGAGTGCGTGTAAAGTGACAGTGAGTGCAGAGTGCGTGTAAAGTGACAGTGAGTGCAGAGTGCGTGTAAAGTGACAGTGAGTGCAGAGTGCGTGTAAAGTGACAGTGAGTGCAGAGTGCGTGTAAAGTGACAGTGAGGGCAGAGTGCGTGTAAAGTGACAGTGAGTGCAGAGTGCGTGTAAAGTGACAGTGAGTGCAGAGTGTGTGTAAAGTGACAGTGAGTGCATAGTGTGTGTAAAGTGACAGTGAGTGCAGAGTGCGTGTGAAGTGACAGTGAGTGCAGAGTGCGTGTAAAGTGACAGTGAGGGCAGAGTGCAGATTGAGTGTGCAGATTGAGAGTGCAGAGTGCGTGTAAAGTGACAGTGAGTGCAGAGTGCGTGTAAAGTGACAGTGAGTGCAGAGTGCGTGTAAAGTGACAGTGAGGGCAGAGTGCAGATTGAGTGTGCAGATTGAGAGTGCAGAGTGCGTGTAAAGTGACAGTGAGTGCAGAGTGCGTGTAAAGTGACAGTGAGTGCAGAGTGCGTGTAAAGTGACAGTGAGTGCAGAGTGCGTGTAAAGTGATCGTGAGTGCAGAGTGCGTGTAAAGTGACAGTGAGTGCAGAGTCCGTGTGAAGTGACAGTGAGTGCAGAGTGCGTGTAAAGTGACAGTGAGGGCAGAGTGCAGATTGAGTGTGCAGATTGAGAGTGCAGAGTGCGTGTAAAGTGACAGTGAGTGCAGAGTGCGTGTAAAGTGACAGTGAGTGCAGAGTGCGTGTAAAGTGACAGTGAGTGCAGAGTGCGTGTAAAGTGACAGTGAGTGCAGAGTGCGTGTAAAGTGACAGTGAGTGCAGAGTGCGTGTAAAGTGACAGTGAATGCAGAGTGCGTGTAAAGTGACAGTGAGTGCAGAGTGCGTGTAAAGTGACAGTGAGTGCAGAGTGCGTGTAAAGTGACAGTGAGTGCAGAGTGCGTGTAAAGTGACAGTGAGTACAGAGTGCAAAGTGCAGAGTGCGTGTAAAGTGACTGAGTGCAGAGTGCGTGTAAAGTGACAGTGAGTGCAGAGTGCGTTTAAAGTGACAGTGAGTGCAGAGTGCGTGTAAAGTGACAGTGAGTGCAGAGTGCAGATTGAGAGTGCAGAGTGCAGATTGAGAGTGCAGAGTGCGTGTAAAGTGACAGTGAGTGCAGAGTGTGTGTAAAGTGACAGTGAGTGTAGAGTGCGTGTAAAGTGACAGTGAGTGCAAAGTGCAGAGTGCATGTAAAGTGGCATTGAGTGCAGAGTGCGTGTAAAGTGACAGTGAGTGCAGAGTGCGTGTAAAGTGACAGTGAGTGCAGAGTGCGTGTAAAGTGACAGTGAGTGCAGAGTGCGTTTAAAGTGACAGTGAGTGCAGAGTGCGTGTAAAGTGACAGTGAGTGCAGAGTGCAGATTGAGAGTGCAGAGTGCAGATTGAGAGTGCAGAGTGCAGATTGAGAGTGCAGAGTGCGTGTAAAGTGACAGTGAGTGCAGAGTGCGTGTAAAGTGACAGTGAGTGCAGAGTGCGTGTAAAGTGACAGTGAGGGCAGAGTGTGTGTAAAGTGACAGTGAGTGTAGAGTGCGTGTAAAGTGACAGTGAGTGCAGAGTGCGTGTAAAGTGACAGTGAGTGCAGAGTGTGTGTAAAGTGACAGTGAGTGCAGAGTGCGTGTAAAGTGACAGTGAGTGCAGAGTCCGTGTGAAGTGACAGTGAGTGCAGAGTGCGTGTAAAGTGACAGTGAGGGCAGAGTGCAGATTGAGTGTGCAGATTGAGAGTGCAGAGTGCGTGTAAAGTGACAGTGAGTGCAGAGTGCGTGTAAAGTGACAGTGAGTGCAGAGTGCAGAGTGCGTGTAAAGTGACAGTGAGTGCAGAGTGCAGAGTGCGTGTAAAGTGATCGTGAGTGCAGAGTGCGTGTAAAGTGACAGTGAGTGCAGAGTGCGTGTAAAGTGACAGTGAGTGCAGAGTGCGTGTAAAGTGACTGAGTGCAGAGTGCGTTTAAAGTGACAGTGAGTGCAGAGTGCGTGTAAAGTGACAGTGAGTGCAGAGTGCAGATTGAGAGTGCAGAGTGCAGATTGAGAGTGCAGAGTGCGTGTAAAGTGACAGTGAGTGCAGAGTGCGTGTAAAGTGACAGTGAGTGCAGAGTGCGTGTAAAGTGACAGTGAGTGCAGAGTGCGTGTAAAGTGACAGTGAGTGCAGAGTGCGTGTAAAGTGACAGTGAGGGCAGAGTGCGTGTAAAGTGACAGTGAGTGCAGAGTGCGTGTAAAGTGACAGTGAGTGCAGAGTGTGTGTAAAGTGACAGTGAGTGCATAGTGTGTGTAAAGTGACAGTGAGTGCAGAGTGCGTGTGAAGTGACAGTGAGTGCAGAGTGCGTGTAAAGTGACAGTGAGGGCAGAGTGCAGATTGAGTGTGCAGATTGAGAGTGCAGAGTGCGTGTAAAGTGACAGTGAGTGCAGAGTGCGTGTAAAGTGACAGTGAGTGCAGAGTGCGTGTAAAGTGACAGTGAGGGCAGAGTGCAGATTGAGTGTGCAGATTGAGAGTGCAGAGTGCGTGTAAAGTGACAGTGAGTGCAGAGTGCGTGTAAAGTGACAGTGAGTGCAGAGTGCGTGTAAAGTGACAGTGAGTGCAGAGTGCGTGTAAAGTGATCGTGAGTGCAGAGTGCGTGTAAAGTGACAGTGAGTGCAGAGTGCGTGTAAAGTGACAGTGAGTGCAGAGTGCGTGTAAAGTGACAGTGAGTGCAGAGTGCGTGTAAAGTGACAGTGAGTGCAGAGTGCGTGTAAAGTGACAGTGAGTGCAGAGTGCGTGTAAAGTGACAGTGAGTGCAGAGTGCGTGTAAAGTGACAGTGAGTGCAGAGTGCGTGTAAAGTGACAGTGAGTGCAGAGTGCGTGTAAAGTGACAGTGAATGCAGAGTGCGTGTAAAGTGACAGTGAGTGCAGAGTGCGTGTAAAGTGACAGTGAGTGCAGAGTGCGTGTAAAGTGACAGTGAGTGCAGAGTGCGTGTAAAGTGACAGTGAGTACAGAGTGCAAAGTGCAGAGTGCGTGTAAAGTGACTGAGTGCAGAGTGCGTGTAAAGTGACAGTGAGTGCAGAGTGCGTTTAAAGTGACAGTGAGTGCAGAGTGCGTGTAAAGTGACAGTGAGTGCAGAGTGCAGATTGAGAGTGCAGAGTGCAGATTGAGAGTGCAGAGTGCGTGTAAAGTGACAGTGAGTGCAGAGTGTGTGTAAAGTGACAGTGAGTGTAGAGTGCGTGTAAAGTGACAGTGAGTGCAAAGTGCAGAGTGCATGTAAAGTGGCATTGAGTGCAGAGTGCGTGTAAAGTGACAGTGAGTGCAGAGTGCGTGTAAAGTGACAGTGAGTGCAGAGTGCGTGTAAAGTGACAGTGAGTGCAGAGTGCGTGTAAAGTGACAGTGAGGGCAGAGTGCAGATTGAGAGTGCAGATTGAGAGTGCAGAGTGCGTGTAAAGTGACAGTGAGTGCAGAGTACGTGTAAAGTGACAGTGAGTGCAGAGTGCGTGTAAAGTGACAGTGAGTGCAGAGTGCGTGTAAAGTGACAGTGAGTGCAGAGTGCAGAGTGCGTGTAAAGTGACAGTGAGTGCAGAGTGCGTGTAAAGTGATTGTGAGTGCAGAGTGCGTGTAAAGTGACAGTGAGTGCAGAGTGCGTGTAAAGTGACAGTGAGTGCAGAGTGCGTGTAAAGTGACAGTGAGTGCAGAGTGCGTGTAAAGTGACAGTGAGTGCAGAGTGCGTGTAAAGTGACAGTGAGTGCAGAGTGCGTGTAAAGTGACAGTGAGTGCAGAGTGCGTGTAAAGTGACAGTGAGTGCAGAGTGCATGTAAAGTGACGGTGAGTGCAGAGTGCAAAGTGCAGAGTGCGTGTAAAGTGACGGTGAGTGCAGAGTGCAGAGTGCGTGTAAAGTGACAGTGAGTGCAGAGTGCGTGTCAAGTGACAGTGAGTGCAGATTGCCTGTAAAGTGGCAGTGAGTGCAGAGTGCGTGTAAAGTGACAGTGAGTGCAGAGTGCGTGTAAAGTGACAGTGAGTGCAGAGTGCAAAGTGCAGAGTGCGTGTAAAGTGACGGAGAGTGCAGAGTGCATGTAAAGTGACAGTGAGTGCAGAGTGCGTGTAAAGTGACAGTGAGTGCAGAGTGCGTGTAAAGTGACAGTGAGTGCAGAGTGCTTGTAAAGTGACAGTGGGTGCAGAGTGCGTGTAAAGTGACAGTGAGTGCAGAGTGCGTGTAAAGTGACAGTGAGTGCAGAGTGCAAAGTCCAGAGTGCAAAGTGCAGAGTGAGTGCAGAGTGACAGTGAGTGCAGAGTGACAGTGAGTGGAGAGTGACAGTGAGTGCAGAGTGACAGTGAGTGCAGAGTGACTGCAGAGACCGTGTGTAAGGGTGCAGGGTGCACATTGTGTTAGTGTGCAGAATGAGTGTGCAGGATAAACAGTGTGTGACTATGCAGGGTGGCTTTGGGAGTGTGCGGGTGAGCAGTGTGTGAGTGTGCGGAAAACACCACATACACCACACACACATAACACACACAAACCACACACCTCACTCTCTCAACACCACACACTCGTCACCACTCACCACAACACACTCACCCCCCCCAGGCTCACCACCACACACTCACCACTACACAGAAAACAGCACACACAACAACACACCCCCAGCCGTCAAAGAATGCTTTCACCAGGCACAAACACCAACAACCATCAATGTACGCTTTCACCAAAAACAAACACGACCATGCATCAGTGCCGCTAAACACTCACGCACACAATAAACAATGTCAGTGCAACTTTCACTAAACACACACACCAACAGCTGACAGTGCACCAGCCACTCTTTCAATTGGCACAATCATCAACAGCTGTCACTGCACCCTTTCACCAACCACACGCATTACCATCTAGCTCTGTACGCTTGACAACCACACTCACTAACAGCTCTTACTGCATGCTACCACCAGTCATACACACCTCAAGCCACCACTACACGCTTCCACCAAACACACACCCCAACAGCCATCACTGCACAATTCCTACAGGCACACACATCCACCACACATCAATGCACACACCAATTGATAACGCATCCACCAATTAATATTGTACCTATCGCACTATGCTGCACTTTACCTTTTAAAGATATTGCGTTAAAGTGCAGCATGCCACCATTGATAACATTCCAATCCAACACACATATCTCCAACACACACCACATGTTTCCACTCCAAAACACATGCCTAAAACACATTGCCATTTACAATGCCATTATCTCTAACTCAAACAAACCCGAGCCCTAATGCATTCCTAATGCTTGTTTAAATTTCTCTGCCCCTCACAGCTTGTTCAATACTTATTGCCGGCATGCTTTTGCGCGGTCCGAATATGGTCAAACTGCTCTTCAGTTAATTTGTATACTCAGCCCCTGAGTAGAGCTACGTTACCCTGATTGGGTAAGGATTCTTCTTTTTCAGTCTTTTTTTCACCTTTTTCCAGCCTTTTGCTCGCTATTTCTTTGGTTTACTTGCGTAATTTGACTCACGGTTATCTGTATGTTGAATTCTATTTTTCTTTTGCCTTTTTGGATTCGTTTTTTCTCTTTTTTTCATCCTTCACTTGGGATTCTGTTCTTGATGGTGGTTTGGCACTTATGCATCTTGAATTTTTTTATTACATTTATCAGGGCGATTTCACTTAAATTGATAGTTTTGTTGTCATTTTCTAGAGCTTTCCTAGCCGTAATTGTAAGCCCATGACTTCCCACTGTATAAGACATTGATTCTAGTAATGGTTTGCATAATTATCTTATAGATTCCCCTGACGAAAGGCGTGTTTTAAAGCCCGAAATGCATTGGGATTTTTAAGTTGATTCAACGATGCTGTTGTTTTGGATTTTTTGATTTACTGCAACAATTTCCAAGAACCATCAATAAACAAGCATTTTCAAAAACTTCAGAAGACTTTGGAACACTTGTTTTGGTTATTTCACTGTTTACTGTCTTGTTTAAATATTGTATGTCCATTTGCTATCGCTGTTTGAATTCAGTTAATAATCATTGAAATGATTGTACACTCTTTTTGAGTGACCAGAGCAGTGCACTGGGTTTTTTCAGAAAGTGATTTGAGTAGTGAAGAAGAGCACATTTAGGAGTTTTAAATTCCTTATGACTGGCTGTTGGACAGGCCACGTGAAGGGCCCGCTCCCTCCCCGCATAATAAAGCCCGGACGCCGGCTCTCCCTGTATCCCCAGAAAGGACCATCCCGGCAACCCACCGAGGCAACCCGCAACCCGCAACCCGTCCCCAACGGGACGCCTGCTCCCGAACACCCCAGTATCGGCTGGCCCGGGCCTCCATCAGCACCATTGCCCCGGCCCAGCCGCCATCTTGGACACTGCATCACGAGGCCGCGTGGCCTCAGCTCGACCCCAACCTTGGGCCTGGCCAGGCCCCGACATCGAGGCACCACCATCCACCCAGGAGGTGAAGAGACCACTTGGCAGGTCAATGGGAGAAAGGAGTGTCGATGGCTCTCCCCCGCCAGGTGCCGATCGCCCCCGGGCGCTGGCTCCACCCCCCTGCTGGGTGTCTGGACTCTCTCATCCCGGACCTCCCGACCTCCAAGCGCGAGGGTCCGGACATCAAAGGAGACCAGACCTATAACTGGGGCCGCTCCAGAGCAGGAAGGCAGTTGTATCCTGGAGTCGAGAGACACCTTGAAGAACTCATCCCTGATGGACTGCTGGCGCTGCCGCAGCCTTGCCTTGTGAACCACCTCTGAAGCCTGCTGGCGCTGCTGCGGCCCATCCTTGTGAACCATCGCTCCGGCCTGCTGGCGCTGCCGCGGCCCCTCTGCAACGTGAAATCCTCATCCTAGCCTGCTGGCGCTGCCGCGGCCCTCCTCGTCGTAAAGCCTTCATCCTGGCCTGCTGGCGCTGCCGCGGCCCTCCTTGCCGAGAACTATCATCGTAGCCTGCTGGCGCTGCCGCAGCCCTCCTTGCCGAGAACTATCATCCTAGCCTGCTGGCGCTGCCGCGGCCCGACCTTGCAGACCCCTGAGCTCGAGGATTGTGAGCTCCTTCTGGCCGCCCCTGTACCGGACCGGTACCAAGACTGTCCCGCTACCCCTTACCCTACAGAGACTAGAATTGGGAGGATCCTCGTGTCCTGCCCCCACTGTATCGTTGATAACCTTGCCTCAAGAACCCTATATAAAGTGTGCAGATCTCATCCTTGTGTGGTGTCCATTTGTGGGGGGGGGAGTTACTTGTCTGTACGATCGCCGGAGACGGCCCTCACCGGAGGCCTCTCCCCCTGTACTCGGCCGACCCTCTGGGTCTCCGTCTAACATTGGTGGCCAGCGGCGCGATCCGAACCAACGCGTAATCGTACAGAGAGTAACTCACCCCACGACTCAACCACAATGACAACAAAAGAGAGCGGAACCACAGAAAAATTCCAGATGGAGAAACTAGAAGAGTACAACCACCGAGAACTAAAGCAATTCTGCATAGAACTAGGCATTGCTACCACAGGACTGAGCACGAAAGAAGACTTCAAAAAGGCCCTGGAATCTTGGGCAGAGACGGGTACGGCCGTACCCCAAAACCAAAGCCTCGAGGCACCGGAAACGAGCACCACTCCGACGGAAGAAAGAAGATCGGGTCTCTCCCTAGAGGAGATCCGAGAACGGGAAAAAAGCAGGCTCCATGAATTGGAACTGGCTCGACTTCGTTTGGATGGAGAACTGAAATTGGCGGAACAAAAAATAACGTTGGAACACTTGCGGCTCCGAGAGGAGCGGGAAGAGAAACAAAGACAGAGAGAGTTAGAAGAGAAAAAGTTAGCCTACGAACATGAGCGCAACCTAAAAGAAATAGAGCTTCGGAAACAGAACAAAGATCTCGGGGTTCCCGAGCGCCCGAACACTCCTGCCACTACAGACCCTAAAGTCCACATCCCCAAGGATGTCGTCAGAGAGTATTACCGGAACGCTGATATCCAGCAATGGTTCAAAGCCTATGAGGTAGCCATGACCTCCCACCGGATTCCCCGGAGCGACTGGGGAGCCGGGTTATGGGGGAGGTTTGTCAACGAAGGGCGAGACGCCCTGCTGCAACTCCCGGACCATCAGATGACATCCTACGACCACATGAAAGCCGCCCTCCTCACTCGATACGGACTCACGCCCGAGATGTACCGCCAGCGGTTCCGCGACTGCAAACTGATCCCGGGTACATCTTGGGTGGAGTACGTGAACTTCTTCAGCCGAGCCTTCGAGGGGTGGATCAAGGGCAGCAAGGTGACCACTTACGAGCAACTCTTTGACCTTATTGTGTGGGAGCACCTTTCTAACAATTGCTTCGTCGAGCTCAGGCAGCACCTCCTCGACAGTAAACTGACTGAACCTCGGCAACTCGCCGCCGAAGCTGACCGATGGGAAATAACCCGAGTTGCCCAAAACGGGCCCAGCGAACCGAACAGAACCAACCAAGGACCCCATCGCCCCCGAGGGGGAGGAGGAGGCCAGGGTCGGGGCAGAGACGCCGTCCTGGTGGCTCCCGCCAGCAACGCCCCGCCCCCGGCAGGGGAAACCCCCCGATGCGTCCAGGTTTCCGGGCCAACGTTACTTGCCAACGATGCCAGCGACCCGGCCACTACGCCAATGATCCTAATTGCCCGAAGAACCAGAACCCTATGCCCCGCCAGGTCGCTGCCGCTGCCCTGGGGGAAGAGCAAACCCCAGAAGACCCTGAGGAGTACGAGGCCGACCAGCCCAAGTGGGAATCAGCCGCCATGTCCCTGGTCTGCCTAGGGGAAAGAGACATGATCCCGCGGGCCCCCTTACCCGCCAACACGCAGAAATACAGCCAGTGGGTCAACATTAATGGGCGCCGGGCTGAAGCCCTCCGCGACACCGGGGCCAGTGTGACCGCAGTCCGCTGTCATCTGGTGACCCCGGATCAGATCTTGCCGAACATCCTTTGACCCGTCCGGTCAGCCGACAACTCAGAAAGCCTGTGTCGGATGGCCTGCGTCCCCTTCGAGTGGGGAGGAGTGTCCGGAATGCTGAAAGTGATTTCCGCGATGATGCACCCGTGGACTGCCTCCTGGGGAACGACCTCAAAAGTTCCCCCTGGGCAGCCGTCGAAAGAAGAGAGCACCTGGGGATGTTGGGCCTCCCTGAATGGGCCTGCGTAACGACCCGGTCCATGGCCGCCCGCGCCATCCCCAGTCCCGAAGAACCCGAATGGCCAGAGCCTCCTCCCCTGATCGTCCCAGAGGGAGCCGCCCTAAGAGCCAGTCCTCCAGAACAAAACGAAGAAGGGCCCGTTCGGCTCCAGGACCTTCCCGAACTGGCCCAGTGGCGTCAAGAGGGTGGTCCCACCCAGGAACAATTCCGACAGGAGCAGAGAACATGTCCCTCCCTCGAGGGACTCCGGCAGCAAGCCCTCGCCCAGAGCGCAGGAGACACCTCAGGGGCCCACTGGATTTATTGGGACAATGACCTGCTCTACAGTGAGCAAAGAATTGCTGAGCTGGGGGCCAGTCGGGTGCTGGTGGTATCCCTCCGCTTCATAGACTTCCTTTTGAACTTGGCACACGATGTCCCCCTCGCTGGGCACCTGGGGCAAGACAAAACATACAACCGCCTGGTAACCCACTTCTACTGGCCCAAAATGCGAAATGATGTCTCCAACCACTGCCGGGCCTGCCCCACCTGCCAGGCCAGTGGGAAGAGCGGCCGAAAGATCAAAGCACCCTTGCAACCCTTTCCCGTCGTCACCACCCCGTTCGAACGGGTGGGAATAGACATTGTGGGGCCCCTGGACCCCCGAACGGCACAGGGGAACCGGTTCATCCTGGTGGACCACGCCACCCGCTATCCCGAGGCCATTCCTCTTCGGACCGTGACAGCGCCCGTGGTAGGCCGAGCCCTGATGGGGATCTTCTCTCGAGTGGGCTTCCCCCGGGAAGTCGTCAGCGACAGGGGCACGAACTTTATCTCGAGGTACATGAGGTCTCTCTGGCAACAGTGCGGGGTCACCTACAAATTCACGACCCCTTATCACCCGCAAGGAAATGGACTGGTCGAGCGGTTTAACCGCACTCTCAAGGGAATGATCATGGGCCTAGAAGAACCCCTACGTCGCCAATGGGACGTGCTGCTCCCGTGCCTCCTATTCCCCTATCGAGAAGTCCCCCAGAAATCCCTCGGCTTCAGCCCCTTTGAGCTCCTGTACGGACACCCCGTCCGGGGTCCCCTCAGCCTGGTCAAGGAAGGCTGGGAGATGGCCCCCCAGAAGACTCCTCCAGATGTGTATAAGTATCTCCTGACCCTCCGCAACCAGACCCGGCGATTCAGGGAGCTCGCCAAAGCCAACCTTGAGGCCAGCCAGGAGGACATGAAGAAATGGTATGATCAGCATGCCTCCTCCATCGAGTTCGAACCGGGACAACAAGTCTGGGTGATGTCTCCGGTCGAACCCTGTGCCCTGCAGGACAAATGGACAGGACCCTTCAAGGTGATAGAGCGCAAGGGCCCCATCACCTACCTAATCGACATGGAGTCCTCCCGGAACCCCCTACGAGTCCTCCACGCCAACAGACTCAAACCCCACTTCGTACGCTCGGAACTCAGCCTACTGATGGCGACAGATAGTGGGACGGAGGAAGACTCCGAGCCACTCCCTGACCTACTGAGGACCCGTGAACAGGATGGCTCAGTGGAAGGGGTCAGACTCTCCGACGCTTTGTCCCCGGAGCAACGCCAAGACTGTCGAGCTCTCCTGCAACAATTTGCAGACCTGTTCTCCCTCACCCCCGGAGTCACCCCCTGGTGCCTGCACGACGTGGACACCGGGGATAGTCCACCTATTCGACACAGGGCGTACCGGGTGCCAGATCGGGTGCGCGCCTGCATCCAGAACGAAGTCACCAAAATGCTGGCTCTAGGAGTGATCGAGCCATCCGACAGCCCCTGGGCCAGCCCAGTCGTACTGGTCCCCAAGGCTGCCGCCCCGAGCGTTGCCCCCGAGCTCCGGTTCTGTGTGGACTATCGGGGCCTGAACGCCGTTACCAGAACGGACGCTCACCCTATCCCCCGGGCAGATGAGCTAGTTGACCGCATGTTGGCCGCCCGCTACCTGAGCATCTTCGATCTAACAGCGGGCTACTGGCAAATCGGCCTCACCCCCAGGGCCCAAGAACGATCCGCCTTCTCTACCCCGGATGGCCACTACCACTTCAAAGTGATGCCATTCGGCATGAAAAACGCTCCAGCTACCTTTCAACGACTCGTGAACCAGGTACTGGCGGGCCTCGAAGAATTCAGCGCCGCCTACCTAGACGATATTGCTGTGTACAGTCGCCACTGGGCAGACCACCTCCACCACCTCCGAGAAGTCCTGCACGCCCTCCAGCAGGCCGGCCTCACCATCAAAGCCAGCAAATGCCAGCTTGGCCAGGGGTCCGTGACTTACCTCGGACACCAAGTGTGGAGCGGTCTGGTGGCCCCCCTTCAGCTCAAGATCGCTGCCATCCAGTCCTGGCAACCACCTGTCACCCAAACCGAGGTCTGAGCCTTCCTGGGGCTCACCGGATACTACCGGCGGTTTGTAAAGGACTATGGCAGCATTGTGGGGCCCCTCACAGAACTCACTTCCAAGAAAAACCCCAAAACAGTCAAATGGACTCCGGACTGTCAAGCGGCCTTCGAGAAGTTGAAGACCGCCATGTGCACCGCCCCCGTGCTCCAGGCCCCCGACTACAGCCGGGAATTCATAGTCCAGACGGACGCCTCAGATCATGGCGTTGGGGCAGTCCTCTCTCAACTCAACGCCGAGGGAGTCGATCAGCCAGTGGCCTTCATCAGCCGACGCCTGCTGGCTCGAGAACAGCGCTGGAGCACCATCGAGCGGGAGGCCTTCGCAGTGCTATGGGCCCTCAAGAAACTCCGGCCCTACCTCTTCGGTACCCATTTCAGGGTACAGACAGACCACTGACCCCTGCGGTGGCTGATGCAAATGCGGGGGGAGAACCCAAAACTGTTGCGATGGTCCATCTCCTTGCAGGGGATGGACTTCACTGTGGAGCATCGTCCTGGCCAGGACCACGCCAACGCGGACGGCCTGTCACGCTTTTTCCGCCTCGGCGAGGAGAGTACCCAAGAGGATGGGTGACTCTCCCTGCCTTCAGCTGGGGAGGACTCATGTTGGACAGGCCGCGTGAAGGGCCCGCTCCCTCCCCGCATGATGAAGCCCGGACGCCGGCTCTCCCTGTATCCCCAGAAAGGACCATCCCGGCAACCCGCCGAGGCAACCCGCAACCCGTCCCCAACGGGACGCCTGCTCCCGAACACCCCAGTATCGGCTGGCTCGGGCCTCCATCAGCACCATTGCCCCGGCCCAGCCGCCATCTTGGACACTGCATCACGAGGCCGCGTGGCCTCAGCTCGACCCCAACCCTGGGCCTGGCCAGGCCCCGACATCGAGGCACCACCATCCACCCAGGAGGTGAAGAGACCACTTGGCAGGTCAATGGGAGAAAGGAGTGTCGATGGCTCTCCCCCGCCAGGTGCCGATTGCCCCCGGCCTCCCTGGGCGCTGGCTCCACCCCCCTGCTGGGTGTCTGGACTCCCTCATCCCGGACCTTCCGACCTCCAAGCGCGAGGGCCCGGACATCAAAGGAGACCAGACCTATAACTGGGGCCGCTCCAGAGCAGGAAGGCAGTTGTATCCTGGAGTCGAGAGACACCTTGAAGAACTCATCCCTGACGGACTGCTGGCGCTGCCGCAGCCTTGCGAACCACCTCTGAAGCCTGCTGGCGCTGCCGCAGCCCTCTGCAACGTGCACCTTCGCCTTGGCCTGCTGGCGCTGCCGCGGCCCATCCTTGTGAACCATCGCTCCGGCCTGCTGGCGCTGCCGCGGCCCCTCTGCAACGTGAAACCCTCATCCTAGCCTGCTGGCGCTGCCGCGGCCCTCCTCGTCGTAAAGCCTTCATCCTGGCCTGCTGGCACTGCCGCGGTCCTCCTTGCCGAGACTATCATCGTAGCCTGCTGGCGCTGCCGCGGCCCTCCTTGCCGAGAACTATCATCCTAGCCTGCTGGCGCTACCGCGGCCCGACCTTGCAGACCCCTGAGCTCGAGGATTGTGAGCTCCTTCTTGCCGCCCCTGTACCGGACCGGTACCAAGACTGTCCCGCTACCCCTTACCCTAGAGAGACTAGAATTGGGAGGATCCTCGTGTCCTGCCCCCACTGTATCGTTGATAACCTTGCCTCAAGAACCCTATATAAAGTGTGCAGATCTCATCCTTGTGTGGTGTCCATTTGTGGGGGGGGAGTTACTTGTCTGTACGATCGCCGGAGACGGCCCTCACCGGAGGCCTCTCCCTCTGTACTCGGCCGACCCTCTGGGTCTCCGTCTAACACTGGCGTGATATGGATTATGATTAGTTCAGTTTGTTTATTTCCTTGCTTTCCTTCTTTGAAGTCTGGTAAATGTTGTTTATCTATTTGTTCTGTTGAGCTTTGTGTGGTCTAAACATACAGTTCTGAGCCTTTACATAAAGGTTTCCATGCTCTATATCAATAAGCAAAAGAACATATATTTTTGAATGCTGAGCCCAAGGAAAGCTAACGTAGTACGTAGTTTTTCTTGATTTTTCAATGGCTTACCTGCTTCTAGTGCCTAATAGAATAAGGATAGGCAGAAGGATTGCTATTGTGTAGGGCATACAGATAGAATGAAAACATTTATCCACCTATGAACATATATCACTCATTCATTAATGCATAGTGATCCACAGACCAACAGGTGCTTAAGCAAGTAGACAAAAAAAATCCAAATGCACAGACCAAAAACTGAAGGATATATAGGCTGTTAATGTGCACAGGTCGGGACACAACACAGACATACATGCACCCAAAACAAAAAGACAACAATTTACAGAGCACAACACACAAGGATGGTGGAAATAACTAATGGAACCAGGACAGTGGAATGCTGGTTTCATTAGCACTTAAAGGCAGATTTACTAGAACTTGCATTGTCCTTGCGCGAGACAAATCTTTTAATAGCATTTACAAAGCCACGCATGAGACTATGCCGCCTTGTGTGACTTTATAAGAAATATATCCCAACGCAGCAGCTTGCTCTGCATTACATTTTGTTGTGGATGCCTTCCATGGAAGGAGCATGGGAGATCCCAGGCAGTAAACCTGGATTGTGCTTAAATGCTGTGCCTACCACAGAGAGGTGTAACAAGGAGAAAAATCTTTATTTCTGACTGTTACTACCTCTCTGTGATGTATTCTGTATCACACATAGAAAGAGGAAATTGCCTCTTAGGATTGTGTTTTTTCGCAGGAAGGTATTCCTTCCTGCACAGTAACAAGCCTGCCTATAATGCAGACACTGTTGTAGCACGGAGCAAGGGTTCCTGCTTTGATGTTTGCCAGTGCTAGGAGAGGGCGGAAGTGTGCCATATATTAGCAGATATGGCACATTTCTGCTCTTTCCCTTCTTGATAAACAAGCTTGTTTTAAAGCAGAATGCAAATGACAAAGCAATCAAAACAGCCATATCACAGACATTGCAACATCCCACGTACATAAATTGATCAGTTATCCAGACCCAAGCCATGATACTCCCTCCATTTGCCCGAGATCTTCCCATGGGTCTGCTGGCAACCCTTGGCTGTGTAGATGGGATGTTTTGGTTGAGCACACCAGTCCACCCCTGCCCATCATGCAGCCATTGTGGGAAGAGCTGTGGAGTCCCATCATGGGCAACTTCCTGCTTCGCTACTATCGTGGTGACTCCAATAACATACGCTTCAATCTCTGTGTCCCTGTCCCCCCCTTCCCCCCTACACCCCCCCCCCCAAATCCATCCTTCAGTAGGCCAACATGTGCGACTTTAGGGGAGAGCTTTAAGGATCGGTTTAGGAATGATGAGAGCTCTCCTACTGTCCCCAGCCAGTACAGGGTCATCGCAGTATAGGACCAGAGAATGACATTTCATATATTATAACAAACCACCCAAGTCATTTGGACTCTGAAACTTTTGTAGTAGGCATTGCACCTCTTCTAGGGTGATACATAAATGAAATTGGTGTTTAAGCAGTGCTTTCAGTATCGACTATTGGGCTATTGAGGCCTGAGCACCAGCTGCTCTAAATTGTCCAACCAGCCCTAGAAAGTCCCTATGCCAGTGAGCCGCTACAGTGGACATATCTGAGAAGACTGGAATCTGTACCTTGTGGGACATCAAAAGACTTTTCTTCTGGATCGCCTTTGTGAGAATACTATCCTTTACACAGTAGTCTGCAAATGTCACAAGAGTGTTCTCAAGAATGCATGTTTTAATCAAGGGTTCCATAAAATGGGAGTACTTTGATGACACCCCCGTATATTTGGCTCCTTCCAGCACCCCCACGAAGCACAAATTAGTTTTCCTGGCGTAATTTTTCATTTCATCCATTTTATTCTGTGAATCCAGCTGCTTGTTTTGAATATTGCCCATGTCCTTATCCCAAGAGGGAGTGATCCTCAAGTTTAGACACCCTTTCTTTGATCACTTGCAGTCATTCAAGTGTCTGCAGCACGATCTCTATTTTGTTTAACATTTGATGAAGCGCTGCTATTTCTTGTGCCTGGATAGCCTTGAGATCTAGAATTCGCCAAAATTGTATTTAAAAGAGGCTGAAGTGATATACAAGTTAATGGAACTTAAAGGCTATGTAAGTGAGCTGATCGGGCGGTGCCCACATTAGCAAGCAGCTTATGTTAAGACCCCATTTTGCTGTTTTGACTGAACAAATGTTTCATCATAGTCCGCTGTCCCGGTGAAGACTGCTCTGAAACTTGTCAACATATTCAAGGGTTGATTCATTACGGGCCGAGTTGTAGAGAATAGTTCTGGATTTTTCATAAATACAGGTCCCGAAGGGGAGAATTGTGACTCTAGGATTTCAGCAGGTTTGGTGCAGCCCTTTTGAAACCTTTGTAGATAGTGGGTTGTCTTTTAACCCTTTATCAGTACTTTTCGTACTCTCCAAATTACATGGCTTTCTCATTAGCAGCTGTCGCCATCCCCTTCCTCCAAAGATCTGTTGCCAGGCCCTGTGCCACAGGGCTTATAACTCTCGACTTAGGACGCACCACACCCCTCCGCCGAGGGCTAGAAGCAGTACTGTGATTCAATATTGTTTCCTTGCTGGACAGGAGACCCAAGGGTATCTACCAATGTACTTTTTTTCCATACTGGCACCATGCAATTTATTTCTATGCATTTATACTTTTTCTCACTGAGTTGTAATGCGTGCCTGTGCATCGCGTCTCTTCACTTTATACATGAGGCGATGAACTCGTAGCTGGAGATGTCTCTCCTTGAGAATGCTCTTGCTTCATATTAACACCTTAGATGCGCGAAAACATCCCTCCCCAGTGCTGCGCTGTCCATTGGAACTAGTGCTGAATGGACGTCCAATGGTCGTGCGCAGCACTGGGGAGGTAGTGCTGCCGTCGGCCAACGCCCGACGCAGCACTTAAGAGGTTAACCATTTCAAAGCTATAGTCTTGAAGGGGCCCACTAGCCACAGCAGTAGAAAATAACGATGTCCTCAGCGAGCTCAAGAAGGGATTATCAATAGGGGAAGGACTTCTCAATAGGGGACACAATGTCTAGGAGAGCATACCCAGGGACCCTGAGTCTGGCAGTGAAAGACTTAGCTGTCCTCGTGGCAGAGCGCTGCACTAACCGAAGAGAAACACCTGGTGCCTCATCTGCGTAACCCTAATATGCTGCAAATTTTGGCCAAGCCACGGTTGGAACACGGTTAAAACCAGGGGCTGTAAAGAGCTTTAGCCCAGTTGTCGTCATCATTCGATATCCCTGGTCAGAGCATATCTCTCAGTGCGTCCTAGCCTCTGCACCCTCTGCTTTCCTCATCTGGAAGCAGAACCTGAAGCATCGTCATCCTGGGGGGAGGTCTGAAGCGTGTTAGCAGAAGTCAGTGGGCTCCACTGCCGCAGAGACCAACGCTAATATCCCTAGTGAATGAGGTACTGATGGCAAACAAGATGAAATGGTGGACATTAAAGTACTCTGCTCTTTAGAAGTCATCTGCTTGACTTGCTACAATTGTCCACTTATTTACAATGTGCTAGTCTCCACAACGGGGGACATGGCATTAGAAGAGGCAGTAGAATCAAAGCTGGACCATATCTAATACATTTACATTTTATCATTAAAAAGCTGTACCAAATCAATAAACCGCTCCTGAGAAAGATTAATGATGTTGGAACAAACAGAAGTAAAAATAAAATTAATAAGAATAGTAGAAACCTCCTTAGAGGATTTTTTGCACCCTCAATCCTGTAGGCCTAAAACTCAACTCGAAACATATGTATGAGTTGTTGATACTTCATGATGGCCTTAATTAGTATAGCAGCTAAAGAAATCTAGAGTCTTTCCTCCATAAGATGCTCGAGCATTGAGGTGATATTTTGCTGCTTTCAGATCTTCAGAAAAAAAAGAGAAGGTGGCTTTCTTCTACAACATTTGGGCGCCTATTAGCAAGAAATAGCGATATTTATCGCTAAAGGAGGTTAGCGACTATTTTTTTTTATCGCTTGCTATTTTAGCGGAGAAAACATGCTATTAGCAACGTTTTTCTCCATTGTGCTAAAATATCCAGCGGTAGCGGCGAAATGCGAGAATATCGCTAGAAATCCAGCGATATTATCGCATTAACGCCAATGGGGGCTTAATCTGATAATCCACCCCCATTGACTATACAGGTAAGTCAACTTTTTAGCAGGCGTTAGTTTATAGCGATAATCGCGCTTAGCGCAATTTTTTTTATTGCTTCGCCTCCCTTGCTAATAGGCGATAGCTGTGTTAGCGACTGTTTTCAGTCGCTAACAGTTTGGGTACGCCCACTTTGCATGTCATTAGCAATAAATATCTCTGACATGCGAAGCGGGCCCCAAACCTGTAGCTATCGCCTAAAAGCAGTCGCTAACTGCTGTTAGCGACAGCTTGCTAATAGGGTGATAAAAATATTGCCGCTTTAGAAGGGAAAAAGTCCAGCTAAAGCAGCGATATTGCCCTTGCTAATATGCCCCTTAGTATTTTGAGCATAAGCAATTTTGTCAAGCGAGCGGCAGATCCAGTTATTGAAAGCCGACACATCCTCTGCAATTGACAAGGATGATTTATAAGTCAACTTAGAGCTTAAACTAAGTTTTTTCCAGTAACTTTGTATCATGGTCTTACAATTTCTGAGTGCGAAGGTCATCACTCAGAATAATATGACACGGTACCTGACAGTGGTCAGACCAGGGATACTGGTGTACCTACAGTGAGGTTATTTAGAGTTGTGATGATTTTTTTTTTTAAGTTCAAATCATATTTTTATTAAACAATAACAGAAATGATAGCGGCGAGAAGGCATCAGAAGAATTACAGTCGTGTTACAGAGATACCGCAATCAGACATGGATTATTACATAAAACAAAGCGTATACAGTAAAGGAAAATAAAGTACCAACATTGCATTCTCACATTTGTATATAGTTCCGTAGAGCCCTCCGTCTAAATCAAGCCATATAGTACCGTTTATACTTCATCGTTCCTGCTTTATGGTTCTAAGATTGTCAAGCCTGTGAGCACAAGATATAGCCATTACAGTTCATGCAGCATGCACCCCCCAATTTACTGAGTATAGACCTCATCATTTAGAACTTCAGGGAGGGTCAAAGGTGAGGGAGGCCTGGTCCAACGAAGACCATAATTTTTTGTTGGTAACCTGCCATGGTGATGAGTGTAAAGCGGGATTGTCAGTGCCCCTAATGCAGGACAGCCATTCCCTCCATGCATTAAAGGAGACCTCACCCGTTGATTTCCAATTGCATAGGATCACCTTACATGCTAATGTTAGTAGAAGATCCAGGAGCTGGCGGTCATGGTCCCCCTTTAATGATGGGTCTAAGGCTCCTAGGAGAATGTAGATGAATTCCCTTGCAGGATGTATGTCGAACGTGTGTCCAATGTAGTCAAATATTTTTGCCCAAAAGGTGTGAAGCATGGGGCAATCAAACAGCATGTGCGGAAGGTCACCAATACCAGAGGAGCAGTTCCAGCAGTTCGGTGTATCCCGCAGGCCAACCTTAAATAGTCTCTGTGGGGTCCAATATGCCCTGTTAATAATCATATATTTGGTCTGTGATAGTATCGGCGATACCTTGTGTGTAAGTGCTGATGCATGTATCCTGACCCAGTCTATACTTATGCCAGTGTTGTTTGTTTCTAATTCCCATTTTACCTCATTGCGCCTCATCGACTTGTTGGCCATTGGCGCGAGTAGTTTATATATTTTTGAGACAAAATGTCCAGAGGATTGAAAGTGGGGTAGCATAGCTTTTAGCCAAGGCGTCACTAGCTTGAATGTTCTAGTGGATAGGGCTGACTTTAGCTTCAGGAAAGCATAAAAGTCAATCGGTAGCAGGGAGTGTCTAGCTTGTAGAGTCGAGAATGGCAGTGGCATATTATTTTCGTATAGATCAGAAACCACATTAATATCTTTATCAGACCAGTGGTCCCATATGATGGGTGATCCGCCAATTTTAATGGACGGGTTATGCCATAAAGACGCAGAGTAGGAATTGTGGATTCGTTGACCAGTGACGTGGACGCGATCTATCCGCAGAAGTGCTCTCTTTGTATTGAGCATGATGTATTTAGAGTTCGTAAGGTGTGAGAGGTCCATCGTTAGGACAGCAGAGAGCGGGGCTTTGCCTATAATGGATTTCTCAATATTAACCCATAAGGGCGTGTAAACAGGGTCTTCGATAAACCAGCATGCTCCCTCCTTACAGAGAAAGGCGGTCTGGTAGTTTCTGAAATTTGGTAATCCTAATCCCCCTTTAAGCTTTGGAAGTTGCAGTTTTTTCATGGCAATTCTCGGTTTCTTCCCCTTCCACAAGAAATCCGAGATCAATTTCTCAACTTTATGTAAAAAGTCCTCCGTGAAGGTCATGGGGAGCATACATGCCATGTAATTTACCAAGGGACTCATCATCGTTTTTAGTGTTTCCGCCCTACCCCACCACGAAAGGAATTTAGGAGACCAGCCGTCTAGTAGTTTTTGTATTTTTTTGTAGAGCAGCTCCTCATTAATTTTTAGGGTGGATATCAAATTCTTCTCAAATTCCAGTCCTAAATATTTAAAACTCTTCGGCTGCCAGGTAAGCCCTGAGTCGCCCAGGATGTTTTTATCACATAGGTTATTCAACGACTTCACCTCAGTTTTATCTTTGTTCAAGGAGTATCCAGATACAACTGAGAATTCTTCTATTGTGGACATTAGCGCCGGGATAGCCATGTCAGCTTGTTCACTCATGACCAACACGTCATCTGCATAGGCCGTGAGTTTAATTGTACAATCAGCGAAGCGAATTCCAGCAATGTCAGGGTTTTCCCTTATGTAATACAGAAAGGGCTCAATAGCCAGGAGGAATAAGGACGGGAATAGTGGACAACCCTGTCTAGTGCCCTGTTCTAGACCAAAGGGGGAGGAAAAAGCGCCGCCAGCTCGTACTCTAGCAGAGGGACAGGCATAGAGGGACATGACTAATTTAGTGAATATGGGACCCAGGTCAAATTTGTGTAGTACAGCATTTAAGTAAGCCCAGTCTACTTTGTCGAACGCTTTCTCAGCGTCTAGTGTAATGGCAATGGTAGGTGTGGATAAGAGTTTCGCTTTTTCAATGACATGAGCCAGGATTCTCGTGTTATCGCTCGAGAGCCTGTTCTTCAGAAAACCCGCTTGCAAGGGGTGTATTAGAGACGGCAGGACCTTTTGAATGCGACTCGCTAAAATTGATGCTAGGAGCTTACAATCTAAATTTATCAGTGAAATAGGCCTGTAGTTTTTGGGGAGTTTGTGGTCTTTGCCTTCCTTGGGTATTACCACAATTACAGCCTCTGCCATAGTCCCCTTAACTTCACCTCTATTGCTAATTTCGTGAAAGACCTCTAGGAGAGGAGTTGAGAGAATATGGGCAAAGGTCTTATAAAATTGTGCTGTATAGCCGTCAGGGCCAGGGGCTTTCCCCTTTTTGAGGGACTTGATCGCGCTAATAACCTCCGATTCAGAGATTGGCTCATTCAAGGAGTCTCTTTCTGCGGCCGTAGGCGTTGGGAGTGTGCAATTGGAGAGGTATTCCTTCATTTTATCGCTGTCTACGTTCATGTTTCTAGCGTAAAGTTTCTCGTAGAAGTCTTTGAAGATATTTGCAATCTTAGTGGGATCAGAGTTAGGAGTCCCATTTTCATCAAGTAAGGATGCAATGGTATTCTTTTGAATTTTAAATTTAAGATAAGCCGCTAGCCCCTTCCCCGCTTTGTTCGAGTCACAAATTTTGAAACGCTTCCTCCTGTCTAGCCAAATTCCCGCCTTTTCACTAATAAGTTTGTAATAGGTGTATTTCTGATTGGACAGTTCAGTTAGGACCTCAGGATTTCTACTCCTCAGGTATGTGTGCTGGAGTTTTGAAATGTCCTCCTCTAACTTCAACAGGGCTGCAGTGCGGTTCTTATTAATTGCAGACGAGATTTTTATAATAAGTCCCCTTATGGTGGATTTCAGTGACTCCCATCGGGTGGTGTCTGAAGTGTCCCCCCTCTTGTTTAACATTAAGAAGTCTTTAATGGCAGTGTCAAGGGTTTCTTTGTGTTTTGTGTCATTAAGAATGGTGTCATTGAATCGCCACATAGATTGACGGGTGGTTGGTTTAATATTAGATAATGTGAGGGAGATGCAGGAATGATCAGAGACTAATCTGGGAGCAATGTCCGCGTCCTCAACTCTTGCCACCGCGTTTTTAGATATGAGTATGTAGTCGATTCTCGAGAACGAGTCATGTGATGGGGAGTAGAATGAGTAGTCTCTACCATCAGGATGCATCAAGCGCCACGTGTCCACCATATGAAATCTATTGCATAGTTTCATGAACGCCTTATGGGCTCTTCCCGGGCTGAAGACGCATTTAGAGTCTCTATCTAGTATTGGGTCATATGGGAGATTGAAGTCGCCCGCCAAAATATGGACTGCCGTGTCAGGGATGGAGTTTATCTGCTTCGTTAGGCCTACCCAGAAGGACGGATCATGTGTATTTGGGGCATAGATAGTCGTGATAAAGAATTCAGTGTCATCCTTAAGTAGTCTCGCTGAGACCCATCTACCTTTTGTATCTGTTGCACTAGAGACTATTTCCACATTTGCATTCTTGGCCACTAACATCACCACCCCATTCTTTTTTGAGATTGCCTCAGAGCCTATCACTTCGGTATAATACTTATTGCGCAGTGTGTGAAATTGCTTTGCTTCTAGTTTTGTTTCCTGCAGTAAGGCTATATCTCCACGCTGCCTTCGTAGATAGTCAAGTATCTTTTGGCGTTTAACCGGCTGGTTTAGTCCCTTCACATTCAACGATAGTATGCTAAGGTTAGCTACAGTTGTCGTCCCTATTGGAGTTTCTATAACAGGAGCCATCAATTATGCAGCCAATAATATCGTCTCATAACACATGTGTATGCATAAGGATTGGGTCTTGGAAGCAGTTTCATACCCCTGAAAAAATCAGCAGCATCTTTTATCACGTAGAATGTGGGGCTAGCACAGTACGCAGGAAACAGAAGGACAGAGTGTAATCTTCGGAACGTAATGTGGTACAGTGAATGCAAGCTAGGATGCAAGATGGACATAAGTAAACAAAACCATATGCAAAATGTCAAAACAACCCCCCCATCTCCCCTATCAACCTCCCTCCGCCCCCCTCCCTCACCCACAGCCCACCCCTCCCTCCCCAGTAGTAGAAACAACAGAACATGGCGACTCGGGAAGGACGACCACGCGGCCGCCTCCAAGCAGCTTACTCTTAACTAGCAATTCTCTGGGCTGCTACCCTAATTCTGAGAAAATTAACCCAAGTGTGTAGGCAACAGTAAACAACGATGGTGCCAGAACATTAAACACAAGAAAGTCACTGCATTGACCTTAGTTTCGTTACCAAATATATCAGTATCTGCAAAAGAATTATTATCGTAGGCGCATTCAACAACAGGGAGGAGTGCTACAGATCAACAGTACAGCATAGCGCCTATTTAAGGCCCATAAGGGACGTGAGCAATAACATGGTAGCATGGTATCATGGTAGCATAGGTATGGTATCGTGGGTATGGTAGCATGGATAGAACCATAATGATGCAGCTTTTAATGATACAGCCTTCAAGTTAAGGGTTCATGAGGTCGTTCAAGGGATCGTTCTAATATAGATCCGGGTATCAGACGATTCGCTGGCATAGGGTCCAAGGGTACAGAGTACATTATCGTGTCATTACCGGCCAGAACCAGTCGTGAATCCCAACCATGTATCAAATCCAAGACAAGAAACCCTCACACCAGATCCAGTTTGAATAGGCACTTCTACAAGGATTCTGGAGTATGAGAGTGGTAGTACAAAATCTCCAAACCAGAGTCTATCCTAGGCCAGACGGAGAGGCTCCTTGTTGAGCTGAAGGGGAGACTTCCATATTGCCATCTCCACGGTCGAACAGGAGCTGTCGCAGTTTTCGCGGGTCTGAGAACACATGAGACACACCTTGTATAGTTACTCTAAACTTTGTTGGACCAATAAAGCCATACAGGTGACCAAGTGACTTTAGTTGGGGTCTCAATGCAAGGAAGGCTTTCCTGATCTCCATTGTTTCCTTACTGAAGTCCTGTGAGATGAAGATTTTCTGGCCTTTCCATAGCACGTGGTTGTGTTTGCGAGCGAATGTAAGTATCTGTTCTGTGTGCTGGTACCTTAGTGGTTTGCACACGATCGCTCTTGGGCCCTTTTGGTCCTTTGAAATTCGTCCTGGCACTCTATGCGCTCTATCAAACTCCAGTGGCTGAGTGAAGGTTAGATTTGTGGCCTGCGTGAACCACTCCTCGAGGAATGGTATGCATGAGTCATGGTTTTCCTCCGATTTCTCCGGCATGCCAAAAATTCTTAGATTCCCCCTTCTGATTCTGTCCTCCAATTCCGCAACCTTCCTCACGAGATGGTCAGAGCATAAGGACAGGTTCTTGATAGCACCACATGTTTTATTTTCAAAGTCCTCCAATTTGCTTATCCTGGTTTCAGTCTCCGTTAATCTTGAGTTGATGTCTTTAATATCTTGGCGGACAGAAACAACCTCATCTTTGGTGGACTTGGCCAAGTCTCTAACTTCTTCTAGCCTGCTCAAAATTGTTTCCATGGCTTCCTCCATTTTTTTGTTCCCTTTGTTCCCTTTGATCGGTGTCGGTGGGTTAGATTTCAGGCGTTTAGAAGCTGTACCATTTTCCTTGTCTCCCATACTTTATACGTGTGAAGCGATGGGTTGTGTAGATGCCTTGATGATTCCCAGACATGTAGCGCTGAAAACCAGTCTATATTTTGACCGTGCAGGGCAGCAGATTATACACTTATCCCTTTTTGAAGGTGATTTTACATTAGAGAGCTATATATGCATTACCATCTTATGAGTTGCATTTCCCTTTAAAAGCACTCGGTATACGTCGCTATTTTGTATGATGTAAATATCACTCCTTGTAAATATCGGTTCGTGAGGGTGATTACAGCAATAGACCAAAGTTCAGGGTGATTCAAGCTCGGCGTCAGATGCGCTGTGGAGCCGCTGCGGCGTCGCCAATTCGAAACAATAAATTCTTGCCCTCAATCCAATGCTGCATGCAGCTTTCACTTCACTTATTTGCATGCATGTGGGATTTTTAGGCGCTGTGCACCACTCCTCATAACCAGACCCATAGAAACAGTCCCAAAACGTTGAGCAGAGCAGTAGATGAAGCTAGCAGCAGGATGACCTATTTGCGATGTCAGCGCTGTCAGCGCGACGGCAGACGGGGAGCCACCATTTCAGGCTGCCTTCATAGAGTATAAAGTTCTTTAATTCCGTTTGCACACGGTCTTTCAGTGTGCCTTAGCGTGGAGAGGAGACCGTGTAGAGTTAACAGAATGCACACATGCGTTGTGTTGTATTTCTATCAATAGACACTATGAGGGCATTATATTGTGTCGCTGAGCACCAAGACCAGTCGCAATACTTTAGCCGCCGCCATTTTGTTGAGGCTTGTTTCGTGTCTTCAGCTGCCGCGCTGTTGCCCACAGACCCTCAGAGGCATCGAGTGATTATGACCAAAACGATAATACAGATTACCCCAGCAGTCGAATTTGTTGCATATATACTGCGCAGATTATAGCAGTGGGGACACTGGGTTTTTTATGTTAGAGTCGGGAGCTTGATCAGTCCGCCAGTCCGCCATTTAAGCTGCCGGTATTTCGCGCCGTTTTCTCCCTCCCGTATTGATCGGTTTAAATGTGGCAAGAAGCAAGAAGCATTCTCATTACTCACGGTTCCGGGGACAGGTCATATCGCTGGCTGGCGTCCGTTTCTGAAGTCTTTTAGGCTCCCGTCACTGTCTACGGTGAGCGGACCTGGTGCCCCGGACCGCCGCGTCGTTGTAGCCTGCATCAGTCTCCGTCTCGCTCTTTGGTCATCAGCGGTCGGAACGGAGGGTTCTATTTCTTCACTATTCCGCGCTCGGAATCAGCCCAGATTTCAGGGCATGTTGGGGTAAGGTCCCGACAGGCGAATCCCTCGTCTTTCGGAGCTGGGGATCAGATAGCAGCCCTCTATGATCGACAAAGGAGCAGCCGTCTGGAGGAGGTCAGAACTACGCCACCATTCTTCCCGGCGTCCAAGCCACGCCCCCTAGTGCTCAGAGTTGTGATGATTTAATCTAAAATATGTTCTACCAAATCCCTGGGATGTAATATGACTGGTTTCGTTCCTAGAACATCAACAGCACTAGTTAGCTCCATAGTATCTTATTCCTCCATCTTATCAAGATGAAAGTTTAAATCCCCAAAAGAGTGAAATTGGAGGATTTAAGAACTAAGGATGAAATCAGTTCAACCAGCTCTGCTACAAATCTAGCTTTGGCTTCACGAGTTTTACAAATGAACATTGCTGTCATAATGAAGGTATGGCTGATTTTAAGAGTAAACACTATACATTCACCATTGAGAGAGTATGAAACATTGATTAGCGTACAGGGCGGTCTGTCTTATGAATGATGGCCACCCAACCAGCCCACATATTTAAACATTCTGCATTTTTCATTGAAAAGCCCTTCGGATTTTTAGCAAAGTTTCCAATAAAAACATAACATTTATTTATTTAAATGTTTGATAGGTGATCTTGCATTGAGTAGAAAGCAGGCTACAATATCAGTTGCGCTTGCTATTGAGTATGCTATAGTGTGGGGGGCTTAAAGCATGCTCACTTGAAAATTTGCAATATCAAAAGCATACAGGGCATACTATGCCAGTTTCTGGGGGGAGAAAGAAAAGCGCAAAAATTATCAACGCCACTAAGGGTCTGTAATTCGTTAATCAATAAACATGCCTATATTCCCTATTAAAAGGACTAGGGGGGAGTGGTGCTTCTTGCTTTTACGGGTGCAGACAGGCTTTCTATTGGCACACCTGCTACATGAACGTACAGCAACCTTATTTATGTAGCAGCGCTTGTCAAATCTATCCGCACTGTAAAGCATCTTTCATAATGAATCATGCCTCATCATCATTGGTCTCCAAATGTTCTGAATAACCCCTATGCTCGGAGATCTCCATTGGTTTCACTGCTTGATTCATCTTCATAAAGACTGCATCATCTCTAAGGCAGTTAGTGATGGTACACCACCATACCTGGCACCCAAAACCAAGACTTCAGGAGTGCTCCAAAAGACCAGCATTAACAGCATCGCTTCACTAAAGAGTAGGAAGGCGAAAACTAGACATTGTGCTATCACCTGCTAAACTTCAACACTGTGGGACACCATCACAATCGGCATACATTTTAAAAAAAATATCTTTTATTGCTTTTTCATTTTTTGTAGGCACAGTGCATACCATAGAAATAATCGTGAACATTTAACATTATATCTGGTAGCCAAACAATAATATTCAATATAAACTATAGTTTGCCACAGTACTACACATGTTTCATATTATACAAATCAAAGATGCGCTCGAGGGCGTGTCGTACGAGAAATCCTGCATCTGTTTAGTGGTAGGTCCATTTAGGAAAGGAGGATGTGGCGGGGACCAGTAAACCACAACAAAGCTCAAGGCGCAGGATAACCAAAGGAGTTCGTAAACCAAGATGAACTTCAGAGAGTATATAGCATCATGGCCATATTAACCATGCACAATAGTCTCTAGTAATACAATACAAAGGATTCAACCTACTCCACGCGCCTCCATTGGCCTGCAACTTTAAACAGTCATAGGACGCATTGTTCGAAACTTCACTATTGGCATATGCAAATAGGTATGGGGTATTGTGTACATAATCCGATATTCATAACATTATAACAACTGCTAGACCTAAAATCATAATGAAACACAAGTTAATAAAAGCAAGAAAAAAAGGATAAAATAAAGAAAAAGGGGGAGGGGGAAAAAGAAGAATAAGCTAATAACGAAATCATAAGTGTGCTACTGCAAGTTCGTGACTTTATTTATGGGGTATAGCTTGTGTGGGGGCCAGGAAACATGTTGCTACTGTGCTCAGGGTCTATCGAGGAGGGAAGGGTCATTATCGCCTGCAACACCAACTCCAGGCTCACGGCGCAGTGGGAGTAAAACTGCTGATGTCTAGGTCAACTACACATCAATGCAGTGTGCCAAAAGTGATCTGTGGAGAGGCATAAGGCACAAAGAGATCGCACGGGCCCTAATCCTCGGTGTCGCTACTCCCTCAAGCAGGGCCAGCCAAGGACATGTCTAAGGAGCCCCTCTTCGAAGGCATGCTTGATGAAAGGCCTTTAGGGTGACATCCCAGGACTGTGCTATGGGGTATTTTCTTAGCCCCGCCGTTTCCTCCCTATGAAGGATTATACTTTCCGCCTTCGCCCAATTATCAAAAGAGTTGCTCCAGTGCTCCACCTGCGGGGGTTCACTGCATTTCCAGCGCTTAGTGATTAACCTCTTTGCTGTGATAAGCCCAAGGTCCCAGAACCTAGAGGGGACTCTAGTGGGTTTCGCCCGTTTATATAGACCCAATATGCACGTCTCCCATGTATGCTGCAGTTCCCTGTCAACCCCTTCCGCAAGGGAAGCTGTCACAAAGTGCCAATACGTCTGCAATGCGGGGCATGACCATAGCATGTGTAAGAGGCCTACATCTACAAGTGCGCACCTCGGGCATGTGGATGTCACGATTTAGAAGTATGGATTGAGTTTGTCAGGCAACAGATATGCGCGGTGTATAATATAAAGCTGTATAAGCTTGAAGCGGGAGTTGCACAGGACATTTGTGGTGCCCGCCAGCACTACCGCCCATTCCTTATCTGTCCATGCTCGTCCCCTGTTCACCGCCCACCTGTCTTGCAGGCTCTGAGTGGAGCACTGCGTATGGGCAAGCAGCGCCTGCGCCAACCAATGGACCACATGGGAGCCATTCCCCATTACATGCAAGTATTGCACCAGCAAATGCGTTGGCAACTCTCCAGAAAGGTTGCCCCAGGCCCAAGTTAACGTGTGCACGATTGTTGCATGTAGGAGGAACTGTCCTGCCGGGAGTCCCGTGTCCACAACAAAAGTTTCAAAAGGAACCAATACCCCTTCTGTATACAGGTCTCCCACAGTGTCCACCCCGGCCTGTGCCCAGTGCTCCAGTGTCGCCTCCGTAACGACATTTCCATCCCTGGGCATTCCTAACAATGGGAGTACTGGGGCATATGGTATCACGGCACTAGTGAGTTTCAAGCTTCCCACATAGCATTTGCGAGCAACTGCTAAATGTAACTGTGACGGATAGGGAGCCCTGGTCAGTGGATGAAACAATGCGTGAACCTGCGTTCGTGTCCAGACCGTGGAGTCCGACGCAGTATCCCCCAAATTCTTCCCGCTCAGCCAGCCGGCCACCCACTGCAGCTGTGCCGCCAGATAGTAGAGTTCCTGGTTAGGAACCGCCAGGCCTCCAGCACCCGGAGACGCGTAGAGTTTCTTCAACGCTACAAGGGGTCGTCTCGTGTTCCATATGAGATTTCTAACTGAGGCTTCCAACTTACGGAATATGCGTGTTGGGACGTACTCCGGGAGGTTGGCATAGTAGTACAATAGTCTGGGCAAAACTATAATCTTCGTCAGCGTGACACGGCCTGGTACGTTTAGGGGAAGGGTCTTCCAAAAGGTCATTTGCGCTCGCAAAGAGGAGACCGCTCACACCAAATTGCCCTCCAACACGTCTATCGGGGTTCTGTAGATATGTATTTCGAGATAGCGGAACGTAGTAGGATACCAGGTGAGCCGCCCCCCATTGATAGTGACCTCACACTCCTGCGTGTCCGCACTGAAGGAGTACACCCCAGATTTGATCCAATTGACTTTAAGTCCCGATATTGTCTCAAAGGTGCGAAATATATCAGATAGGGCCGATGGCAAACAGGTCAGGTCTCTGACATATAAAAGTAGGTCATCAGCTTATAGGGACACTGTATGAAGTCAGTCTGCCAGGGGGATACCCCGATCCACACCATGCGCTCTCAACTGCTCCGCCAGGGGCTCCATCACCAGTGAAAAGAGCAGCGGGGACAGGGGACATCACTGCCTGGTGCCCCTCCTGACACGAATGGCCTCAGACAACAACTTACTGATGCGAACCCGTACCGTGGGTTTCTGATACAAGAGGCCCAACATCTGAATATATTCGTCCCGAGTTCAAATTTCCTCAGCACCGCCACAAGGTAGGGCCACTCCACAGAGTCGAATGCTTTTTTGAGATCTAGTACCAAACACCCCGATCGGGGCCACTGTTTCGTGGCAAAACTTTGCACTCTAAACAAGCGTTGGATGTTAAGTGAAGTGCTACGAGTGGGCACAAAGCCATTCTGGTCGCTGTGCACGAGTGTAGGCACCAGTGGGTCTAAACGCTGAGCCAGGGCGGAAGCTAGGATTTTGTAGTCGGTATTCAGGAGGGCTAGTGGGCGATAAGGACCCAAGAGCGCACAGTCTCTGCCAGGCTTCGGGAGGGAAATTAGATTAGCTTCATTCAACGTGGGCCGGAGGGAAGAGTCAGAAACGGCCGCCGCATATAGTCTAAGAAGTTCTGGGATGAAAACATCAGAGTAAGCTTTATAATATTCGGCTGGGAGCCCATCTGGACCCGGGGACTTGCCATTAGATAGGGAAAAAATTACAGAGCGCAATTTGTCAGGTGTCAGTGGGAGCTCCAGTTCATCACGTTGCACATCTTCCAGTCTAGGCAATGTTATGTCTGAAAGGTAGTCGGTTATAGTAGCAGCAGAAACCTACAATCTAGAGCGGTACAATCCTAAATAATGATCGACAAAGGCTGCATGAATGGCACTCTGTGTGTATGCTATAGTACCTTGATTGATGCGCACTGCTGTCACTGGCGCTGCCATTGCATCCTGCTTGATCAGCCAGGCCAATAACTTGCCCGGCTTGTCACCAAGATGGTGGGTGTGTGCCGAATGTGCTGCATAATTTAAATGTCGCAACCTGTCAAGTAAACGCATATGTTCCTCTTGAGCCTCTGACAGCGACCCTTCATCACCCTCCACCGCGTCCTGCTCCCTCCTAAGAAAATCAGCTTAGATGCGCGTCAGCTCCTTATCCAGGTGCTTCTCATACCTGCCTGCGTGCCTTGACAATGACCTCTAGTTACGACCTTAAACGCGTCCCACTCAATTTGGGGGGTGGATGCAGTGCGATTGTTTTCCTCAAAATAGTGCGCAATATGTGGGGACATGGAAGTGCGAAAGGGCGCGTCAAGTAGCAAGTCGGGCTGAAGCCTCCAGATGGGTATTGGCGGATGCGGGCGTTCCCACGCTAGCTCTAGAACATGAGGATTGTGATCAGAGTGGGTGCGACCCATATAGTAAGTGTCAGTGACATGGGGGAGCAAGTCCCTCGATAACAAGTACCTATCTAGCCGGACATGTAATGTGTGTGCACCAGAATAATATGAATATATCTTGGTTTCTGGGTTACGGCTCTGCCAAGCATCGTGCAAGTCCCACTGCGTAGCCCAGGCCACTCGTGCTTTCATAGCACCGTGTACAGGCGCGCCAGAGAGGGGTGGAAAGGAACGGTCCAAGGCAACATCTAAAACACAATTATAGTCGCCCCCCCAGCACCAGAGGGACTCCGTGCCAAGGCGCAAGGACCGTAGACAGCTGTATAAAGAAACCCCCCTGGTCCGTATTAGGAGCATATAATGAGGCTAGGACAATCGGCTGGCTGTCTAACTTGCCCTGCACAACTCATATCTGCCCTCAGGATCCACCTGGGAATGCGAGATTGCAAATAGGGTCCCAGGCCTCACCCAAAGTAGCGTGCCACGGGCTTAAGCTGAGTATCCTGTCACATAGAGTTGCCCTCGCCACCTGCGATGTAGTTTCTGTATTTCCGTACCGGCTAAGTGCGTCTCTTGTAATAAAGCTATGTGGATGCGGTGCCGTTTAAGGTAAGAATAAATTTGGTACCTGCGTGACGGTGTATGCATTCCACGCACATTCCACGTGCATATCTTAATCACTGACATGGCAATCCCTGGTAACCTCCTCACTCCCAAACCACCCCACCACAGGTTTACAGCAGATAGTTCGCCCCGTACCCCCACAGTCCACACATACCAAGCTACAGAGTATAGATTAGCGTGCAGTTGCAGATTACGCACAAAATAAGAATACAATTCAATCATGACATGGAAGAAATGAAACCAATAACCAATGCCAAAAGGTCGACACCGGAACATGCCGTAGTCCAAACTCTCCAATGAGGCAACAAACATCCAAGTTCAGGGGGGTCGCTATGCATGTGGCACGACTGTTCCTCTACATCTGCAACCCAAGCAGAGGGAGCGCCCCTCCTCACAGGCAGCTTGTGTCAGCCAGGATAGATGTGGAACAGTCCGGCCAGAAAGCCCATGGCAGCAAGCCTCATGGTTTAGAGTTAGGGCACCACCAGAAGGCGGTTCAACTCCCACTAAGTGAGGACCTATCACCACCAGTCTCGGTCAGTCACCGGACAGCTCCGCCAAGCCTTCACTTCTCCAGAATCCATTCACCTCAGCATTAGTACTCACTGCGCAGGGCACTGTAGACAGAGAGTTCAGTGCATGTCCTGGCTCCTGTCATCACATTGCACGAAGGCCTAGTCGATACCAGGCCTGGTAGTATAGCAGGAGCTCCCAGCGGCAAACCAACAGTTCCAGACAGTATGATTGTCAGTGGATCAAATCAGCTGTTTGCGGAGTGACATCCGGTTGTCCTATAGACATCTGAGAGTCTGGCAGTCCATAAATGTGTTCGTCAGCACTAGGTAGTTCGCGTGGACTGGCATCCGGCGCTGCATCTGTACTTGGGGAGCCACTAAGTTCCGCCACCATCCGGAGGGCGTTCTGTTGCTCACTGTAGATACGCTCTGCAGGCAGACTCACCTCTGTCGTCTCACGTGGTCTATTCACTGGAGATGATCTGTTCCTACGCCGACATCGGGGTCCTCTGACGCGTGGCATGGGTGATGACACCGATGCCATCCGGGACTCCGCAGCCATGCCAGCTCCCAACCAGGTCTCCACCTCCTCCGGAAAGAGTCTTGTCCTGCGCCACCACCCGCAAGCGTGCTGGGAAGAGAAGGGAGTACTTCAAATTCAGTTGACTGAGCCGTTGCTTGACTGCCAGAAAAGAGTGTCTCTGGCGCTGAACATGAAATGTGTAGTCGGAGAAGAACATTATTCGAGCATTATCAATACGGATCTCCTGTAATTTCCTAGTCTCGCGTAGGATGGAATCACAATCTCAATAGTTTAGAATTCTGAGGACCATAGGCCGGGGGTTAGAATCCGTCGGGAGCGGGCGGGTCGACACTCGGTGTGCTCGCTCTACGACGAAGTGTGGCGATAGTGTGCCAGCCGGCAGCAGGTTTCTCAGCCAGTCTTCCATATGCGTCGCAGGATCACACCCTTCCCATTGCTCCGGCACACCTACAAGTCGCACGTTATTTCTCCGTGCCCTTCCCTCGGCATCCTCAGCACGATCTTCCAAAAATTCCACTCTGTTAAGGAGGTCCTGCACTTGCTTGTCAGTCTGGGCGACCCTAGGCGTGAGGTCTGCGACTGCACCCTCCAAGGTGGTGGTTCGTTCCGCCAGTTTCTTGTGATCGGCTCGTAGATGCTTGAGATCAATCGCAACACCGTCTATCTTGGTCCCCAGGGAGGTGCGGGTTAACTGGACTGATTCCTCCAGTCGTTCCATTGCGGCCAGCATCGTGTCAAGCTTGGATGCTGTCAGGTCCAAATCCGCTGACTGCGTTTTTTTGTCCATTTTCCCTTTCGTCTGCGTGCCACCAGCACCAATCCTCGCCCTGGTACCCCCAGACATGAGCGGCGCAGTAGGCAGCAAGCAGTTGCCTCACTCACTAGTGTCCAACGGTCCACGAGGTGCTAGACAGCTCCAGGATCATCGGGGGAGGCTGGGCATCAGGAGATGTGCACCAGCAAAGCAGTGCTGTCTCCGGATAGGACAGGTGGGCCGCGTCCCAGTAACCCAAGATTAGAAAAAGGTGCAGCAGGAAGAGGGTAGCCAGAACCCCACCCCGAGTCAATCAGTGTGCCGCACAGTGCGGAGCGCGAGCCCCCCGACTGCGCCACCGCAGGCGTCCTCAGCAGGCAGAGGCCAGCGACGCGAGGCAATTGCTGGGTAAGGGGGGCACATTCAGTAGACTGCAGGTATTGTTCCTCCTGCACGGGCAGCAACACGATCGTGCACAGCTCTAGGCAGTTCCAGCCCTGGGTGGGGCGCCGCCGCAGCAGCCCACGATGTTGTCTAGGCGCCACTTCCGGGTACACAGCTCCGCAGGCCAGGAGGATCACTCGCCACAGGCAGCTGCAGAAAGTGGGGGGAGAGGGGTGTCCCAGCAAGCACACCCTGCCAACGCCGCATCAGGCACCCCCGCCGGGCACAGCCTTTCCAGGATCTCTCTACCTCTCCGTCTATCAGGCCGTGGTCTTAGGGCCTTGTGGGCGGGACCAGTCCACGGCCCCACGTAGATGCGCCTGCCGGTCAGGGAGCAATGTAGGCGGCAGCGCTCCGCATGGTACCCCCGGCGTGGCCAACAACATCCCACCTGTCCCAAACTCGCCGGAGCAGTGGCCGGCTGCTCTCCGCGGCTCCGCTGCTGATTTCGGCTGGATGCGGATAAATATGTCGGAGTTATGGCCTGAAAGAGGGGAGCTAAGATCGGAGCTCTACCCCAGCGCGTCCTCCGCCATTGCGTGCGTAGCCACGCCCCATCACAATCAGCATACATAACTGTTAAATTATTTGACAGTGACTTGTTGCACATAAGTTGTTTTTTTCAGGATTTCAGAAGCCTGTGGCTACTAGATAACTTTAACCAAGTTACAATGGAACTACATGTATACCTGTCATGTGGATACCTAATTGGATTCACTCATAATTCACCACATTGCATTATTTATTGATTGTGTGGGACATTCTGAAGGTTATTTATAGCAAATATCATGTCTTTGCTGCAGGTGTGTATCATCTCTTCACTCCCCTTTACTAATGTTCAACCACACTTTCGGGCACATGCATCAAGCGATTTTGGAATCGCAAACGGTGCGAATCGCAAAATTCGGCCGTTTGCGTTTCCAAAATCACTTTTTGGGATGCATCATTCATTTGTCATTTATCGCAATTTAAGAAGTCGCAATTTTTTGCGATTTCTCAAATTGCGATTGCATTTAAGAAATCGCAAATTTTGCGATTTTTTAAATGCTATGCATGATTTTTTTTGTGCGAATTCGCAATTTTGAAGGGAAAAATTACCATGAAGTACACCTTCATGGTAATTTGCTAAAAGTTTCAAAAATGCAAATAAATGCATTTTTGAAACTTACATTTTACACACACACATGCCCTTGGGACATGTGTGTGAGTAAAATGTACTTACCTGACATTTCAGGGGTGCAGGGGGGGGGGGTCCTTTGGACCCCCCCTGCACCCTTGAAATTGCATTCTCATTTTGCGATTCCTTAATTGCGAATTCGCAAAATGAGAATGCCCTCCCATTGATTCCTATGGGCCTCTAGGCCCATAGGAATCAATGTAAAGCGATTCCTTATTTGCAATTCGCAAATAAGGAATCACAAATAAGGAAAATTAAGAAATCGCAAAAACTTTTGCGATTTCTTGATGCATAGGAATTTGCGATTCCTAAATTGCGATTCCTTAATTTTCGCAATTTAGGAATCACAAATTCCTACAATGATGCATGTGGCTGTATCTCACCATGGGTACCATTGGGCACGTGTGCATACATGAGGTGTCATTAAACACACTTTTGGTATACTCCAGTCGTGCTTTAGATGTTGTGGCCATATGAGGTGGGGTCATCCAGTAATCCCAAGCAGTCCTGTGCAAACTTTGTGTAGCCTGGTGTACAACATCAACATGGGACTGGGTTCATAAATAGACATTACCCTATGAACTACATTTCCATCCAGGGTCCAACGCACACCAGAGGCCAGATTCTGCCGGTGCACAATCAACTAGTGGCTTTATTTTTTTACCTGAGCTGCAAGTTTGTTTGCTCCATTACGGTGGTTCCACTATGGTACCATCCATATATACGTTCCTGAGAAACCACTGTTTCAACACCATGATATCACATCCAAACTGGAGTGCTCCTCTTCACCCCAACAAAAAAAGTTACGACATACAAGAAGTAGGCTGTGTCTGAGCTATCTAAGGACAACCAAACTATCCTCTTCTTTCCTGGAGCTCCTTTAGTTGCTGAAATCCCCCAAATAATCTACAACTGTAATAAGATTAGAGGGTCCTGAGTTTCCCCATAGAGCAATTGGAGGTTATTGGGGGGGGGGGGGTGTTCTCCTGAAGTAGCCTTGGCTCTATATAGAAACCCAGCTGAGCAATGCAGTGCATATTTAAATATGCCAATACAATCCCCAACGGCAGTGTCCTCATCTGAAGAGACAGCCAGGGAGTGCGGCAAGCTCTGCGGGGGGCCTCCAGCCGTGGACAAGGTGGCAGGCCAGATGATGTGCCCCCCCCCCCCCCCCCCATCCCCCCATCACATGGAGATGTTCCTTTTGCAACTTCACCATGTCTTGAAAGTAACTGTTTGAAATGAGTGAACCTTGAAACCGATTCCCTTGGGATTCAATGTTGCTTTTAGTAACCCCATTTGGCAAGTCCTTCTATGCGACAGGATTTGCCCTCTGCCTGTCCAACAATGCCAACAGGTTGCTCATTACAAAAAGAAAACATCAAAGTTGCGCATGAGTTGGAAGGCAAAGCAGGGGAATGAACTGGGGTATCTCTAGTCTGAAGGGTGTGTTGAGCATAGTCGTGCAAAACTAGTATGAGCATCCACAATGTTATGAATCTTGCCTTTGGGCTTGCAGTCCATTAGAGTAGCCTAGAAGAAAGACCTACTAGCTTGCTTAGAGATCATTTTGGAGACTTGTTCCTTGGTGTTAACCAACAATGCAGTCATCCTCCGCCTCTTCAGCAGTGGTGACTGCAGCCATGGCAGCTTGTCTGAGTTAAGCTTTCGCCCTAGCTTTCATGTCATCCTCTGCATTAAATGGTGAGGCTTCATTGTCAGGCTGTTGTTTCCAAGGAGCTAAAAGGGTAATATAATTAATATTTTTGACATTACAAATTGTGTATATGTCTTCTTTGTCTGCCTCCTGGCCTAACGGAGCTAAAAGGGTCAAATAATTAGTATGTGTCACATTTCAAATTGTGTATATGCCTTAAACAACCATGTTGTACAATAGACGAAAACAAAACTTGATCACAGATAAACGAAATACTAAGCAATGTCATCTATTGCTTAATATATAGTCAAAGGCATAACGCATGATAAAGTCTTACTTGATCTTGCCATAGGTGCTTCCTAAGTGGAAGGACTCCCACATGGTAGCTGCTGAAGCTTTGTCATGGAAGACGGTGGTGAAAATGTCTCCCTGGATACAGCAGCGGGTTAAAAGAGTAAAGGCAATATCAGTTTAGAGTCCGCGGAAGTGACAATAATTGTGCAAATGAACAAACATGTTATCAAGTCATAAAAGATCTATATACCCATTTGAAATCCGACATAAATATTCTTTAGTGGACCGAATTACACCTTGTAGTATGGCCCCTAATGTCATATGTTTAGGGCTGGCTGTGCTGTGAACTGCGGCCACTATTGAGTCTCAAGCTGAGAAGAAACCAATAGAGTTTGGAATTAATCCTACACCAATAGTATCAGTGGTCCATGTAATAAATACCGTACACCACCATATACCAATCTACTGGATGAAAGATAAAAGCATACAGTTGCTATTTGTAGGCCGACACTGACAGTTAGGTAGTATGACATCAGAAATTGGCTACACCGACTATATGCAACGGAGACATGAGTGGAAAAATCTGCATTTACAGTATCCACCAGAAAGAACATTACAGATGGTAAGTAACATATACTTCAGATGGATACATCTCCGCATGTATTCCCCACTATGTGAATTGATATCCGAGCAATGCCTGTTTAAAGGAGGTGGGTCTAAGAATTGAACTTTTTACTAGAAATTCCTGCAGTACAGAGCAATAAAAACAACCCTCCCAGCACACTTGAGACTCTAGGTAAGGCCAGAGGACAGGACAGTAAATTGAAACTGTTCAGAACACACATCTCTGCTTTGGAATACCACCTTGATTGCACTCTTGGTGGAGAAGAGAATATTGGCATGATCTGCTGACGTTTGGGCAAAAACTGAAGGAACATGAGGAGGTGTAGACAAGAAGGGGAGGACCGTCTAAAGGACATGTTGGTTAGTCAAATTGCATTAGAGCTAGGAAGATAATGCTAATTCCTATCCCATTAACTGCTGCAGATGGCTGTTGTAAATGTTTTGTGAAAGTATGGAGGAATGATGCCTGGCTGCCTGCCACATGTCCAAAACAGGAACACGCTAAGCCAGAGTTGTAGACTTTGCCCTTGTAGGATGAGCCATAAGGCCAACTAGAGGATCTTTTTGGCCAAGGTATAACAACGTTTGATGTAAACACAACCCTATGTGCCATGGTTTGTTTTGGGACCTCCTCCTATATCTTTGCACCAGCCAATTTAACGAAGCACTGATCATCCACTCGGTACTCCTTAGTCCCATCAAAGTAGAAATTAAGGGCCTGGTTAGGATCCAACCAATGAAACCTCTCCTTAAATGTATGTGGCAGAGAGAAGAATGGAGGGTGTGTTATGGATTTCCCTACATGAAAAGGTGACCCCAATTTCGGAAGAAAAGCATGCCCAAGTCCATTAGACCAACTTGTCAAGAAGCAAGATGGTATAAGGAGCCTAACATGACAAGGCCTGTAGCTGATGCAGTGAAAAACACTGTATTCAGAGTCAAGAGCCTCAGCGTAAAACTGCAGAGGCACGAAAGTAGCAAACATTAGGAAAGTAAGAACCAAATTGAGATCCCACTGCTGTGTAATGAAAGGGGTAAGGGAAAAAACATATTAAAGCCCTTTAAAGAAATGCATCACAGAAGGTGACTTGAACCAGGCAAACAAAGTCCAAAAAAGGCTGATAAGTAATCTTGAAACGTGCCTATAAAAAGGCTTGCTGGGCCACAGATAATACAAATAGAAGTTCACATAACTTAGCCTGTGGAGGATCAACATGCTTTTCATTGCACCAGGTGACAAATTTAGACCAACATCCTGAGCAGATGGTCTATGTGGCTGGGTGACGAGCGGCCAAAATGACAGTTACCATCTTTGATGGTAGATAAAAAACCCCTTCAGTGGTTCCACTCAATTTCCATGTATGGAGGCAGATTACAGAGGTTCTTACGCAGTCGCAGACCTCCGCCCTGCTTTCTGACATCAAGTTCTCTCGAAAATGCAGTCAAAGAGGAAGGCATGTGCTCAGACATTGCAGGGGGGGCAATGTGGGGCGCTCCCCCCCCCCATGGATCCAGGCCCGGTTCTAGAGGATGGGCCCACATACCAGGGCCAACTTTCCTGCTGGGGCAACACCTGAAAGGCTGCTACAGCTCGAGTGTGACTCTCAGCAGGTCACAGTGTCATCCGTTCCCATTGTCATGGGCAGAATGACAATGGGCGGGCAGAGGGGACACGGCATGGTGCATCTCCTCCCATCCCAGGCCTCAGGAGATGACGTTGAGTATTTGGGGAGCTGCTGATGCTTTCGAGGGCACAATTAACAAGTCTTAGGCGGGGGACTTGAGCTTTAGTCCCTCACAGCAGGCCACAATGATCGGATAAAAAGCTACGGGACGCGGGTGGGGGCGTTTGGGAAGTGGGGTTAGTGCCAACATGCGTAGTTTAAAAACTGTGAAGTGACAGACCGGATTGAAATTGAAAGTTTCTTATTAATGAAATTCCATCCGTTTGTGCGATGGGGAGAGTGATTATACAACTAAAAGTGAAAAAACTCTGGAAAAAACACTAAGGACTGAAATAACTACATTTAAAGAACAATATGACTAAAATTGTAAAAAAATGAAAATTCGATTTTGACAATGTTGTAGTGAAAAATTTAATTAACAATCCATGTTGAGACAAAGGGAGACGTAAGAGCAGAGAAGAGATAAAGAGAGAGACAGGGTCAAAAGGAAAAATAAGAGACGGAGTGGGGGGTAGAGACAACGGAGAAGGGGAGAGGAAAGAGGGAGAAATGATTGACGAGAGAAGATAGGAAAAGAGGCGAGAGAGGAGGAACATAATTCTAGATAAGCAAAATGAGAGAGGGGGAAATGAGAGAGGGAAACAGCCAAGTAAAAGATGAAGTGAGAACAGTCTAAGTGGAGAGAAGGTTAGAGCAAGAGATTGGTAAAGATAGGGTAGGAAACGAAAGTGGAGAAGGGCGATGGCAAGGTGAGTAAAAAGAATAGTGAATGACAACGCAAAGGATGGATGCAGAAGAGGATTGTTAGAAGTTTCCTGGTCAGTAAAAATAAGGAAAGGATGAATAAAGGCCTCACACAGACTACTTAGTTCTAACTTTCAGCAGCCTACAGCTTGATTTAGAGGTTGGTGATACCTTGAGGATGTGCCAAATCAGGAGTAGAACCCAAGAAATATGGCGCTGTTACTTCAAGAAAAGGATAGTTTGGTAAAAGAAAGGCCACATGTGGAGTCTCCACTGTATCTAACAACTCCCTCAGAAATAGGTTGATTTTCCTTTACCACTCAACAATAAACTTTCTTTTGATCTAATGCCTACTAAAGGTTTAACAAGGTCTTTCCACTTTCCTAACCTTTAGAAGCATGCAGAACTGAAAGCACTCACAGGGACAGGAATCTATTTAATGTCTACAGAGAAGGGACTTCTGCAAATGACCAGGTTTGATAAAGCATGTAGTTGGCATAAGAAGACATAACTGAAGAACAGGAGAATTTTCAATACAGGAAAAAGAACTGACGTAAATCTCAAAGAAGAATAGGAATTTAGAGAGTGGGGACTAAGGACATAGGAGGTAGACATATAACGAAGTATAGAGTGCATATGGGAGACAAGTGAGAAAGAGGGGTAAATTATAGACTAAGAGAGAGGGAGGGAAATAGCGCTGGGGCAATTGAAATGGGAAAATCAGGGTAACAACGGGAAGAGAGCGAGAGGAAAAGAGGGATGGATAACGAAAGAGATGGATAATGGGATAGAGTATGATAAACGAGGGGTTGGTAGAATGAGATAAAGACAGAGGGAGGGAGACAGAATGAAAAGTTGGTATGATTTATGGACAGACATACAGACACTTTGAAAATCCTATAGATGTGGTGTTACGCCGTCGACTGGGTCATGACCTGCGCACATCCCGCCTCACAGCGGCGGGCCGTAACTCGGTCCGTGGCACCTATTTCTGGACTCTGGGCATGCCGCAGCTCAGTGCGGCGCCCTGCAGTTTCTTTTCTGGGTGCAAAGACGCGCCATGAAGTTCTTCTCTTTTCTCTTGGGGCACGCCGCTACTGTAGGCAGCAGCCATACCACCCTAAAAGCACCTGATCTCGTCTGAAGTTAGGCAGGGTCAGGCCTGGTTAGTACATGGATTCTTGTTCCTTCCTTCCAAAATTCCTCTGTCTGGTTCCCAGAGTGCCTCGAGTAATGTTTTTTCTTCACCATTCCAAGATGGAGGTTTTCTAACCATTTTTCCTTTTTCTTCCTAAACCAAGATGGTGGTTCTCCTTTTCCTGTTGCGTCACTTCCTTGTTGTCCTTGTGTATATATTAGGGGCTGGAATTCTCATTTTTCTTGCGTTGCAACACTCTTCGCTCCTGTTGGTGTCTCTTTTCTCCTGTTGATATCTATTCGCTTCTGTTGGTGACTCTTTCCTCCAGTTTGGTATTTTGGTCCTGTGGGTTCCTACTTCAGAAATTCTCCTCTTCTTCCCAAGTCTGTCATTCCTTTGCTGACTATCCTCCTTTTTGTGTCCTGTCGCCTGGATTCTGGAGTCACCGCTTCCAGCAGAGGTTTTTCCCTTCAGGGTGTTTTTTTAGTCTCAGAGACTCCTTTGGGAAGGCCCTGTCTGCCCTGACGCTGACTTGTTAGCAGCACTGTGCCTACCAGAAAGGGTCGATCCTACCTAAACAAGCAGACAACTCACTACTAGCACTTCGAGTATGTTGTTGCTTCTTCCATTAAGGGGGAGATGTTAATACTGGGAGTATCACCTCTACAGGGATGACAGCCAGAGGCTAGAAGGGGGAAAAAAGCAATATCTCAGTAGAAACTTGGATGGCCTCAAAAGAGATGGGAGAAAGACCCAGGCCCAGTTAAAAAAGGGTTTTGAGCATGATGGGGAACAGGAATTATGTGTGCGTTGGTTAGCATAACTAGTGAGTTGCGTTTGTTTTGAACATTTGGCAAAACCATAGCTCAGTTTTTAAGTGTGTTTTTATTGCCTATGTACATAGAAAAGGAGGATACATAATTGTAAAGTCTGAATTATTGTATTAGGCAGGGGTGTGTAAAGTTGTCAGAGGGCTTACTGCACCACACTTTTAAACTTCAATGCTTTGCAAACTGCAAAGTGGAATTTAAATTTTATTTTAAAACATGAAAAGCTGCAAAGAGATGTGTGGCAACAGGAACATAAAGCCAGAAGCAAAGCAGGGAAAATAAAGTAGGTTCCTCGTTGTTTGATACTTATAGTGTTCAAAATGTCAAAAGTTGGCAATGTAAGTACCTAAAATATCAGATCTTTGCAATACTTTGTACCACTGTCCATTCTCAGTTGATGTTTGTGGCACACCCATCGATGCTCGTGGCCCTCCCTGAGCAAGAATCATAGAACCGGGCCTGCCTGGATTGCCGGTCCTTCCTGTGCTGGCCCAGTGACAGTGTGGTATTATCACTCAGGCAGCGCACGTTGCTGTAGCGGACGCCCATGTGTTCTAAGCAGGGAGGCCGTCAACATTCCTTTTACGGACACCTTTGGTCCCCTTAATTTTCACACTTACAGCAGGCTGTGCCATTCCCCTGCGAGAAGCCCTAGGAGTTTAAATGTTCTCTCACTTGGGGCCTCTTGCACTTCTCTTTGAACTCTAGAGGCTGCAGCAGCTCCTTCCTGGCCTCGAGCAGACTCTGGATAGGCCCATTGTAATTCTGTCTGCTGGTGATCATCACATAAAGATTGGCAATGGGCCATCTGCCTTTAACGTACCTTGCAGACATCCTACCTGTGTTTTTTTTTATATAAAGAGTGTCAGCAAACACCGCCGCAGCAGCGCGAACTCCGAGACACTCTGCTTTATGGGGGCCGGGTGATTCACAACAAAGCCTCATTAACCAGTAAATGGTCTTTTAAAGACCTGTGAAGTACTCTGGTGCAGCTGTGTGTGTGACTGGGAAGCTGGGGTGAGGTGACAGGGTGTGACAGACCGAGGGAGGGAGACCGAGGGAGGGAGACCGAGGGAGGGAGACCGAGGGAGGGAGAAAGAGACAGACAGAGGTAGACAGAGAGAGGGAAGACAGATAGGGCGGGACACAGAGGGAGACAGATAGGGCGGGAGACAAAGGGAGAAAGAGAGGAGGGAGACAGAGGGCGACAGACAGAGGGCGACAGAGGGAAGGCGGCGACAGAGGGAGGGAGACAGATAGAGGGAGGGAGACAGAGAGAGGGAAAAAGAGGGAGACAAAGAGAGAGGGAGACAACGAGAGAGGGAGACAGAAGGAGGGAGACAGCTAGGTCGGGAGACAGAGGGAGGGAAACTGAGGGAGGGAGACAGGGTGCGGGAAACCGAGGGAGGGAGACATGGGGGGAGACAGGGAGACAGACAGAGGGAGAGAGACGGAGACAGACAGAGAGCGAGAGGGAGACAGGGGGAGAGAGAGGGAGGGAGACAGAGGGCGACAGACAGGGGGAGAGAGAGGGAGGGAGACAGAGGGCGACAGACAGGGGGAGAGGGTTGACAGAGGAAGGGAGACAGACAGGGAGACAGACAGACAGGGAGACAGACAGAGAGAGAGGGAAAGATAGGTAGAGAGAGAGGGAGACACAGAGAGAGGGAGACAGAGGGAGGCAGAGGGAGACAGATAGAGGGAGACAGGAGGAGGGAGGGAGACAGAGAGAGAGGGAGACAGAGAGGGAGGGAGGGAGACCGAGGGAGGGAGGGAGACAGAGGGAGGGAGAGGGAGGGAGGGAGAGAGAGGGAGACAGAGAGAGAGGGAGACGGACAGAGTGAGTGAGACAGAGGAGACAGAGGGAGAGAGAGAGAGAGAGACAGAGAGGGAGGGAGATATAGAGAGAGGGAGGAAGGGAGACAAACAGAGATAGAGACAGACAGAAACAGATGGAGGCAGAGACTGGGACAGGGCCAGACAGGCAGAGACAGACAGAGACGGAGAGGGAGACAGAGGGAGGGAAATGGGGACAGATGGAGACAGGGACAGACGGATAGATTCAGAGACTAAGACAGACAAAGAGGGAGGGAGAGAGAGGGAGTGAGACAGAGCGTGACAGAGGGAGGGAGTGAGAGGGATATCGAGAGATAGAGAGAGGGAGAGAGAGGGAGATGGAGGGAGGGACAGGGCGACAGAGAGGGAGGGAGAGAGAGGGAGGGAGACAGAGAGAGAGAGTGAGATGGACAGAGTGAGTGAGGCAGAGGGAGAGAGAGAGGGAGACAGAGAGGGAGGGAGGCAGAGAGAGATAGAGGGTGGGAGGGAGATAGAGACAGATGGAGGCAGAAACAGGGACAGGGGAAGACAGGCAGAGACAGACAGAGAGATGGAAATGGAGACAGAGGGAGGGAAACATGGAAAGATAGGTACAGACAGATAGAGACAGGGACAGACAGATAGAGGCAGAGACTAAGACAGACAGAGAGGCAGACAAAGGGGGAGAGAGAGGGAGGGAGACAGACGGAGGGAGACAGACAGAGGGTGACAAAGGGCAACAGACAGAGGGCGACAGACAGAGGGAGGGAGGGAGACAGAGCAGGAAACAGAGGGAGGGAGACAGATTGAGGGAGACAGATTGAGGGAGACAGAGGGAGGGAGACAGAGGGAGGGAGACAGACAGAGGGTGACAAAGGGTGACAGACAGAGGGTGACAAAGGGTGACAGACAGAGGGCGACAGACAGAGGGAGGGAGACAAAGAGAGAAGGAGACCGAGGGAAGGAGACAGAGAGAGGGAGACAGAGGGAGGGAGACAGACAGAGGGAGAGGGAGACTGACAGACAGGCCTGGACTGGCCGTTGAGGGCACCGGGCAATTCCCCGGTGGGCTGCATGGTTGGGGGCCGGTTTTGGGCCCCTGGGGCCGTTTTTGTTACAGGGCCGTTATGCTGCAAAAACGGCCCTGTAACAAAAACGGTCGAAAACCGGCCTCGGCAAAGAGCGCGGTCGCACCTCCCCCCCCCCTCCCCTCTCCTCCCAGAGGGGGGGAGAGGGGCCGGCCGAGCACTTTGCCAGGGCCGGTTCTGGTTCCCAGTCCGGCCCTGCTGACAGAGGGTGACAGACAGAGGACAACAGACAGAGGGAGGGAGACAGACAGAGGGAGGAGGGAGACAGACAGAGGGAGGAGGGCGGCGACAGAGGGACGGAGACAGAGGGAGGGAGGGAGGGAGAGAGGGAGAGAGGGAGGGAGAGAGGGAGGGAGAGAGGGAGGGAGAGAGACAGAGAGAGAAGGAGGGAGAGAGAGATAGACAGACAGACAGAGTGAGTGAGACAGATGGAGACGGAGAGAGGGAGAGAGATAGAGAGACAGAGATAGAGAGAGGGAGGGAGACAGAGAGAGAGGGAGGTAGACCGAGAGAGAGGGAGAGAGACTGAGAGAGAGAGACAGAGAGAGAGAGAGAGAAAGAAAGAGAGAAAGAAAGAGAGAAAGAAAGATAGATGTGTGTATGCCGGGACTGGTGGCTCAGTGGACGAAGGCGTCCGCTGCAGGGGCATGTGTTCTTTTGTTGCTCTAGCCCCACCCCCTCCCCCACTGACCCCGCCCCCACCGGTGCACCCCTCGGCCACAAACCCGCTTTAAATTTGGCCCGAGAGAAAGTTTGTGAGTACCCATGCTCTAGAACCACATCAACCTGATTTAGAATGTTTTTTTTTTCTTTTTTTTTGTTTTAGTTTTTCCCTCTGTTTTATTGTAGTTGCCAGGTTGTCTGCTGTGGCGCCTCACAAGATTTTTCTCTTACCCCTATGGGTTTCTTTGTTTATTTAAGCTCTTTATCTTATTAGATTTTTTTAAAAGTATTTAATACTTATGCTCAATCATGTCGGAGGATGTTAATGATGTTAAAATGTTACCCCCGCCCTGGAAACATTTCTGCGGATGCCCATGTGCTCAGAATGAGGAGTTGGTCATATTAAGCCTTTCAAGCCAATCCAGAGCTACCGGAATGAACTCTTCCTAGTTGCACCCGACTTTCTTCAGGTCTTGTGGGTTCAGAAGCAGAGGCAGAAATGCATAAAAAAGATTGGGGCAAAACCAAAGGTGGAATGTGTCTAAGGATCCTTGAGGAAGGAACTTCAGGGTGCCAAAGGTCAGGTACTGATTTTTTTTTTAGAGATATTGAACAGTTCTACAGAGGGCTGACTCCACTGAAGATTGATCCCCTGTGTTACCTGCACATGCAGACTCCACTTGTGATTTGCAAAATGAGTCCTTGAAGTTAATCTACCCTGATGCTAAGAGAACCTACATGATGGATTACAGTTTGAAAGATCTTGTGAGGTATACATGCCATCGCCAATGTCTCAGAGTTTCCAGATAGAGGTAAATAGGCCTAACTCTGCCCTACTTTTTGTAGTACCAAATGGCAGAAGTATTGTCCATCAGAACTTAGATCGGTCCTGCTCTTGATGGAAGAGAGCAAAGCCTTCAGGGCCAGATTGATTGGGGTGTAGCTCCAAAAGACTGATGTGATTGTGTTCCTCCATCTGAGACCAAAGCCCTGATCTCCACATTTGGGGGGGGAGGGCTCCTGTCCCCCGCACACTGCCCCTGGGACCACCACCTCACCCGGGCTATATGGTTTAAATGCAGAGGGCTATGCAGCCCCCCCCCCCCCACAGCCCCGGACTTATTAAAACAATTAAGTGTGGGGGGCCCAAGCTCCCCCCATACGGCCCGGGGACCACCACCTCCCCTGGGCTACATTCATGTTGTAGGAGCCCCCCCATGGCCCTGGGGACCGCCAGCGGCCAGGGCCGGCTCCAGCAATGTCCCGGGGTGCCCACCCCCAGGACATTGCAGTTTGCTATTGGCTTGGTGGGAGCACTGCTCTCGCTTCCATGAAGTGAAGCAGAATTGCTTTTGGTCAAAGGAAGCTGCAGGTTAGCAGCTCCCTTTGCCCAAAAGCAAAGCTGGCTCACGCAGGAGGTGGGGAGCCAGCAGGCACTGTGGGGGCATTCAGGCTCTCCTGCGGTCCACAACCCGGGGCCCAAAATGGCCCAGGTAGGGGGGCCCAAAATGGCACGGGTAGGGGGGCAAAAAGAAAAGGATTGGCCAAGCTAATTGGGGGGGATGGGGTCGCGAGGCCAAAGTGGCCTGGGAGGGGGGTGCCAAGTGACCCCCTCTCCTTTTTAAAAATATGTTTTTAACTAGCAGGGCCCGGTGTATGGGGTCTCTGGGGCCAATATTGGACAATGCAATGGGGGGGATAATTTATTTATGTTTTCTCTCGTGATAGAAGTCGCCACCCTATTGCGGCTCTCAGCGTGGCCCCCAAGGGTAATGTCACAGTTGATTCGCAGATCCACCTTAAATAAATAATTAGATAGTATATAATTCAAAAGGTAGTGCTGCATTTGTGAACTTTTTTATAGAGCTAGTGAGATTGAAGTTAATATTCACATTAAATGTGATAGTTAGAAATAATATAATCAAATAAAAATTAAAAGTTAAACTTGAAAAGTGTATTGTGTTGTAGTACATTAGATTTGTGCTTTTGTTTTGCGAATTCACGAAGTGTTCATGAATCCGGAAGGTATTTAAAAAGAGTATTTATGTTAAAAAATAAATACGATTCACTGTTGGGTTATAAGGTGGCTCTAAAAAGAGTTTGTTGTTTTCATTATGACTTGAAGCTACATGTAAGTGCGGATGCACAGCTTAAAGTTGTAGAGATACACTCTCTTTCGTTCATCTGAGAAATGAACTCCATCACTTCTGTAGATGTCATGCATATCACAGCGTAGATTGTTGTTATAGAAGGAGCCCATCCTATGGTCTCGGAGGTAAGCAGAAACAGCTTTATTGACATACTTCATTGTTTTCTCAATCTGTGGACAGGATTAATTGGACCACTTCCACCTCTGTCTGTGGCATATATTGGAGAATACAAAGACAGTTTGAGGGAAAAGCAACATCAATTGTGCAAAGGTATCCTTCATTATTATTTCCAGCCCTACCCCAGTCAATGTTTGCAGATTTGAGTATGGATTGAAGCCTGAGGTTAGTTCCAGGATTAATTAGCATTTGATTTGTTGGCAGAGCAAGCCCATTGACAAGATATTGAGATTTGTCAAGTATAACAGCGACAAATTGGAAATTAAACACAAGAAATTGAAGAAAAAGCTAATGGTGCCCAAATTAAAGCTGCAAAGCCAGGTCAGAACCAGCGGTCTGTTGGGAATGCTGGTCCCATGCAGGGTGTGCATCAGCAGGGAGTTATGATGATGCACTGTAGTAATGGATTTCAACAGCAAGGTAGAGGACGTGGTGTTCCAATTAATCTGAATACTGGGATTGATGTGCCAACTTTGAAGAAGCCCAACCCCGCCGCGTCTGCAGCAGTCTAGGGCATTGGAAGTGCAAATGGGAACTTAATGCTAGTAACATGGCTAATCGTAATCAGGTTTATATGGTTCAGACACAGCCAGTAGAGACAGAGAGTATCAAACTACAATGTGCCCCAAGCTCATGTAATGCAGGTTTAACCAGCCCCAATGTCACAACAAAATGCAAATGTTCAGAGATTTAATTTAAATCAAATTCCCAATGTACCACAAATCCTTTTGTGAATCAGGGTACATCCCAACAGTACTCTATGATACAAACAGACAATGATTACAGCTCAGACCTGTCTCATTGACGGGGCCTGAGAGGGGAGGAGGATTGCATATTTGGTGCAACCTTACAGGTAAACCAGAGTGGTGCATTTGTGGATGGTGAGGTAAATGGGAACCATGTATCGCTTCTCATTGACACTGGTGCTACCCGCTCTGCTATAAGAACAGCAGAGGTTCCCAACCTCCCCTTCGGGATAAAGAAGCCAAGTTGTAGAAGTTGCCAATAAATAGGTGACTAGTCCAGTTTCAGAAGCGGTACCTGTCAAAATAGGGTCCTTTGAGGAGAATCACTGATTTGAGAGGGGTGATTGGGTGGGATCTATTATGTATGCTAAATTGTTCCATTTACTGTACCCCAAATAGTAGTGAGGTTCAAACGCATGATGAAGACATTGCCTTTAAACTTATCAGGCAGAGATCAGAAATCGGATGGTACCCCAAGTTGACAAAAGATGGGTTGCCGCCAGAGCTTAGGGACACAGTGTTACATGAAGTCTGATACTTTTCAGGGAATTACATAGGTCTCATAAAAGGTGTTGCACCAGTCCACAAAGGTGAAGCCTGATGTTGAGTACAGGAGAATACCACAATAAAATCGGACTCTTGAAACTATTGCTTGATTTACTCTTGTGATTGACTCAATGATTGAGCAAGGCATTCTGGAGGAGATTATTGGAAGTCAATGTAACTCGCCCATCATGGGTATGCAAAAACCCAATAGCAAGTACTGCTTAGTGCAGGATTTTAGAAAGTTTAACTCCATATTTGTTCCTTGTTGTCCTGTGGTACAGAATCCAACAGCAATTTTGCTTCAGATTCCATGTAAAGCCAAGTGATTCTCTGTCATCGGCTTGTGCCAAACCTTCTTTTCTATACCATTGCATGAGGATAGTCAATTCCTTTTCTGTACTGTTTCGACAGCTGTGTTTTGGCATGGTTCAGAGTCCCACAAGGGTATACGGAGCGAGCCAATGAATTTTCAATCAGATACTCAAAAAGAATTTAGAGTCCCTGGAGATACCCGATCACTCAGTTCTAGTTCAGTACATTGGTGTCCTATTGGTGATATCAAATACACAGGAGGCTTGCAAATGAGACACAATTGCTCTGTTGAACCACTTAGCTGACAATGGACATAAAGTGCCCCCAACCAAATGGCAGCACAGTAAGAAAGAAGTCCTTTAGCTTGGCCATCACATTGACAAAGGACGAGGAAGGTGTCACAAGAGAGAATCTCAGTGATTCTGAAAAAGAATCTGCCAATTACAAAGAAATAATTCAGGATGTTCTTGGGAATAGTGGGCTACCGTCAACAGTGAATTCACAACTTTTCCTTAATGGCTAAGCCTTTACAGAGGCTGACACACGAGGACATATCAGATCTGGTACCATGGGATGACAGCTGCATGCAGAGCTGAGAAAAAGTCTTTGTCGTGCCCCGGCACTGGAAATGTCTGATTATAATAAAGGTTTTGTTTCTCAGTGAGAGGGAGGGCTGTGCTCACCCAGATGCATGGGAATGCTCGTAGACCTGTCGCAAATCTTTCTGCCACGCTTGATGCAGTACCTGCTGCTTTGCCTGGATGTCTTGAAGCCATAGCCTCAACTGGTGTTAGTACAGAGCAGTGAGAGAACATTGTCATGGGTCTTTCTTTGACTGGTTTTGTTAACCCAAACAAGAACCTAGTACTTGGCTAGTAGTCATCTCACCACATATGAGCAAGTCATATTTGGCGCCAAGAATGTTACTTTGAGATGTACTGCACTTAATTCTGCCACTTTTTTCCCCATACCTGAAAATGGATCTGTTGAAGGTGAGCACAACTGTATTTATGTTACTGAACTAGTCACCAAACCAAGACCTGACACCACCAAAACTCTGCCACTGACCTGGGAGCCGTGCTGGAGGAGGACTCACAGAGCAGCCTGCCCTTTAACCCTCGGGTTACCACTGTTACCGCCGCTGCTCGTCGCACCCGCTTCGCGGTTGACAGTGAGGGACGGTGCTGTTTAGGCGCTGATCTCGAGAATCATCAAGGGCGCGTGCTGCAGGGACTCGGAAGACCAGGAGTCCCTGCGTTGCCCAGGTGCGCACGGACGCGCCCCCAGCGAGACACGCCCCCGCCTGCAACGCCCCCTATTTTACAACCTCCCCAACGCTCAGCGGGACGCGAGCGGGACGCCGAGCGAAGCCCGGGCAAAGGGCGGGCAGTCTGTGGCAGTCAGGGGCTGACAGAGGCTGGGCTGGGCCATGTCCCTAACATCTTGCCTACGCTCCTGGTAGTTTGTGTGACTGTGGTAGAGGGAGCACACCCTACGATGTCTACCCGCTCTGGGAAACTGCTACGGTCTGAGGGAGGAGCAGCTGGGAGTTCCACAATAGGAACTATGGACCGTTTCATTACCAGAGTAGCTGCAGTCATCGAGAAGGAGATCGTGATGACCGAACGTCGCCTCTCCGAGGTATATTTACCTACCAGACGTTCCTCCCTTGGTGCTGTGGCCCAGGCCTTGACCCCAACATCGGGAAGGACCCCATCAGTTGACCCCACAGATGCCACTGTACAGCCACAGTTGTCGGCTATAGGAGCAAGCATATATAGACTAGAGAATCTTGCCGACCTACTGCCTGTGGTGGCTGGTACTGAGACGGGGGAGGTTACGATTTCTCAAACCCCACCGAGTCCCGCTAGTGGGCAGACCTCCCCACCGTTACATCAGGCTCCCGTTACGGAGCCGTCACCGCCGAGCCAGCCCCAAGGTACTTCCAAACAGGCGAAAAGGAAAAGGGTCAGGAGCTCCCGCAAAGGTAGTCACACCGCACTTTATAAGCACCCAAGAAAGCAGGGGCTAATGGGTTTTGGGTCAAAAGTAAAAAATGTCTTAGCTCCAACTCTCAATGGGAGGGTAGGGGAGCCTCCGATTGCGGGAACAACTTCTGACACGCCCAGAGCTCTTTCTAAACCCCACGATAGCATAGTCGTCCCCCTTGAATCTGACTCCCTCAAACCAATTATGGACCTGATTAAAACTCTAATTGTCCCGTTGATTGACCAACTTAAGGGTTTGGGGGCGAGAGTAGACAAATTTGAACAATCCACCCTGGATAACTTTTTCTCACTTAAGACTCTTATTAAACATCAGTCTAGAGCAAGTGAGGACCCTGCGGGTAGGAACACGGGAAAAGGATTGCTTCCAAATCCTGTCCCAGTGCAGGCTGTTCCGAGCTCAACCCTTCTCCCCGAGGTAACTACTGGCAGGGATTCTCCCTTAGTCCCCCCGGTCCCTCCCCCTCCCAAGCCAGGCCCTGCCCCTCGTACTTCTCACTTAAGACCAAAGCTCCCTATGGTCTCTAAAAACCAGCCCAATAAAACACCTCAAGCAAAAACACCGGCAGCCGTGGGGTTGGTCAAGAGCAGTCAAACTGCTCAGCCGAATGCTAACACCAAGGGGGTTGGGACAGCACCGTCAGCTAAAGTTCCTAGTTCCAACTTGGCACCTGATGCTGCCGCAATAGTTCCCCCAAAGGTTACCATTCGGATACCCCCGGTTAACCTCCCCCCTGATTGCCATCCCTATGTAGTAGTCCTTGTTAATGTCCCACCATTGAAGGTTAATCAGCCTGAGACTCATCAGGGTCTAAAAAACAAGTGTCTCCATTGGTTAAAAGCAAACAAACCACTCCCAATAGGTATAGATGGATTAATTCTTGGTGTCCGAAGGGTTGGTTGGGTGGGACAGGGCAAAAAGCGATTGGAGGGTGACTGTATTATTATTAATTTCCAGGATAACAGAGTAGCAAAGATAATCTGTGGCCAAAATCAAGAGGTGTATGGCCCTGGTGTCAGAGCAGTGGATTTGACTTACTTCTACCCTAGGCCTGCTGGCAATCTTTTTAGGCCTGTTAACGGGGAGACTTGCGTAGGCCCTAGGGGAGCCCCGCGACATCCTGTGGCGCCCCTCTTCTTTCCCCAAGCCAGATGGCCGGAGATGATCTGGGGCTCCAGGAGACACTGACTCGAGGGTGGGGGTGGGACGATGGTAGGGGAGTTGAGAGAGTTTTCGCCCCCTCCCATGGTGCAGCCTTTATCCCCGCCCCCAACTGAAATCCATTCTACATTATTAGATGCTCCGGGAATGATAGAGACACCCGACATAACTGGAACACCGGTGGATTTACAGGAGGTGTCCCCTTGTCACGAACTTGTATCCGGTAGCGTCCCAGCTGTGACGGACCCAGTCTTTAAGGTCCTCAGCTGGAACGTAGCTGGAATTTCAAGGAAGTTGACATTGCCCGACTGGAATGCATTGGTGGAGGAGCACGCCATATGCATTTTCCAGCAGACATGGAGCATGGATCCCACTTATAGGGCTGGTTACTCTGCCTTCTCTATCCCAGCAGTTTGCTCAGAATCAGGGAGGGGACGCCCCTCTGGTGGCCTCCTTATCTGGGTTGCTGCCTCATTGAATTGTAGGATAGCCGAGCATCAGACTGGTTGTCCGGACCTCCTTAATATTACCTTGAAGGACTTCAGGGGTCGTCCCATTCTAAATATCTATAACATCTATGCACGAGGCACCAAGGGGGGAAGGCAGTCCCCTACAATTGCTCTTCTGGAGGGCCTTTTAAGATTAACCCCATATAAGGCTTGCACCCTGGTTGCTGGTGATATTAATTGTACATTCGAGCCCTTGGGTTAGGATGTCTCCCTGGACCAGGACGAGGAGGACGCTAGGAGGGGAATTCCCGCTCTAGAAATAGCCCCCATTAAGAGGTGGACTGAGGTGGCCCTGCAGGTGTACACCCTCAGTATGGAGTTTAACTTGAGGTCTCTCAATAGGAGGACAGAGTCGGATATGGGGGGGGGGGCCCACACCTACAATAGGCCCAATCACACATCGAGAATTGACTACATCTTGCTTGATGTGTGTTTGTGGAACTCGGTGAAGGACATGGTTGTGGTCCCCTCAGTAGAGAGTGATCACAACTTACTTTCCCTCACCTTAGACTTTTGGTGGTCAGCCGATAGGGGAAGCTTGGTCCCCTCCTCCATAGCTGAAGTGGGCGAATCGCAAGTAGCATTGTGTGGGAGGAGAATAAAGTGGACTAAACTGATCCTCTCGGAGGAGACGGTTGCAGTAATAACGCACCTGTTAGCCCAAGCACAATGTAATCTGGGGACCTCTACGGGAGGGATGGGGATGGCTTGTGGGGTTTTCAGTGAGCTCACCGAGGCCCTGATTAACTTTTTCACTGCTCCTCCAAGTAGACGAGGGACCAAAGAAAGACAGGCAAGAGCTAGGGGATGGTATACCCACACATGTAGGGTGACAAAGACTAGACTGGTAGAAGCAGTCAAATCCAAATCTCAAATCAAGATCAGAGAGGCTAGAAAGGCTTACTCCAGGACCCTCCAAATTGCGAAGAAGGACTGGGAAGAAAAATTCTGGGCGGATCTATTGGCCTTCAGTAAAAGCAAGGACACAAGAGGGTTTTGGAATCTGGTGGGTGCCCGCAACAGACCCGACGACACCCTGAGAACATGTAATATCCCTCCCCAGAACTGGTCGAAACACTTTGGGTCCCTATATGCCCCTGTAGAAGGCCCCTTAAATGACCCAGCCCCGCCTCCGTCTCGCTAGGGGACGTTTCTTTTGATCTATTTACAGGCAGGGAGGTAGAGGAGGTTATTAAGTGGGTAGCAGCAGGACTGGATGGGCTTCCGGGTGATCTCCTGCGTGCATATCCATCTGACTGGGGCATAGTAATCGCTCCCCTCCTAAACGACATCTTGAAGGGTGGCCCTGTACCGGACTCATGGAGAGGGGCGGTGGTCGTCCCCATTTATAAAAAGGGTTGTAGAAATAGCCCAGGGAACTATAGGCCAATTAGCCTGATCGACTCCACGCAAAAGGTGGCAGGAAAGGTAATTTTGGGAAGGATCCTCAACTGGGTGGAAGAAAATAGAGTGCTATCTGACTTCCAGGCTGGGTTCCGTTCAGGAACGGGGACCATTGAGCAGGTTTTCAGGTTAGCACTCTTAACCCCTTCGACGCGGATGACGAGCTCAGCTCGTCATCAGCCACGGGTGGCGTGTGCTGATGACGAGCTGAGCTCGTCATGTAACGCGGAAAAGGGAAAACAGCCGCACAGCGCAAAAATCACCGCAGCAGCGATGCGGTTAAACTGGAAAATCAGGGAACTAGGCAAGGGCAGTCTTTATTTGGCCTTCATTGACCTGAAGACTGCCTTTGACCTGGTCCCCAGGGAGGAACTTTGGAGGGTGCTACAGGGATTGGGGGTGCCCCCCTACATTCTATCCCTACTCATTAAACTCTACACCAGTAATTATGCCCAGGTCCGATGGGGGAAAAATGGGGAAACAACGGACAGGATACCGGTTTGTAGGGGAGTCAGACAGGGTTGCGTGCTAGCTCCCACACTTTTTTTGCTGTACGTCAATGGTGTGGTTGAGCATCTCCAGCAAGAACCAGCGGACGCACCCTGTCTGGGGGGAGTAAGGATCCCTACTCTGCTGTTCGCAGAGGATACTCTGCTTATTTCAAAAACTCCCCAGGGCCTACAGAAGTTATTGACCTGCTTCCAGGACTTTTGTCCATCCAGAGGTCTGGTTATTAACGTGGACAAAACTAAATATTTGATTTTGCACCCCCCAAGGAAATTAGGAAGTCCGCCTGTTCTGAACACCGTCCCCTTGGAGAAAGTCTCCGAATTTGACTACCTAGGGCTTCGTATAACTGACAATATGAACTGGTCCGCCCACATTGATAAGATGGTACTTAACCATAAAAAGGTAGGAGGTGCTCTGCTTAGGGAATTTCGAGCATCACCGAGGCAAGTTGTGAGTCCTGCAATTGAGATCTATAAGGCCAGAGGCGTAACATCAGCATTGTATGGGGCGCAGTTGTGGGGCCACTGCACCCTGGAGTCCCTATCTAAGGCTGAGAATAAATTTTTGAAGGATCTCCTAGCCCTTCCCTCGAGTACCCCGACAGTCCCGGTGCTCCTGGACGTGGGCTGTAAGAGTATCAAAGACCAGGCTCGCCTTCGACCACTCCTTCTTTGGTCCCGCATATGGAGGGCCCCGGAGCAAAAGTCCTATGCCGACGGCCTGGCACAGGTAATGAACATGGGAGGCTGGGCCAAGATCAAGTGGCTGAGGGACACCAAAAATCTTTTGGGGGAGTTGGGCCTGGGTGACTGTTGGACTTCAAAATCTGCTCCACCAAAGGCTGACCTCAAAAAACTTTACTGGGACTGGGTCTCTGGCAAACTCATCAGAACCAACACCATTGTAATCTGACTGCATCATTTTTGGAAATAAAGGATGTGGCTGTTCACGAACCCTTTCTGGACTTAATCATCTTGCCAGCCGATAGGGCCCTGTATTTTAAACTCAGGGTAGGCACCCTTCCGATCAGAGCCTTTGTATCAAAATGGAATGGTGCTCACCGATCGCCCTTCTGTGCCCTTTGCCCATCTAGGCCAGAAACGGTAGCACATATATTTTTTGAGTGCCCGGACTACATTAAACCTAGGAGGCATTGGCTTAAACCTCTTTTTAAACGCCTGGGAACACGTAGGCATCTGGTTGCACTACGTATCTTATTGACTGATACTGCCCCTTTAATAGTCTGTGGTGTTTCTAAATTTTTAAAACACTCATGGTTGATTCGCTGCAAGAGACTGTCAGTTTCAATTTAATTCACTTTTAGCTAATTTATCTTGGGTCATTCCCATTTTACCTGTCTTAATATTTAAATGTTGACGTACATATCACGGTTTTAAAAATGTGTTTTACGTGTATGTATGCTTTAAAGATATCTTGCATATCAAATAAAAGCTTTCAACCAACAAAAATGTGCCACTACCTGAATAAGACTATGTGATGCTTGTTGATGGCTTCTGTTTACAAGACCATGATGGAAACCTGAGAGCTATCTACTCAGTCTGTACTGTCTTGGGGGCAGTCAAAGCCTCCTGGCTTCAAGGAGTATTTTAGGCACAAGTGGGCAAATTGATTGCTCTTACTAGAGCCTGTTGTGTTTTGGACCAGCTGAAAGCAACAATTTCCACTGATAGTATGGCCTTGGTGTCGGTCATGGCTTTGGACAGTTATGGTCCCAATGCAGATTTATAACTTCTTCAGGGTCACAAATAGGCAATGGCGAGAGGGTCCATAATCTTTTGAAGGCTTTACAGTTACCTGTTCATATTGTGCTGCACACTGAAATGGCACAGATTATGTGACAATGGGCAATAGATATGCCAATGAGACAGCGAGCTACTGTGCTCTGAATGTTTGCACCTTTTTTTTTTTGAAAACCTTTATTCAGAAAAGAAGGAGATACATGCGCAGGCCCACAACCATCATGGCCGGCCGCAAAAGCAATCAATAAAACAGGAGAAACTGAAGCCAATCAGGAAACAGGATATATCAAAGTACATCAAATGCAGTTGTGGGGCTCCCAGACAGGATATAAGGTTTTCATTTTTAAATTTTAGAAGAAGAGTAGGGGCTGCAACAACAAGGGCATCGCACCTCACAGGATAGGAGCACAAAGGAGACGATTGGGACCAACCCCAGTCACAGTCGGAGATAGGCTATAACCAAAGCAACTATACAATCCAAGCAGCCACAGCAATAATACTGGACGGAAAACCACATTACAATGATCACATTTCTAAAAATCACCCCAAAGAGCCTACCCCCCCCAAGAACTGAAAAACAGAGGCTTGTCGAGAAGCCGAAAAAAGAAAAAGAAAGGTGCAAGACCAAGAGACAGCCAACCCTAGGAAAGGGGAAAGAACCCTCCCAAAGTCAGAAAAGAGCAATAGAGACCATAGAACAAAACAAACTAAAATAACAAACCCCCCCGCACCCGCCACCCTGCACCCCTGTAATGGCTACGACCTAACCCACTAACAGCGTGCCTGTCGCCCCGAAACTGCCCCACAGAAGGGAAAGTATTAAAAAGAAGTGGAGGAGGAGAAATCAAACAAGCCCCCGTACACCCGATACCTCCCGCCGGCGGTATCCCCCCATAGCACAATAATCATCAATAAGCAGAATCAGTCAGCATTAGTACGGGGAGGACAGTCACCAGAAACCACCCCCCCCCCCCCAA